>NW_026067904.1:14593203-14644211 GCF_014885135.2 Alexandromys fortis
TGTGCTTTCTTCCTTGCTTCCATTTCAGTTTTCAATTCTTGAACTGTTTCCATTACCTGTTTGTTCATTTTTTCTTGGTTTCCCAGGGTCTCATGTACGTATTTACTCAATTCTTCAAACTTTTTGTTATACTTCTCATCCATTTCTATAAAGGTGTTTTTTACATATTGTTTAAGGGACTCTATTGCTTTCATAAAGTCGATTTTTTCCACTTCTTCTGTGTTAGGGTGTTCAAGTCCTTCTGTTGTAAGATCATTGGGTTCTGGTGCTTTCATGTTGCTTTTCAGCTTATTGGGAGAATTTTTGCCTTGGCGCCTGGCCATCTCCTCCTATTGATGATCTCTAATTGGTCTTTTAAAACCAGATCAGGTTTCCCTGCTGGCCAGAGGCTCCTCTTGCAAAATTCCCTCGTTCTGTTTCCTGGCTCCTGCCAGGGGCCAAGATCCCTCTCACCCCTCAGAAGGGTCTTCAGGAAAAGAACCAGGTTCCCTGTTTGCCAGGGACCTCGCCAACCAAAGGCCTACCTCTTTGATTTAATTGTCCTGGGGCGATCTGCTCTTGGTGTTGCACTGGTCCCTGTCGCCTGCGTTGTCTGCCACTGTGTCAGCACTCGCAGGTCCCGGCCGCTGCGCCAGCTACGTCGCCCGCCGTGCGCGTCCGGTTCCGGCCGCCGCTGCCGTGCGCGTCTGGTTCCCCATGTCCCACGCTTTAAAAGGATTTGTTTGTTGTGGTTTTTGTCCCGCCCGGTACCTCACAACTGTTTAGCCCCAAAGAAAATCACACATAGGTCTCCATAAATTATAAGCTGATTGGCCCATTAGCTCTAGCCTCTCACTGGCTAACTCTCACATCTTGATTAACCCATTTTTCTGATATATGTTAGCCATGTGGCTCAGTACCTTTTTCAATGGGGCAGATCACCTCCTACTGCTTTGGTGATCTAGGTAGGAGTGGGAGAAATCAACTTCCTCCTTCCCAGAATTCTCCTGTTCTCATTACATCATTTCTACTTTCTGTCTGGTTTTCCCACCTGTATTTCCTGCCTGGCCAATCAGCGTTTACTTAAAACATGATTGACAGAATACAGACAATTCTCCCGCACCAGTGGACAAATCTCAGCTTGCTGTTAACCAAGCAAGGCATTGGGAACCTTGAATTGTGGGGGGTAAATCTGTGGATTCTGGCACCCAGAACTGAAAAGATGGTTACTTTTCTTTATTGAACAGTTGTTCCTCTTCCTTAAAACCATTCCAGACTGCATTACTAAATAAATGCTAAGCCATGTCATTGCTGATTCAGAGTTTCTCTTTGTAGACTGGGCAGAGGATGTGAAAAAAACAGACCAGCCACCAATAAGTAGTCTGCTTGTATTTGTTTCCTAACTGTTGATGTCAGTGAAGCTAGACAGTTGCACAGGTACCTGTCACACTGTGACTTTGTCTTTGAGGTCACAAAATTAAACCAATTTTGCCTTGTTTTGTTTGGTGTGTGTGTGTGTGTGTGTGTTGATGTCAAGGGTTACATGCACAGGTGTGTGTGTGTGTGTGTGTGTGTGTGTGTATGGTGATGTCAAGGGTTACATGCACAGGTGTGTGTGTGTGTAGTGATGTTATGGGTTACATGCACAAGTACTTTATCAACTGAGCCATCTCCTTATATGCAGTCTTGCCATTTTTATTTCTTGAATTTTCTATGAATAGAATCTAGTAATATTTTTGTAATTTACCTAAATTACTTTCACTTTTCTGGCCTTGATTCAGAATGTTCAGGGCAAGTCATTCATCATTCTTTAAGATTCTTCATCTAGCGACCATTTTTACCTAGTTTTTTTCTCTACATTATTTTCATCTAAGGCTGACCAGGTTTAAGGGGGAAGGGCCCGTCAGAAGCAAGATCCCGTGTCTTGGCACCTCTTCAAAGGACACGCAACAGTGAGGCATGTATTTAGTGACAAGCCACCATGAGGGCAGATGGCTCTTCACAGTGTCCTGGTACAGAGTCTGTCACAGTACGTGAACACCGTCCCTTCTTTACTCCAGCGTCTCTCTCGAAGTCATCATAGAAGGGTGGGCTTTTGCTTGTGAGGTTACTCCTCTCGTCCAGACACAATGTGCATGTTTAAAAGCAACCAGTTTCTACGAGCTTTCTGCTTTGAACTCCTTGAGTACTGCATCCTCCCAAGGCAATTCTGAATCCTCAGATACTTCCTCCTTGTCTGGGAGGATGAGGAAGAGGTATTATCCAGGAGTAAAATGCTAAATACCGTTAAAAGATTCATATACACGTTTGCAACACATTTCTTAACAACCATTATGGAAAACTCTTTCTTTCACAGAGTGATTAAGGTTTATTGACAGTTTTATTGTAACTGTGTTACACTACCTGCTTTATTTGTTTGTTTGTTGGGTGTGGGGGGCATGCATGAGCCATGGTATACATATAGAGACCAGAGGAAAACTTTTGGGAGTGGCTCTCTCCTTCCACCATGTAGGTCCCAGGGATCAAACTCATGTTGTCAGGATTGAGTGCAAGCACTTCACCCACTCAGCCGTGCTACCAGCCCTGCTATGCCTTTTATTGCATACTGCTTACAATGTGTAGTATATGAAGTCAAAGGAGACTTAAATATTTTACTTAAAACAATTTTTATTTTTAATAAAAAATACAGATACATTGTTATAAATGGAGAGAACTCCTAGGCTGTTCCAAAGAGCAATACATTTTCAAACTCAAAAACACATTTATGTTTTCATCTAAATAAACTTTACCACTGTGACCTGGTTTCCTCTGCATTTTAATAACACAGTCAAATATCCATTTTTGAGGCTATCTTTCTAACCTTTTGTTAGAGACAAGGTCTCATGTAGCCAGGCTCATTATGTATCTGAGGATGACTTTGAACTTTTGATCTTACCGCTTCCATTCCCAAGTGTAGAGTTATAGGCATGTGCTACCAGGCCAGGCTCCAAATCCCATTTGATAAGTTTAAGAGCTAAAGCTAAAGTGTTCTGAGAAACCCGAGTCCACCTCTGCACATTGAGTAAGGACTGTTCTGAGTGTTAGTCTAGCAGTCCTGAAAAAGCAGAGGCACAGACCAGCGTCAGCACTCTGGATCAGAACTGAGGGGCAGGCTGCTCCACATGCTGGGCTTCTTTACATGCTGGGCTCATCGCACTTGGTACAGACGAGCTGAAAGTCTTGGAAACGTGGGCTGCTTAAGCTTCTCAACTTGTTTGTCCTAATACATACATTCCTGGGAACCACAATGCTAGCAAAAGGGACAGGTACTAGAGACAGTGACATTTGGGTGTTTGCTTCACCCTCAATATCATTAGACTGTATTTACTTTTAGGGTTAAAACATAACTAATTAATATTCAGAGTCTGGAAAACATTTTAAAGCTTTCATCATGAAAAAAATCTGATGTATGTGGTGGTTCATGCCTACAGTCTCAGCACTCAGGAGGTTCACAAGTTCAAGGCTAGCATGACTACATAACAAGTTTCAGGACAGCCTTAGCTAAAGCAAGATCCTGTCTCAAACAAAACAAAACAAAATAAAATGAATCAATCAACAAAAACCAACATCAACAACAAAAATAAAAACCCGGAGAGGAAAATTAAAAGACCTGCTTTTTATGCGATTTGAAATAACTGAGCTGGACAATGGCCTTGGAAAGATTCGGCGAAGACAATAATGCCGAGAAGCAGGTGAGGTAGGGTGTTCTTTGTGGGCTGAAGGTTGGGGTCATGAATAACCAGACATGTCTGGAAGAACTGTATTACTGTTAGAGCAACTCTCATGAAATATGTTCTAGACCAGAGGTTCTCAACCCATGGGTCATGGATCCCTTTTGGGGGTGTTGACTGACCCTTTCACAGGGGTCACATATCAGATATCCTGCATATCAGTGTTCACATTACGACCCGTTACAGTAGCAAAGGGACAGTTATAAAGTAGCAGTCAAAATAATTCCACGGTTTAGGGTCAGCCCAACTGTATGAAAGGGTTGCAGCTGCAGGAAGGCTGAGAACCAGGGCTCCAAATGTTCGCTCACACAACATCCTCACACTCAGCATTAATCGCTACAGCTGTCCAATTCTGTTTCACTTGAAAATGGTTTCATTTTATCCTAAAGTGATACACATTCGTTCACTCATCTCACTGCCTGCTATTTCAGTCCACGGTCCTTTTGGCTTCGAGGAAAAACCACACTTTCTCCTCCCACAAGCCCTTGCTCGACGTTATTTGCACACCACACCTCATGTGCATCTGTGAGCCAGTCCTACTCATTGGCACTTACACTAACGCTTTTTTTTTTTTTTAAAGATTGGCACAGGCTTAGTTTTGGAGGAGTATCTGTGAGGGAGCTCGTGTTTTCTGTAGGAAGTTGCGTTTTCTTGGACTAGCTTAAAATACTTACAAAATATTATTTACATATACTAAACTTTCTTACATGTTCTATGCTACTTGTATTTTAAAACCATCTTATTGTGAATATACATAGAATATAGATGCAGTAATTTAAGCATGTTCACCCACAGCCCTGGGCTTGAGCAAAAGACAGGCTTTGAGTTCTCTCACCAAGAAGACGAAACCCCTGAGCTGCATCCATTACCCTTGTCCCAAGCTGCCCTGAAAGCTTCATCATGCCCCTCAGATTCCCACTGTTAATAATACTCTCATATCCTTATTAGTGATGCCAGAAAGGTGACAGAGACAGGAACCTGAACTCCAAGAAGGAAGCCAATGTACTAACCCACACTGCGTAGGGTTACAGCATCTTCCTTTGATGTTGATATTACAGAACTGTAAAGATGCTTAGGAACACTCCCTACATAATATATTAAGATTATTTTTGAAAATATACAGGTTTACTCGTGCTTGAAAAAAATCAGAGAATTAGAAATATTCCTTAACATACCTAGCTGTTGTATATGAATAAGAATATGTAAATCATGATCATGATCAGAGGTTATCCAGTAGGAGCCAAATTAGTCCAATACCACAAGCTTTGCTAGATTTTAAAAAGATATTTGGGTACAAATATCCAAATTTGGCTAGTATATTTTTCCAGTTTGCTTAGGTCATAGATGGGAACTGGTTTCTTTTGTATAGAGCATACTGTAGGAGCCCCGCAGCTCTGTGGGAGCCACTATGCTACCAGAGATACTAGGAAGGGGGCAAATCACTCTTTCTGTTACGGTGACATTCTGGGTGAGACGTGAGTCAGAGGTGGCAGTGGTGGGCTGCACGAGGGAGCCTGAAGTTGCGTGGGTTTCTGTGAGCAAGTAGTTACCAAGCTGTAAAGGGTCAGGAATGGCAATGGCAGGGTGGACAGACCCGGAAGTGAACAAAACAGAAGCATCCTGACTGCCAGGCAAAGTCTGGTGTCTTTGAGCACCCGACTGAGCGACCTCCAGACTGCCAGGCAAAGTTTGGTACCTGTTAGAAACTGATTGAGGGACTTCCAGACTGCCAGGCGAAGTCTGGTACCTTTGAGAACGTGACTGAGGGATTTCCAGACTGCCAGGCAAAGTTTGGTACCTGTTAGCACCTGACTGAGGGACTTCCGCAGAGCGAGCAGAGATGCCTGCCCCAGAACCACTGTCTTTAGGGCCTGGCTTTGCCTGCTTGGCTTCGTCATCAATACCGAGACATATCTCTGCAAGCTTTTTAAATTTGGGGCCAAGGGACTCCAAGAAGCTGTCATCTAGGTCATCGGGCATGAAGCTGCAGGAGCTGAGGGCAGGCGAACAGGGGGCGCCATCCTCGTCTTCGTCATCGTAAATCAGCAAACAGTCATTCACTTCCCGCTCATCCTCCTCCTCGGCATAGGCAAACGATTTCTAAAGATGGAGAGAGGAGAGACGGACCTCACAAAGACCATCGAATTTATCCATAAAGCCCAAGGCTGGAGAGTGAATCCCCACATTAGGAAATCCCCACTAGTGATGAAAATGGTCTTCATATTTTAAATTTGGTTATTTTTTCCTTTGGGTAGCTAAAATGTTTTCATTTGTTTATTTTTATTGTTAGTATGTTTTTAGTTAATGGTCAATATAATAGGTTTATGACATTCTCATAAATATATATCCTTGATCTTTGATCAGATTTAGATCCCTGCTTGCCCTTTCTTGCTCTCCCCTCTCCCCTGCTAGCCATTCTCCGTTTCCCCAATAGTCTGTCCTTGGCGTCCATGTGCTGTATGTGCACATATAGTTAAATATGGATTTTCTCAACGAGAGAAAGCACGAGATGGCTTTTCTTCCTGTTACTGCCGCATGTTTCCCTCCTCTCTCCTATTCTTTCCCTTCCCTTCCAAGAAGTCCCTCCTGCTTTCACGTCATAGATAAAAGTAAACCTAGGTCCACACTAGAGAAAGCAGGATATGGGTCTTCCTGAGTCTGGTTTCAGGAAATACTCTTTAATTTACATTTTTGTTTGGGGAATTGGCAATATGGCTGACAGTCCATCAAAGAGGCTAGCCTAGGCTTATGTGTTAGTTCTTGATTTCAGTCTCCATAGCAACTGTATATACTGCCTGGAGTCTATCACTAGGGCTGCTTGATTTTTGTCTTGGGGACAGGCAGCTTTCTCAACGCTCATGGAAACAGTTTTCACCCCATGGGGACTTTGCATTAACTTTGTCTTTGCTGGCTTGGCTTGTGAATTTGAACTGGTGGCTCAAATCTGACAGCCACCAAAATTACCTGATTTATTTTGACAAGAGGAAGCTTTCCTTTCCTCACATTGAAAAAAGTGTAGAATGTATCTCAAAATGAATGCATACAATCAAGTAGCCAGATTTCCTATATAAATGAGATAACCCAGCCTGACAGTTTGCTACGCAGTTACCTGATTAAAGTAGGAACCTAGGAAAGTCATGTTCACTGGTGCAACAACGTAGTCCTTCAAGGTCCCTCCAGTGGAATGCCTCGTTCTCATCGTTCCTGAGTGATCCAGGGAACAGGGGCCAAGTGTCCCCGCAGCTCCTGCTCCAGTAGCGGCTCCCATTTTGGTAGTCATTTCCATTCCCGAAGCACCTTCCACCACCGTCCCTCCAGCATATGTGTTTGTACAGACTTCTAAAGGCAGAAGAGAGAGAGAGAGAGAGAGTTCGCTGATAGTTCATGCTGTGACTTTGTAAAAAGCTCCTATGTGTGCATATGTGTGTGTATGTTCGTGTGCACGCCCAGGGGTGTGCTCATGCCCACGTGGTATGTGTGCACACGTCAGACTTGTCAGAAGTCAGTCGTGGGTGTTGACCCTCAGGGCACCATCATCTCTTTTGAGCCAGGGTCTCTCCCTGGTCTGGAACTTGTAGATTCAGCTAGACTCTCTGTCAGTGAGCCCTGGGATCTGCCCCCTATCGCCCCAACATGGCCACAGTGCTTAGCTTTTTCATGAAATCAGGGTCTCATGCTCGTACAGCAAGCACTTGGCTGACTGAGCTCTTTCCAAGCCTTAAAGTTCTCTCATCTTTGACAGACAGTTGCCATATAAAGCCGCAATGTGACGGAAGTCTGGCGGTGTGGCTGGGGAACAGCATTGCCGAAGGTTTCTGTGAGAGAAACTCTGAAGGGGCGTGGGCAGGTGGAAAAGACACAAGAACATGTCAGTCAGTTAGAGGAGGGTACAGGGGAATTGGGTTGTCAGTGGCAATAGCCAGAAAGAACAACGTGAAAGGACAGGCGCAGTGATCAGCCGTGGAAAGCTTCCGAGCGCGTGTGTTCTCAGGTACAATGACATTGCAGTCAGGCAGCCGTGTGGTTTCAGTATGGGAAATGAAGATCGTCTCCATGACGTGGCCGTGCAAAGTGACAGATGGTACCCATGGGAAATTTAAAGTGTTACGGTGTGTTTCCTATTTCTTTCATGTTATGCTTTCATAGATTATTTGAATTTATTTTCACTTTTTATTTGTGCCTGTGTGAATGTGGGCCCATGTGTATGGATGGGTACCCACAGAAATCATAACAGGCTATCAGATCCCCTGTGACTGGAATTCACAGGTGTTTATGAACCACCCAGTGTGGGTACTGGGAATTGAACCCCAGTCCTTTGTAGTACCAACCAGTACCCTAAACCACCTGACCAATTCTCAAGTTCATCATGAGCTATATTTTTTATTTATTTATTTATTAATTAAAGATTTCTGTCTCTTCCCCACCGCCGCCTCCCCTTTCCCTCCCCCTCCCCCAATCAAGTCCCCCTCCCTCGTAAGCCCAAAGAGCAATCAGGGTTCCCTGCCCTGTGGGAAGTCCAGGGACCAGCTATATTTTATACCAATTCTGAGTTCAGTTTTTGCTATAGAATCATAATGGGAGAAGCAATTGAGTATTTGAGAAGCTGTTGAAGGCTGATATACAGTTAAAAGCTGTTAACTGGAGATAGCTTGTGCAGATTTTTGCTAACTATAGAATTAAGAATAAAATTCCTGTGAGTGTCATATTGCATGCTAATTTACAGTGTACTTCTAGTAATGAGACAGCATGATTGAAATTGTTACTCAGTAAACCCAAAGAAATAACAGATTCACTTAAATGCCAGCTTTAGGCTTTTGCCCCATGGTGATTGCAGAGAACTAGGAACTGAACTCAAATCAGCAACACAGTTGATGCTGTTATGCCAGGAAGAGGGACAGAATTGCAGATGTGCACACAGTGTATACACACACACACACACATACACACACACACACACACACTCACACGAGGCATGAACGCTCACACATGAGACACAGATGTGCACACATAGGATTTGACGGGCAAACATAACCCGACCTGAACTAGCAATAGACAGAGTTGGTGGTAGGCACAGCTGTTGCTTGAATTTTCATTTACAGTTTTCTAATACTGTAAAACAGTTCCTAACTAAAAGTTATTGATTAGTGGTTGGAGAGATGGCTCAGAGGTTAAGGGCTTGACTGCTCTTCCAAAAGACAGGTTCCATTCCTGGTACCCATGGAGTGGCTCACAGCCATTTTTAACCCTGTTTCCAAGGGATCCTATACCCTCTTCTGATTTCTGTGGGCAACAGGCATGCACATGGTGCATAGACTTACATGCAGGTGAAATACCTCTAAACAAAACAAAATAAAAAATTAAAAATATTTTAAAGTTAGTAACTAGTTGATTGAGAGCTATAGTTGTTTCAATTCATTAAAATTTGGAAAATTTAAAAAAAGTCTTTAGATTTTTCCAAACAGCAACATCAGCGAGTGAATTACCTCATGGAGGGCAGACCAGTGCTGTGGAATTGGCTCAGACACAAAGAACTGTAAAGCCAGCTTCTAATCTCAGTGGTAATATCGCTTGTTATGTACACGAATGTGCAATTATTGATCATTTCTTAATTTTGGCTAGTTCTCCTCTAACCTGCCCTTACTTTCAAAGTTACATTTTAAAAATAAATTCCAGCTACTCAGGAGGTTGAGGCAGGGGGATTTAAAGTTCAAGGACTGCCTGGGCAAATTAGTGAGAGCCTATCTCAAAGGAGAAAACATAAACAAGGATGGACTGTACCTCAGCATGCATGACACCCTGAGCTCAAATTCCAGTACAAATAAATAAACAAATTTGATGCCTACTCACCAGAACTTTCCATAAAATCTGCACCATTGGTTGTGATAGGAGGCACACAAATATTTGTGATTTCCTACAAATTATAAGACAAACACATGTTTCAGTGCAATACAGATGAAGTGTGACCCCCTTATAAGTGATAACATTAAAATTCTTCTAGGAGTGTGGCCCTTTTTAGGACAGGACTTCTGTAGAGCTGGAGTCCTAGAAGTCCCCATCCATGACAGTTTCAACTCTCCATTTAGGATTAAGATGTCTCCTGAGCTCCCTCTATTCCCTTTTCCTACTTTAACATAAACTGTTTCCCACTGCACGGCCGCAGTAACTGTCTTACAGACTGGATCCTCACCTTGTCTTCAGGCTGGGCTCCTTCAATTCCCCACTGATGGATTGTTCCTTCTGAACCATCAGGCACAGGGATAAAGCCACCTGTCGCGGCTCCTCCTCCGATGGGACCTGACCCACAGTCACAGGCCAGCAGCAGAAGCGGGGCCACTGGGCAGGGACAAGGATAACAAGAGAACGTTTGACTCCATCGGAAACTATTTGACATGGCAATTGTCAAAAGTGTTACAAAGGCAATACAATAATTCAAACATTAAAGGAGGATATTTACTGAAAGCAAAATAAGTGTCTACAGAATGCAATTTGGTAAGTTAAATGCAGTAATTTTCTAGTGATCATTAGCTGTAGGAGGCCAGGCCATTTCTTGGAGGGTTTGTTCAATTTTGTAATTCCTTTTAATAATACTTATTATTATTACTTGCTGCTGTTGTTATTATTCTTGTTATTACTATTTATTGTACTTCTTTTTCCATGTTGACTGTATCAATTATGTCTGGCAAATATACACAAAACTATGATACCCCATAATCAGGATTTTAGGTGATTTTGATCATACTTCAGGATCTGATCTTTACTAAAGAGCAATTGACCAGCAAAGTGCAACAGCGGCTAAAGACAGTTTAATCAATGGCTGTTAGTGCACCATGTGTAATGCACTGTGTGTGTGTACTGTAGGTGTGAGGTGCTGGGACCTGGAATCCAGGTTCTGGCAGAGCCTGTGCTCTTAACCTCAGAGTCGTCTCCCCAGTCCCCATCAGTGCACTTTTAATTGTGAACAGAGCGTCCTTAGCGTGGAGGGTCTTCCAGCCACTGCGTCATCCTTTCTGCTAATGGGTAAGACATGTTCATTTGAAAACATTTTTTATAGGTATGGGTGTTTGGCCTGCATCTTTGTCTAAGGACCGTGTGGCTGCCTGGTGCATGCAGAGGCTGGAAGAAGTGTCAGATTCCCTAGAACGGGAGTTACAGGCACTTGCTGGCTGCCGTGTGGGTACTGCAATCCAAGTCCAGGTTCTCTGGAAGAGCAGCGAGGGCTCTTAGCTGTTGATCCACTATCTAGTTCTGTGGTCACTGCCTCATCTCCATCCCTGCACTGTCAAGGCCATATGAACCCTAATGCTTGAACTGTCTGCTTAGAAGTGGTTCCCTGAGCCGGGCGGTGGTGGCGCACGCCTTTAATCCCAGCACTCGGGAGGCAGAGGCAGGCGGATCTCTGTGAGTTAGAGACCAGCCTGGTCTACAGAGCGAGTTCCAGGACAGGCTCCAAAACCACAGAGAAACCTTGTCTCGAAAAACCAAAAAAAAAAAAAAAAAAAAAAGGTTCCCTGAAAGGTTAGCAAATGCCGTCTCTGAATCAGACTTCTAGGGTTTGAACTTTGGATGCATGGCTTTTCAGTTCTGTGATCCCGAGTTGTTGTATGATCTAAGTCATCAGTTCAAAGGGGAAGCAAATGGTGCCTCCATCATGGTTGTCTGAGAGAGGGAAAAGACAGTAATGGATACTAGGAGGAGCTGCTAGTATTGCTAGAGTGAGCTACATAACTATGCAAATTATATCAGTCATATTAGTATAAAACTAGGTCAAGTTATAAATAGATGGGATGTAATTCATACAGCATATTAATTTTAATATAATGCTTATATGAATTGTATTTATCATTAAAATATTTTATTTTTAATTATGTGCACACATGTGCATCTGTGTGTAGTTATGTGCATGTGAGTGCACATGTCTCTGAGGGCCAGAAGAGGATGCTGGGTCACTGGAACTGGATCTATAGGGAGTTTTGAGCCATCCACTGTATGTACTGGGAACTGAATTCAGCTCTTCTAAGAGCTATGTGTTCAAGACCACTGAGCAATCTCTCAGCCCCATAAACCATATTTCTAAAGACAGTTGAAGTAATAAACTAAAAAATTATTGTGAATTTATTGAGGATCTCTTATCTGACTCCTTTCAAAGTTTCTTTAAGTAGAGGACTCGTGCATTCACAGCATCATTTGATTAATGAACTTTTGATTAAAATGAAAATTTCCAAGAATCTATCTACTGAATAAACTAAAATGCACATTTATAAAAAGACAGTAAGACATGTAGTTTCCCTAAATGTCTTCCTATTATGTATGAACATTAAAATGTTTTGTAAAGGTTTATTTTATATGTATGAGTGTGCACTGCATATGTGTCTGGGAGTTATGGGTGGTTGTGAGCCACCATATGGGTGCTAGGAATTGAACCCGGGCCCTCTGAAGGTACCCCTAACTACCGAGCCACCTTTGCAGCCCAGGGGTGAATATTTTAAAGGGTGCACATGAGATAAGGAATAAACTCTGATTTGAGGACTTGCTGGATTAAATAATAAATCCTCAGGGCTCAAGTTCTGCTAACGTGGATCCTAGATGACCTCTCTGAAGTTATGTGACCAGCATTCTTTGTTTCAGAACTATAGTTATGAGACTAATAGGTGAGTCAGAGATGTATATGTCCATTTTAGAAAGCCCATGCATATGAATAAAGGCATGGTTTTGACTGTGAACAGAGCATCTTTATAATTTCCCCCTCACTCTTGTCCGCTACCCTCCGCGTGTGTGGAATGTGCTTGTGAGCACACACCATACGAGTGTACTCATGGAGGCCAGAGCACCACCTGAATATCATCCCGTGAGTGTCTTCCCCTTTTGTTTGGGACAGGGCTTCTCAATGGCTTGCGCTTCGCTAAGTAGGCTAGGCTAGCTGGCCAGTGAGTTCTAGAAATCAGTGTGTCTCTTCCTTCCATCTTGGTACGGCTGGAATTACAAGCATCCATTGCGGCACTTGACTTTTTAGGTGGGTGCAGGATTGAACTCAGGTTCCTTATGCTTGCGAGGCAAACAGTATTGACTGAGCCATCTCCCCAGCCCTGTCTTTTTTGGAATGTTTGCATATATGACTTGCCTTGCTGTATTTAAATTGCTGTTAAGTGACAAGCTAAACACATCTGAGATTTTTTTTTCTAGCAATTTCTTTCAGCTTCACCAGTTAAGTGATTAGAACGATGCTTCTCACATTGCACAGATGAGCACAGTGACTCTTACAAATGAGGCCTTTGCCACAGACTCCGACAGGCGTGTTAGTTTACTCACACAGCAGCATCAGGAGTCCCAGCAGGATCAAGCCGATGGCAGCGGGCCCCAGCCGCCAGGATGACTCTCTGTGTCTCATAGGCTCTCTGCTCGGGTTAGGGGCTCGGCACATGTTCCGGTCATCACACTGACACACTGTCAGGGTCAGGATCTCTGGTGTGTCACACTGCCCGCCCTCATTGTCCTTCACAACGACTGGGACGCTGTACACTCCTGGGGACACCTGCTGCTGGGCTCGTAGAAGTGCGGAGGTATCTACAAAAAAGTCAAAAGCAACAGTGAGACCAGGCAGCACTTGCTCTTAAAGCCTCCTCTTTGTGATAAGGGTGGCAGCATTGTCTTGGAATCATGGTCACAAACAGCCAGACTGGTGTTGTTGGAGCAGAGCTGAGTGGCGAAGGGGTTTGGCGGGGTCAGTCTGCCCACCAGGAGTGTCCAATCATGTAGGCCACTGTGGCCTAAAACAGCTGTAGATACAGTCGAACACAAAATTGTAAAAGCTAATTAAAATACAAGAGATTGATTTTGTTTGTTTGTTTGTTTTTATAGACTGCTCAGTACTTGAAGTCTTTAGAAGACAGCTTCAAAGTGTTGTGTCATGAAACACAGTGTTGTGAAAATACACACACACACACACACACACACACACACATATATGTATATATATTTGCAGTCGCCAGGCTCTTGTAGGTTCAGTATTGTGCGTTAGACATCTCTCTGTGGCCCAAGACAGTTTTTCATCAAATGGATCCCAGAAAAGCCAAAAAGTTGAACCCCTCTGGTATCTTCTTGTCATTCTCTCCCATAGTCCAACAGACCCATGATTCCCCTCCACAAGGACCCAGCCCTGTATTATTTTTTCTACTGAAGTTTGTGGGAGTCGGGGCATCACAATGTCATGTTTATATCCTGAGCTTACCCACTCGTGTGTATATCTGCACCAATACTTATAGACACATGACCTCATGTACACTTTCAAACTCTGATCCCATGTCTGACTCTTTGAAATCTAGTTTGGGTTTTGGGGGTGCTCTCTCATCTGCTCCTTTTGCTTATCCCCAGAGCTAAGGGCCTGGGTGATAGGGTTCCTAGTGGTGGGGCCCATTGCCTATTAGACAACTGAGCACCACCTGGTTTTGGTTCTCCATTACTTTGTCACCTCTTTCTAAGTAGGAAACCTGGCAGTGTTACATTGCTTGAATCATTCTGGAACTCACAGTGCCCTTGACATTGTGCCATGGCTACATAGTTTGTGTTGACCAACCTAACTCAATTCAGTCACCCCCATCCTGTCACCCCAATACTTGACCCTAGGACTTTGTGAGTACTAGGCATGAGCAGTACCACTGAGCTACATTCCCAGCTGTCTGTTCACTGACTGTGCGTCTATCTGGCAAACGCCTTTGGAGACCAATGGCGCATACAGTTTGGAGCTATTCCTCTATATAAGATCAGAACGCTGAGAGTGAGAGAGCAAGATTTCTTTAGTGTCTCTGGCCATGACTGATATACGACTGCAGGATACCATGGAGCACATTCATTAGAGGAAGCAAGATTTGCACAGAAACCAGAGAGGGAAAGTGTGTTTGCAGAGGACTAGAAGCATCTGGATGGTCACTGTGCAGTCCAGAAAGGGACTTTTGAAAAACTCAGAAAATATATGATAAACACAATACGCTTTAGGAGGAAGATTCCCTCTCTTTCATTGACTAGTGAGTTTGCAGCTGTCAGTCTACTGGACTCAAGGTTACCTCTGACAGGCCAAGCTCCAGCCCAGGCTAGACCGCACAGAGAGATCCTGTCTCAAACAACGATACTAACAAACCCAGAAACCAGTAAATGATGCTCAGCTCATCCAATTTCTCCTCAGAAGAGACCAGGCTCATGTCTTAGTTTCAAAGCAATGCTTTCAGTTTTTCTCAGAAAGGACCTCCGTCAAGGGGGTTCATGTTCCTCTGGAAATACACAGCAGCCGCAGCTTCGGCCCACAGAGGCAAGTTTGCTCGCTCACCATTCATCATTCTGATGTTCCACATGACTGGCAGTTTCAGAGGCTGCTCCTCCAGCGACACTGTGTAGGGGCCAGTGTATCTGCCCCTCTCCAGGGTTTTCACCGAGATGAGCACAGACGGCGAGGCACTGCTACAGATCTCGTTCTTCTCCAGGACAACCGAGGGACAGTTTTCACTGAAACTGGGCACTTCGACGTGTACTGTGCCCGTAGACGTCTTACCAGTGTTTTCTGTAAGAATAGTAAAGGAATACAGAGAGTAAAGTTGAACAAAACATGATCTTTCACACCCCATCTCCCCTCCTCTCCTGTCCTCTCCCGTCCTCTCCTTTCCCCTCCCCTCCCCTCCTCTCCTCTCCTCCTCCTCTTCCCCCTCTCTCGTTGCTTTCTCTGAGTTCTTCCCCTTCTCCTCCTCCTTACTGTTCCTCTCCACTCCCCGTTTCTTTCTATCTTTTCACCTTCCTTTCTTTTTCTGCTTTCCTCTCTCCTCCACACACTCGTCTCTCTCCCCTCTCTTCCATCCTTTCTTTTTCTTTCCTTCCCTTCCCCCTCTCCCCCTCTCTTTCCTCTCTCTCTCCTTTCCTTCCTTTCTTGTTGAGAAAGAGTCACTCTAAATTGCTCAGGCTGGCTGTGAACTTCGGCCTCAGTCTCCTGAGTAGCTGGGATTATAAAGATATGCCCTGCAGCCAACTTACAAAATTAATTTTTTATATTTCTTTCTTGTTGCCAAGTCATGATAACTTCTCATGAAAAGTTGTGTTTGTTATTATCAGGAGTAAAAAGACACCATCCTATCTCTGCAACTTATAAAACCAGTTCAGACTTGTCAAGTTGTCTGGTGTCTCTAGTAAGCAGCATGAGTATTAGTTAAATAGTCGTGAAATCAAAGTAACTGATTCATTAATTACAAATGAAATTAAAACAAAAAATAGCTTGTAAGGGTCTTGCTTCTGCAATCTGAGCCCCCAGTATTTAAAATAAATAATTATATTTATTACTTAATACTTAAAAGTTTACTGAAGTCAGGGTGGGTGGTGGCATGTGGATTTTTAATCCCAGCACTTAGGAACAGAGACACGTGGATCCCTGTCAGTTCGAGACTAACCTGCTATACATAGTGAGTCACGGGACCAGCTCCATACAGTCAGGCCCCATTTCAAAAAAGCAAGCAAACAATTGATGTTTACAATCCAGCAACAAAATAAAACTCTTTGGTAGTGAGATGATGAACGAGTTCTGTCATTTTTGCGGTTGGGGTGGTTTTTGCAAATGTTAATATTTTTGATGTTTATTTTTGGTGCTTATTACACCGAGCTTAAATTAATTTTATAGATCGTTTAACACATACATTCTATGAATATTATTTTAAGACATCTCAGGAGAGGAAACTTCATTGCTTAATGACATGAGTTTACAGGGAGCTCACAACGTGAGCTTATATTTGGAGTGGATTTGTGGTTGACTGTCTATAGGGATTTTTCCTTGTCCTCTAAAACTCAGTTATTTCTGTAAGTCAAAAAATTCCTCCTGAGGCTTGGGAAATGGCTCAGGGTGTGAGAACACTGGATGTACAGACATGAGAACCCACGTTTGGATCCTTAGCACTGTGTAAAAAGCCGGGGCTACTGTGTGTGTGTGCGCCTGTAATTCTGTCTTGTCGGCCTGCTGACAGCCAGCATTGCTCCAGGTTAAGTAAGACACCCTGTCTCAGGTTACTAAGGCTTACACTGATGAAACAGGAAACTCAACATCTTCCTCTGGCCTCCACAAATGCATGGACACATGCATTCCCACACACATAGGGATGAATGCACATCATACACACACATATGTACACATGCACACTTTCTCCCTCACCCATAGTAAACCAAAGGGACCAACTAAACTGAGAAGTGGAAATTCTTAGTCTCTCTTAGGTTAAGGTGTGGGGTCTTAGACTCAAGGCCGGAAAGTGCCTAAGATAATAATCTCTATGATAAAGAGAAAATAAAAAGCAGTCATATCCATCTACTCTGAAGGAAATGCTTTTTTTTAAAATACATTTAATTCAAAACCACGGAAATAGCTTTCTTACCATCTATAGCCAGAACCTCAGCTGAGATTGTCTTGTTAACTATGAAAGTAGAATCTCGGTCGATGTTTTTGATAAATTTGATCTGAGCAGTTTTTGGATCAATAACAAGCAAACCACCATCATTACGACCCAGGACATATCTGTTTTATAATAGAACAAAATATAAAATGTTATTTGCTTAAAAATATTGTTCATTAGACAGCCAACATATTTATGCATGATCTAAAAATGTTGTATATGTACTTGTAAACAATATCAGGGTACTGGAAACGTAGCTCAGTACTTAAGCTGTTCTCTAAGGGGATCTGGGTTTAGTTCCCAGCACCCACACAGCAGCTCAACCACCTATAACTCCAGTTCCAGGGGGATATGATGCCCTCTTCTGGTTCTTTGAGGAACTACACACATAAGGCACAAAGCTACATGTTCAGGTAAAACACCCATCCACATTAAAATAAACATAAATAAATCTTATAAAGCAATTAAAAAACCAGAAAATTAGCATGACATAGATGGATTACAATTCATAATCTTATGCATGCATTAGTCTGGTTACCCAATTTTGGCTGTGGAAAATAAAATAGAACAAAGTAAAACAAACCCTGTGCCTTTGCTCTTTACACTGCGACTGTTACTCTGTACGACGTTTATGCTTCAGCTATTACTGACTTTGCTTTGGATTGAGCTGATGGAGGAGGGTCTATGTGTTACTTTCATTGGTTAATAAAAAAACTGCCTTGGCCCTGATAGGACAGAAAATTAGGTAGGCAGAGTAAACAGAACAGAATGGTGAAAGAAAGAAGCCGAGTCAGGCAGTCACCATGATTCTCCTCTCCAAGACAGACACAGGTTAAGATCTTCCCTGGTAAGTTACCACCTTGTGGTGCTACACAGATTATTAGAAATGGGTTAATCAAGATGTGAGAATTAGCCAATAAGAGGCTACAGATAATGGGCCAGGCAGTATTTAAAAGAATACAGTTTCTGTGTAATTATTTCTGGTAAAGCTAGCCATGCGGAGCTGGGCGGGAACGCAGCCCACCACAGCTCTTACTACATTGAGCCATAATGTCTTCTCTCACTGGTGCTCACTCTTCTGATGAACTTCTAGCCTTTTCCAAGTCTCAACTGTGAAGCGCTCTCCTGATTTCCACATGGGCTAAGGCATCCCTCTTTTAGTGTCTACTAGTTTATGGGCATACTATTTTTGCTCACGGCACAATGTATTCTAATAATTTATCTTTATATCTCTTCTTAGGTTGTTTGGCTCCTCAGTTTCCCCCTTTTTATAGCTCTGGTTTTGGCAGCTAGTGAGTGGAGCGTTATGCTGTAGTCGCTTATAGACGAAAGCTACATGAAGGCCTGAAAGGATAGAAGGCTCATCTTACCTGACAGTCGAGGCAGCTCTACCAGTGTCTTCATCAGTAGCTTCATATGTTCCCAGGATATAACCAGCCAGTTTACTGGTGCTTATGCTCCCTGGCACAGTAAATGTCTTGGAAGGAGGACGGAAAGAAATGCCTTCTTGGACATTGGTGACTTGGATAATGACTGGAGTCGGCTGCACTCGGTACTGAGAGATCACGGACTGGTGGAACTCAGCTTTGTTCCTGACGGCGATGCTAAACTGCAGGCTTTGCATCTGCTCGTAATCCAGAGCCTGGAGTGAAGACCAAATTAGACAGAAGGGAGCGTCACAAAAGGCAAAACAAGAAAGCACAATCTGGAAGACAGGACCTTCTAATTCTATAGAGCAAAGATAGTTTCAGAAGTGATTGCAGTGTCAAATAGAGAATGCCTCAGGATTCCTAACTCATGAGACCTCGTTTTGGTAACCTGTGTTTAAAGCATAGTGTCTCCTTTCCAGATTAACGGAACATCATCAACTCTTTTTAGGCTGTGAGGGAGAACTTAAGAAGTCCTGAATTCATGGTGGTAACATGGCTCAAGTCTTCATTCTGATACATCTGAGCTGTGATCCTCAGCTTTTCGCTTCTAAATGTTATGTACATTTTATTAATTTGTTTAAGAATATTAGTCTTTTCAGCACTGGAAACAGAACCCAGGATGTTATGTAAGGCAGGCAACTGTTCTATCACCATGCCACACCCCGGGCCTAACTTCCTGACACATAAAACCAAACCTTATCTCACCAGGTTGTTGGGAGGCTGAACAAATAAAGTTCTATGATTCATTCTTTTTTTGTTTGTTTGTTTTTGAGACGGGGTTTCTTTGTGTAGTTCTGGCTGTCAATCTATAGACTAGACTGGCCTCCAACTCAGAGATCTGCCTGTCTCTGCTTCCCGAGTGCTGGGACTAAGGACATGCCCCACCACTGCCTGGTGATTCATTTTTTTTTTTAAATAAACAGCCACTTGGCCATTAATAATATATTCATTGGATTCATGTATCTTCTTTTCTGACATAAATAAAATTCCAAGGTTCAAAGGCCACTTATTGCGTCTTTGTTGGCAAAAAGACCAACCAATTCTTTTTTATATCAGTGAGCAATTGGCCCAAGTCTTTATAAAACCAATTTTCAGTGTTTTTGCTTATAGTGGCTTGGCTTTCTAGTTAAGCTGGCCTAAATCAAGAGTTCAAGGTTAACAGTTTTCATTCATTCGTTTTCTTCTTCTTTTTTTAGGATGGTAGATTAGGAAATGCTAATTTTGGCTTTATCTATTTACCCGCAGAATATTTTTTTTCTTTTTTTTTAATTGAGAAGTTATTTATTTATTTATTTATTTTTCTTTTTTTTTATTTTAATATTTTTTAAGGGAAGAGATCTGGTTTCGAGTGTCAGCTACAGGGACTGCTTGACAGTGTCAGAGTTCCCCGGCAGAAGGGAAAGTGTGGGTAGAGGTGGCAGAGCTGTGTGGAAGCAGGAGGGGCTTCTAGTCGAGAGCTGGGAAAGGCATCTGAGAGGATCTGCACTGAGCACTGAAGGATGCTGGGAAGTTCTTCAGGGAAAGGCGGAAACATCTTCAAACACCCTGCGCTGCGGAAGGATCTGAGTGGCTGGTAGGGTAGGGTCTTGGGCACCGTAATGCGAAGGTCTGCCGCTTCATTTTGAAGTAGGTGGTCATCCACCTGGATGGCACGTTAGAATCATGTTGCTTAATTTAAGACTCAATAATATGAATGTTTGCCCCACAGACTCCTCCCACGAATCCTTTCTGTATTCTATGTAGAAAAACTGCAGGTGACGTGAAGGTGCTGTTGGCACGGGGCCAGCTAAGCTCATTGAGAGCCAGGGCAGGATTGACAGAACAGAGTAAGTCATCTTGTTTGTTTCTTTAAAAAATGTGGTAGTGGACTGGTGGCAGTGAGGACGACAACTGGGGACAGGCAGCAGGGACACCTGCTAGACAGTATTGCAGTCAGGTAAGACGGAAGGAGCAAGGCAAGGCAGAGGCTAGGTGGAAAAAAAAAGGAGGAAGCCATCCTTGTTTCATAGCTTGCGCAGAACTCGGTGGCTGGTGGAATTGTCAAGGTTCAAGGTTCAAGGATAACAGCCAGGTGTCAAGTTTGAGAAAGGGAATGACCCCAGGACATTAAACAGGGAGTCACGATGATGTTGGAATTTATAACAAGGTCTTTGCAGATTCAGAAGCAGTGACACTCTCTGTGAAATGTGGACCACTAAGGAAGTGTTTGCAAACCTTCTGGAAGTCTCTGTTAGGAAAATAATATCACTCCATCTTTGAGTCAGACCCAGTCGTTAAAGAAGCTCCAGAATGTTTCAAACCCAGTGCCAAAGAACATCAGCAGAGTGGCTACCGTTCGAGTCTACAGTTTCCAGGCACAGCTGCCCTGATGTAATTCCAGCTGGGAAGTCTGTCTTGCTGAACCCAAGCTTTACTCAGTGTTTTGCTTTTTACCTAGCAGAATTTGTTAAGTTTCCATTTTCTAGGAATTTTGTGATTTCTTTCTGTGACGACATTAGTTAAAGCCCTTAAAGCGTGTTGACAAATTCCCAAGTCACAATCCCATGCTTTCTTATCTCTTCTGAACTCCAATCCAGCTCCAGACAGTGAATCTGATTAATATATGAAAAGTTTTTTCTTTCCTGTCATGAGAGTATGCAAACCTCCCCCACCATGTGTGTGTGCGTATGTGTTAAAGAAAGTATGGTAGCTTGGAAGGAAAAAATAGTATTTCAAGAGAAGTTGTCTTTAAGTAACAGAGCTATGATGAGAGTAAAATAAATGCTGCCCACTTTGTTATGTTTTCTATGTTTTAAATAATAGAGTGATCATATCATTGATGTAATTTATTTGTATAACTAATAGTTTGAGTTACTGTAGAATGCTTTTACCCACTAAAGAAACTCTGACCTTACCTTAACCACCTTCAGGATGCCTTCGTTGGTTCTTGGATCTGTTTCAATTTCAAACCAATTCCCCTCATTCCCAGAGGTAAAGAAGTACACGGCCAACCAGTTATCCGTGTACTCTTCGTCCCAGTCTGTTACTTGAAACCGGAGTAGCTCGGCGTTTAGAGTGTTTTCCTCAATGCGCGCTGAGTACTGAAAGGGAGAAGCGCAGGATTTAAGAGTCAGTGCTAGGAGTCCTGAGTGCTGCAGCCACTCTGTCCACTGCCAGGGTTGTTTGGGTGACCTGGCTGCTTAGTTCAGTGTGCCCTTCCTCCCGCACTGTGTCAGCCCTCCCCCATGAAGAGGATGGTCCGCAGCTCCACTGCTAGAACCGCTAGAAAAGGACTCAAGAGTCCACACTAGGGTTTACCTAAAAGACTATTTTTAAATAATATTAATTCTTATTTCTCAAATTATGTGTTATTTCATACCAATCCCTTAACTGCCATATTTGAGGGTTTTTTTTTTTTTTTGACAGCATTCTCTGTGTAGCCTTGGCTGTTCTGGAACTCACTTTGTAGACCAAGCTGGCCTCGAACTCATAAACTTTCCTTTGTCTTCCAAGTGCTAAGTGAGATTAAAGGCATGCACCACCACTACTCTACCTAAACTATATTTTTTAAATAGAAAAACATAAAAAATTTAAAACCCAACAAACAGGTAATTAGTAAATTGGGATGCTAAACTGTTAACCACATATAAAAATGGTTCTTCAAGAACCAGGGGGCATACCTGAGAATCCCTAAGCACCGGGAAGTTGTCGTTGACGTCTTTCACTTTAATACTGCATTCGCATTGAGTCGACAGTCCCGTTCCGTCATTGTCTGTACCACTCACAACCAGATGGTAGCTACTGATTTGCTGAATTTGGAGAAAGAGAATAAAATTTATGAATGGCCAGTAGTTGCCTTTATAGATATGATAAAATGATTCCATGAAAACATTTAAGATCGTGAAGCGTGGCAGAGAGAGACTGGTACGGCTCCAGATGCCTGGGTGGAGGTGTTGAGGGGCTGGAAGAGGCTTCCTCTTTGGCCAACTTCTGAAGGTAGCGGTGTAGATGTAGAACAAAAACATGGATATAGGAATGAGGTGTGCTGTGCCTGTCTGAGAGAAAGAGGGGTGCTGTGCCTGTCTGAGAGAAGCTCACGTGTGGCGTTTCCCTGCCAATCAGTTGGGAAAACCATTTGTGTGAAGGATATGTGTACCTGAGTAGCCTGCTCTGGTGGAGAAACACGGTGGAGGGAGAAGAAAAGAGGGAGAGGAAGAGATCCTTCGGTGTCTGTAAGGAGAGGTAAAAATAAATAGCGATGTCTAGAGGAAAGGTATGTATGCCTTCAGACTTTTATGACAGATAAACATCTCCTCATCTAAGAATTTTCTCCCATTCTTTAGGAATGAGTCCCAGAGTAGTCTGCTTCTACACACCAGCGTCTTCTTTAACCCCATTTGAGCTGTCGTGTGAGAGGTATTGTCCCAGGTACACACGCTACTACAGCGGAATCACACCCATGGAGGCAGGGTCCTCCAGATGGTGTCTTTGTGTTCTCTTTGTATCCTCAGATAAAATGGAGGTACCTCTCTTGGGTTGCTAGTCATCAAACCCTTTTGGCTTTTTCTTTTTTTTTTGATGCTTCCAGGTAATCTGCCTTACCTCTCGATCAAGAGAACTGGTCAAAGTGCGGACTTCTCCCGTGTTTCTGCTGATGAGGAACATGGGCATGCCTGCAGGCTCCTGGGAGACGATTTTGAAGGCAATTTTAGAATTCAAATGGTTTGGTTCATCCGCGTCTGTGGCATTTAGGATCATTACCAGTGAATCTAGGAATATAGGAAAATTGTCAAAGACATTACATTCACATCAAAGAGCCAAACTAGTTTAGCACTAATTCCCATTCAAAAAAAAATTTTTTTAAATACTACCTGTTTGCTTTAAAAAAAAAACTAAAAACAAAAAACAAAGTATGTCAGTGTTGTTCTTTCTGTTGGCTTTCAGAAAAATCTTCCAATGTTCCCTCAGCCTTGACTTTGTTGAGATTGGGGCTATCTTCTGACTGGAGTTCTCCCCCAAATAGATGCACCTGCGTGTTTCCTTTTAAATATGACCCAAGAAATATGAATAGATCTTGGCCTCCTATAATCCAAACTCATTGAGCTTGTGCATCTAGGCTGCCCAGGCGGCCTCTTCATTTTTGGGACTCACACAGAGTTTGTATGCCTAGGCACTAGCTTCGTGACGGGACTATAATCTACAAATGTAATCCTGGTGTGTAATTGTTGAGAGTTACTACAAAATTTGGAAAAGAAATCTCAGACTATCGTGATGAGGTTTTTTTTTTTTGTTATTAAACTACAGAGCAAAAGAACAGAATAGTTTTTAAAAATGGTATAATGACATGTGTAGTTGAAAGTCATGGATAGGAGGTGGTTGGTGCTGCTAAAGACTTACTTGAAGCACTGTTTTCTTCAATTTCACCCTTGAATATGGTTTGTGAAAATATCGGAGCATTATCATTGACATCTAAAATTTTCACTGTTAATATGAGTGGTCTCTCTACATCTTGTCCCAGGGCGTTCAGAGCTCGGCATGTGATCTAGAGACAAAGGGAGAATAGCCATTATCACTATACGGAGCTAGTTTGAATATGATTAACACCCATAGAAAGCAGAGCAGTGCTGGTATTTAGAGAAGTTAGTGAGAAAGGAAGAAAGAACATTTCCCCCAGGGTGGGTGAAGGGAAAGGTTCCCACTCTTGCTCTTGTCCAGCTGCTCTTTCTTCAAGCTGCTGCATTTTGGCAGGATGAAGTTCTGGAACGTGTCCCCAGTCCCTCCCCTATTCCCCGTCATCCCCCACTCTCTGGTGTATTATCCTAGGGACATGAACCATGGGGTGGGGGTAGAAGGATGAATTTTATTTGCTGATAGACTAATCCGTGTAATAAATTCTTCTCTTGCAAGCCTACCTGGAGAGAAGCTACCAGCTAACTTCACAAAGTACATGGAGAGGGCCAGCTTGACTGGGAACTCACCAGGAAGCTCGGGGTTTCCTCACGATCAACTATGGCCGTTATGTTAATATCACCATTGTTTGGGTCAACAACAAAGATTCCAAAAGGGGGCTGATCAATTCCCACCCCAGAAATTCGGTAGGTAATTTTCTGGGTTGCTTGAAAATCGGAAGTGATCTGTAAGGAAAGAAAATGGCTTAAATGTCAAGCTGACCCTTGACGAGCCTTCTCCTGACTCCTGCATGGTCTAAAGTCATCTGTTCACTGGATCCACCCTTTCCGTTGCTGTCGTTTTTTCTTGTTCTACTTATTTATTGGAGAGTCGGAATAAAAAAAACCAAGTACAGCTGCTCTGCTCACCAGCATGGACCAAGAATGACAAGCCATTCTGAGTGCTTATTTGGGTCGTGGTGCCACGGTGAGAATGTTAAAATGTTGTAAGAAAACAAAGGAGGCTTAGTGGTGAGGAAGCTTCTTCTGGATGTCCAATCCTTACTTACCATTTACAAAAGGATGCTTCTGTAAGTTCGGGGAAGTGACAAGGAAGGGGGAAACGGAGAGAATAAGGTAACAGATGCTCAGAGTACGTGTGAACATGGACTGAGTTTTATTTTTATAATCTTAAAGCTGTTTAGCAGAGCGAAGAGTACAGAGCTCATGAGACAGCTCATTGTCCAGCCTCAGTAGTCGCCATCCACGGTCACACTCACTCCCAGTCATCTAATTGCTGTCTCTTTCTATTTTTAGCCTTGCTTAATAGAATGTGGACAGGCACAGGCTTACGCATTAAAATGAGCCAATATATTTCTTAATCCCTATTTATAGCTCCAGAGGCTATCATTCCTATCTTTTTTCTTTTACATTACTATTATTGTAGTTTTGTTGTAGAGGACAGGTTGTTGTTCTGTGGACTTTCCAGGCTGCACATTGTTGAGTGGAATTCCTACAATGTCTTTAATTTGCATGTAATATGTTTATTCTAAAGCGCACACTGCTTCTGTCAATATGACTTACCTTGGCAATGGGATTTCTTTTTGAGTTGTCTTCTCTTTCTCTGCAGGGCTTGGCAAATTTGACCCATTCACGTTTGTACCTTCTTTTGACCGGCTGCACTGCTGTCCCGTCTTCTCCGTGCTGCCCTCCTGACTGTGTTGAAAGAGACCCCGATTTATCGCCTCCGTGACGGGCAGTCTTTGCTTTGAATATTGATCATAGATAGATACCTACGCTGAGAATCTTTATGTTTCTCCTTTGACGAGCATTTGCTCACCTGACCCTTTGTCGAGAAGAAGCAGCATTAAATAGGTCATCACAAAGCTATGTGATATTTCATCTTACTATTTAGTCAATTTGATTTCCCCTATAAACTCCATAGTAGGATTTGACTTCTTGTTTATTTGAGCTATGAAGAAAGGAGCCAGACATAGCAGGGAATGCCTGCAAGCAAGCACTAGGGAGGCTGAGGAAGGAAGATTGCCAGGAGTTCAAAGCTAGCCTGGTCGGCATAGTGAGTACCCAGCTAGGCAGCACTTCCCAGAAGAGCGGTTCTCAAGAGAAGAGAGCCAAGCAACCAACCCAGAATCCAATAGAAGATAAGATAAAATAAGACCATATGAGACAATAATCATAATATGTATAGATAAGTTTGAAATATCTTGAGTTATTTGCTAGAATTTTAGTTTTACACATTTTTACAGTTGAATTACCAAATAATTAAATTAAATGCTTTTCTCAATATAACTAAGTTTTACCAGTGAAGCGATTCTAATGATGCAGGCTGCACACTTTACCTCTGTTCGCAGCTCCCCGTGCACCAGCAGCACCTGCAGACATCAAGTAGAAACAAGCTCCACGTGAGTTCCCCAAACAGGCGACTGTGGAAAGCTATCCATCCTTATCACTGCATCTTGTTCTTCAGCTCATAGTTCGTTTCTAGTTTTGTAACAGTTTGCAGAAGCATCCCGAAGTGTAAAATTCTACCAGGAAAAGGAATATTCTCCAAATAAACAAGGTTCTCAACTTTTTCGATCTGACTTTAGACATTTTAAGGATTTGTTTTACTTTATGTCTATGGATATTTTGCCTGCATGTATGTGTGTGCACCATGTGTGCACCTGCTCAGTGCCCCACAGCTGGAATTTAGAATGGCTGTGAGTTGCCATGTCAGTGATGGGAGTTGCACCTGGGTCCTCTGCAAAAGCACCAAGAGTTATTAATTCTTAAGATATGCCTCCAGTACTGTGCTTCAGATTTTTTTTTATGCCAGAAAAGAGGAATCCACCAGTGGTTAGAGGCAGATGCTGCAGGATAGACAGACCTGGGCTGTACAGTGACTGCAGATCAGCTTGGACTACAAAATAAAACCCCGCCTCAAAACAAAACAACAAAAGCAAGGAAGAAGATCCACAGCCACCCCCACAACATCATCATCATCGCCATTGCCACCATTATCACCATCTCCTTGACTGTAAAATTCTGCTTTCAGGCAGTCTCAGTCACTAGATGTTTCTTACACAGTTATCACATAAAAACTTCCCAGAAATCATTGCTTTCAGAACTGTTATGATAAACTCCTGCAAGAGGCCACATAGTTATTGACAGCTGTTATGCTGGGCATGTTGGTGCATGCCTACAATCCAGCATGTGGGAAGCTAAGGTAGGAGGGTTACAAAGTGCTGGAGGCTAGTCAGGAAGACATAGCAGGACTTTGTCTCAAAATACTAGGAAGAAAAAAGCAACAACAAAACCAAAACCCTAAGCCTCTATTATCTATCATGTGTGCTTATACAAAAGCAACTTCAGATTAACTCCTTCTAAAGACAGGTTCTTTGTTCCCCACTTTTTTATCCCCCCTCCTCTTTTTAAAGCTGAACTAGAGTAAGGAGAATAGGACAAAACTATTCTGGTTTATGAAAATGGAACCTTTTTCTAAAAGCAGGGGTTGTCCTATGCCGGTCTTAGGTGCTGTTTGCTGTAGGGCACGAATCTGTTCTTCTTCCTACTGTAACATAAACATTACACTTCATTTTAAATTCCAGATGTGGTGGTGTTGTCTTCAACCCCAGCACACAGGAGACAGTGGCAGGTGGGTCTCTGTGAGTCTGAGACTATCCTGGTTTACATGGTGAGCTCTAGGCTAGGCAGAGCTACATGAGACCATGTCACAAACAAAAACAAGAGTTTCATTGTGTACTACGGGTCTAAAAATTTAAATGAGGACAAAAGAAGTGGGGCTGCCTGGGACCTTTGCTTTCTTAGGAGCCCACAGGCCTGGCACCTGGGTTGCTTTCCACCTGGAATGCGATCCTGCTCCTCACGGCCCACCTACAGGTGATTCACCCAGTCAAGCACCGGCATGCTACATGAAGCTGCCTTTACTAGTGGCTCCCTCTCTGAGTTTGTACAGCTCACATTCTCTTTAAGGGCATGTAGCTCACAAACGCTCCCTGTATCTTACTGTTTTATGAGTAGTAAAGAATTTCTTCCTGAGCTTTCCAAAGCCTGGGTCTTACGCTATTGCTCTTTCCTATTCAGGTGTTCAGCAAGTACAGTTCGGAACTCACCTGAACAGCAAGTTCGGATCTCACCTGAGTGTGAGATCCGAAGAAAAGAAGGGCATGGAAAACAAATGACAGGGTAAATTTAGGAGAGTGGTAGCGGTGGTGACTTGCTCAGTGTTTACTCACAGAACATTGTGCTTAATATTGCTATTGTTTATTGCAACCACCTGAAGAACAAAAAACTCCCGTTTTTGTGTATATAGAGAAGCAGGAACACGGATACTTTCTCTCTGTTTAACAACCCTTGATGAGCTAGGGTTTGAAACATAGCCACTTTATCTCCAGGGTGTGTGCATTGCCGTGACAATAGATTCTAACCCCAACCTAACGTAAATACACAGAAGAAAGTTGTAAGACGGTGACTTAGATTTTTATCTGGCCAAAGGCTGTTGGCTGATCCTGATGTAGACTTATTATGTCATTTATTTTTAAAGATTATAGTGAACAGGCAGGTCCAAGTCTTAACTAAAGGAGCAATTACACCAGACATATGATCAACCCCTCCATCATAAGCATTCTGATTTTAATTAACACCTCAAGATGATGCCCCAACATCGTGCAATCTCTGAGGAAAGAAGGGATCTGTATGGTGTGGTCACTGACCGTTCTTTCTCATCTGACTGTATGGGGAAGGATGGGCCGGGTGTGCTCCCCTTTACAGGAAAAATGGAGTCATCCAGAAACCATGAGTCACGTCTGTGCTGGCTCCTGGAGAATGGGGCTTCTATAGACCTTAAAGCCCTGATCTACCTTCCCAGGCAGCAAAGCCTAGTCTGTGAAGGATTAGCAGAGCAGACCACGGGCTATCGCATTTCCAGTGCTCTCGGAGAACCAGAACCCACAAATGACTTCTCCATTTAAACTCTCTTCTTTTAAGCCTGATCTCAAAGAGTGCCCCTTCATTTCAGTGTTGTGGAAAGATGCTCTTTGTTTCTGGAAACATGAGAGATACCATAGGAAACATTTCTGAATGCGGAACCATTATTTTTGGCTGGCTGGAACTGTGATTGCAGCTCTACATTAATTCTGAAGGCCGGGGAGCCTTGGGAGGGGGGGCTCTGGCTGGAGAAACAGGTCACCGAGGGTGGGGCTCAGAAAGTTGCCTCCTTCTCTAGTCTCAGCAAGCCCTCTGCCTCCCGTGCGAGCAGCTATTGATGTGAGAGTCTCTTGGCATGAGCGTTGCCATCATGCTTCCCAGTGGCAGACTGGAATCATTGGCCAAAATAAAGCTAGCCTCCCTTCAGGTTTCTGTCAGCTGCCTGCAGCAGCTGCGAGAAAAGCAGCTTACACAGCCTCTGCCCGTTTCCAGAGTTATCACAGCACCCACCATGTTCCCCGCTGGGGAGTTCAGAGAATAACGTAGGTAACTCAAATAAGTCATTACAGAGTTTGAGTATGATTTTAGATTTATACCTTTCAGGCAAGAAATGTCGTGAAATGCCCATAGGCTGGCGGTTCACTGCTGTAATTGATCAACTAGTCAGAAACTTATTGTAAGCACATAGGTCATAGCAGCCTTTCAGGACACGTTTGATGAATGAGTTACACAGTGCACAGCTCAGAAGAATGAGTGACTTCTTCTGATTTCTATGTGCAAGCTCCTTCACTTATGGTGTGCAATGTCCTAATAACCCACTGTAAGCTGGAGATACTGATCCGCACGTGCAGGTAACATGCATAACCCTCTGAACATCTTAGCTTAGTCTGCATCCTCAGAACACTTACTACAGTCCATGGCTGGGGAATCATCTAATACAGAGGCCGTTCTATAAACGAAGCATTGAGTACTTCATGCAATTTATTGGATTTTACACTGAAAACAAAACCCCAAGGGTTGTGTAAATATAAAGCAGAAAAAATTCAAGTGTAAGTCAGGACTGTGTAGAAATTTTGAATTTTAAAGCCACAAACATCCTAATAAATGTTATATTCATTAAGACAAAGACAAATTCTCCAATTGAATAATACATATTAAATTGCTTAGAAATTAGTATTTAATTTTAGGCAATTCAGTTTTTGAGACCTGATATGTGAACTCAATTAATTTAGAAAGCTGATTTTTTTTTCTGCAGCGAAGAAAAGCTAAATAAAAGTGATGCCCTTGGTTGCTTGTGGATGTTCCATTGGATGCACTGGGGGATGCTGTGTCAGGTGTGCTGGTATGAACCTGGACCCTGCACACTGGTTTTCTTTTTAATAGTGTGTGTGTGTGTGTGTCTTTGTATGCGCATGTGAGACCATGTGTGTGGAGGTCAGAGGGCAACCTTAGGTGTCAGTCAGTCTTCATCCATCTTGCATGAGGTAAGAGCTCTGGTTTGCTGCTGCGGTTGCCAGGCTCCTGGGCCACGAGCGTCTAGGGATTCCTGTCTCTCTCTACTGTCTTCCCAGAGGCATGTTCTGATTACATGTGTGTACTTCATGTTCTGATTACATGTGTATGCTGCATGTTCTGATTACATGTGTGTACTTCATGTTCTGATTTCATGTGTATACTGCGTGTTCTGATTACATGTGTGTACTGCATGTTCTGATTACATGTGTGTACTTCATGTTCTGATTACATGTGTGTACTTCATGTTCTGATTACATGTGTATACTGCATGTTCTGATTACATGTGTGTACTTCATGTTCTGATTTCATGTGTATACTGCGTGTTCTGATTACATGTGTATACTGCGTGTTCTGATTACATGTGTATATTGCGTGTTCTGATTACATGTGTGTACTGCATGTTCTGATTTCATGTGTATACTGCATGTTCTGATTACACTTGCTCGGCAACCCCCTGAGCTATCTTCCTAGTCTCCAGGCTGATTTAAATCCCAGTCCCAGACATGTATCACTATATGGTTGGGAACATGACCCAGTCCTTGCAGTTCCTCATCTGCCGTAGTGAGATCACACCGCTTCTTACTTGCATGTTTGTTGTGGGGGTTGAACTATGAGCCCAAGTGCGTAGTAGGTGCTTAGTAGATGCTAGTAATTTCTGTTAGAACAACAAGAGAAGGAAAGGGCTATCAAAAGCCCTTTGACCAGTACAGAAACTCCTTAACACAGCGCTCCACTGTACCGCTGTGCAGGCTGTTCCTTGCAAACTTCCGGGTGCTGCTTCCACTGCAGATCCCGTGAGTGCACCTACTGAAGTTGTGCAATGCACAGCCTGGCCAGCGGCACTGCATTAAGAAAAAGTGTGCATTAAGCAGATTCAATTATTCGTCATGTAATTATGGACGACCAACCCATCATCTGTGTAATTTTCTCATGAGGCATTTCCCCAAACAAGCCCTCACCTTAGGCTATCAGATTGACTTTTTACTGGAAAGGAAGCACCAAGAGCTAAGAGATTTACGAGAAACCTCTGGGACACAGAGTGTTCTAGTTAGGGTTGAGAACCGGCTTCTGGTATTAAGCAAGCGGGAAGGCTAATTGGTAGAAATAATTGGGTCTATCCCAGCTGCTGCCCAAGCCAGGCAGTGTTAGGCAGGAGTCCTGGCAAGGTTCCTCTGCCTTTAGAATTTGAATTTCGAAGAGATTCAGTGGGACTCACCTTCATATGTATTTATCAGCGGAGGAAACAACCGTCTCACTAATCAAGACAGAAAGAGACATTTCTGAGACTTCCATTGACTGAAGTGGGATGTTTGAATTAAAACTGTTTTTATAAACTTTGATGGGGCAGAGAAAGATGGCTGGAAGGGATCTTGCTAGTTTTAGGGGATATTCTGCTCATGACCTGACTTTTTAATGGCTGTCACTCTTTCCCTTTACCACAGCAGCTTAAAAAGCCGTGTTAGGGTTGGGTGGTGGTGGCGCAAGCCTTCTCTAATCCCACACTTGGGAGGCAGAGGCAGGAGGCCAGCCTGGTCTACAAGAGTTAGTTCCAGGCCAGGCTCTAAAACTACAGCGAAGCTCTGTCTTGATAATCCTCCCCCCCCCCAAAAAAAAAACCCCCAAAAAACCAAACAAAACAGAGCTGTGTTAAACCTTTGGGTTTGGCATTGTCACGTGAGATTGACAAGCTCATTCTTCAGGTAAGGAGGGTTATGGCACAGGATGTGTGCTAGAGTTTGTTAACTATGTGGCGGGGAATGATGGGTTTCTCTGTAAATAATCTTTATTTTCAGAAGTGAAATCTCTGAAGGGGAGCATCTTCCCTGAAATGTTTTTGTGATTTTGTGTTATGTGAAATAAATCGATACATATAAATAACTGGTAATCTGACACCTTAAAAGGGATATTCAGGTTCACTTTATACCTATGTATTCCAAAAAAATAATCTTAAAGCCCAGAATAATGGAGATTTTTGAGAAAAAATTCTCTACATTAGAAAGCATGTCATTTTCCAACAGTCACGGTATATTTATGATTGGCTTTTTTCCTGTAACTTTCAAAACATTCGTTTCAGAAATGTTTTTTAAATTTTTTATTTGAGTATTCGTATGTATAGGTGAACAGTGTGTGTATGTGTGTGTGTGTGTGTGTGTGTGTGTGTGTTATGTATTTACATGTGCCTGGAGGTCAGAGGGCACTGGATGTGTTCACTATCGCTCTTTATTTCCTTGAGACAGGGTCTGTCACTGAACATGGAACTAGGTTAATGGGCAGCAAGACCCAGCAGTCCTCCTTCATTTCCCATAGTGGGAAGCTTCAGGCATACGGCTTTGCCTGGTTTTACATGGGTCTTGAGGATTCAAACGTGCATCTTCATGTTTGTTCGACAAGCTCTGTTAACCTACTGGGACATCTCCCCAGTCCCACACATTGTAATATGCTCTAACTGAAGAAACATATTCGTCCTTCCTTGACATATTAAAATGGATGTCAGTGGTTACTTAAAGCATTAAAACACAATACTGATGTCATCAAGAATCACCCCTAGAATGGAAACACCACAAGTGGATGGTATCAGAGTTTTTCAAATGCTTCTGTTTCTCCAAGCACTTGGGTGAACATGATGACACTCCCTTCTCACTGTGGGCATAATAGAGAGGCAGGGGGAGGACTAAGGTCTCTCTACTGTTATTACTTTCTGTTGCTTGGTTTTTTTTGTTTTTTTGTTTTTTTGTTTTTTATTTTTTTTGAGACAGGGTCTCTCTACAGAGCCCTGACTATTCTGGAACTTACTACGTAGACCAGACTGGCCTTGAACTCACAGATGATCTGCCTCTCAAGTGATGGGGTTAAAGGTAAGTGCTACCATATCCAGTCTAAGATGATTCTTTGTTGACAATGGAGAACACGAGACCTGGAGTGAGTCACTGGAACAGCTGCACAGTCAAGCTTAGGTCTTGCTGTTACATCTCACGTTACAGCGCTGTCAATGACCTTGTGTGGTGTGTGCGATGGGAAAGGGACCTAGAAACCTCCAGACATGTCTTTCAACTTTCAGACACCACCCTTCAACAACAAATGATGCCCGTGCTCTGAGAACATTGCCTTTTACCCGTAACCACATTATGTCAAAACTCTGGGTGGCTCCGCGTTCTAAAAGGATTCCATTTGCCTTCACAGAATGAACCTTTCAATGTCACACTCCTCTACTTTTATAAATTGTGCCCCGATCCCCTAACAGACAGTTTCAGTCCAGTCAAACCGGTAGCTCCACAGCCCCCGGCAGAGGCCACAATTGCCCTGTCTTTGCTTGTATCAGTCTGACAGTAGTTCCGTCCATCCCCACATATGGAATCTCAACTCCCACTCAATCCACAGAGTCTTATCTGCCTACACCATCCTCTGCAAGTAGAATTAGGACACAGCTTTGCTTAATGTGAAGCACAAATACCACCTACATGAACAGTTTAAATTTTCTTATACTTTTATCAAAAGGCTTGTTAAAAAGTTAATTAGTGGTATATTTAATTTGATCTACTGAAAAAGACTATAATTTCAGTATGTAACAAAATAAAAACTAGTAATATCTTTTATACTCTTTTGTTATGTTGTATGGTTTACATTTAACAGCATATCTCGTCTCAGAACAATTATGTCCCAAGTGAAAAATGTCCATGTATGGATAGTGGCTATGATATTGCACAGCTTACATTTAGACCTTTCATTTTTCCCCCTCTCTGTTTCTGTCTCTCTTCGTCTCTGTCTCTCTTCCCCTTTACCCTTCCTTTCCCTCCCTCTCCCTTCCTCCCTATCTTTCCTCTCTTTCTCTACCCCTACATGGGCAAAACTTTATTGTGTGTTGGAAAACATCTTATATGTTCTAACTTCCTCATCACCAGCATCATAAGAGAACTGAAGGTTGATTCCAAGTTAAAAGAGGCCTTGTTCAGTCATTGGTTCAGTTTTTAAAAGCGGTGCGATGTCTACTTTCTGTCTGAGCACTGCCACATGAGGGAGAGCTGAGTTTTCTTCCACACGAGGCGTCTGTTATAATGGCAGACAACTTTACATTTCAGGCAGTCCTTGAGATCTGTCTCCCTGTAACTTTTAAAAGGCACTGCTCTCTGTGTTTTGAAGCGAGGCAATGGTAAGAATGGCTCCTGAGGCCGAGTTTGTCATCTACAACGTGGTGATAAACTTTGGTGTTTTCCTTGTATTTATTTATATTCAAGTTTTTGGTGAACTTCCCGTATGAGATAAGTCATACTTTTGCCTCACTAATACAATGATTAAAGCATAAACTAGCTTATAGAATCTGAGCTAATTCTTTCCTTCTTGATTCTTTTCGTCTATCAGAAAACATGTAACATTCCCCCAGCCAACAAAAGAGCTACATGAACATGTAAAGCTCATGTCACCCCTCCCCAAGGCTCGATATAGTTTGTACATAATGGCTAAATGTAAAACCGGTTTTCTTAATAATCCTCCCAACTTGTCTAGAATCAAAATTACTTTGATTTTAGTTCAACGGTTGATGAGTATTCTAAAAACAAGTCGGGCGTCAAGATCAGGCATGCAGAGCTCTCAGCCATACCGTACCAGGAGATGTGTAATCCTGGAGAACAGAAGTGCCTGTGTTGTGCGTGTTCTCATCTGGGTGTTGGAAAATAATGTGCTGCTTTGAAGAAAACGAAGGTTGTGGGAAGCAAAACTTGGGATTGGGATGAGTTAATCTGATCACTGAAGAAATGTGAAATAACTATATTAAATAAACTTTTTTCCCTGATTTATACTTCTTATCAAAATTGAACACTAAGAAAATCAAAAAAGGAAGGAATGTAAAAATTTCAGTTTAACGCTTTGTTCTGCTGTGTCCTCTTTAGAATGTACATCAGGGATTCAACAAACAAAGCCAATTTTCTGATCTATGCAAGGAAGCAGAGAGAGTTTTCTAGTGTTAGAAAAAGAAGGGACTTACCATCAAGAGGACCAGAGGCCCCAGGGCTCTGGGGAAAAGGCAGGTCATTGTCGCTGGTGTCCCCGGTGAACAAATCCAAGCCTCTTGCTGCTGCTCCTCACCCGAGTGTCTGTATCCAAGGTCTGAAACTCCCTTCTGGCAGTGGTGGCTCTCTTGTCTGCCCTAGGACTCTCCTGGTGGCCTGCTAGTCTGTTCCTCCCCACCCCAAGCCAAGGATTGGTCTCAGCTGAAACGCTTGCATCACTGCCTCCCAGGTAAAAGCTGAGACACACCTCAGTTCCTACAGCAATGGAATCCTTTGTTGGAAGTGAAATGAGATGTTCACAGGCTAAAGACAAGAGTCGACTAGGAAGGTACCAGATGAATAACACATTAATCACGGCATGAAAGTACAAGAGCTGGCTCTGCCACACTTAAAAAAAAAGATCTAGTTGGCTTCTGATGGTCATAGCTAAAAACTAGAAAGCAGAAGAGGAAACATAAAATCCCCAAACCTGCTTGTGGAAAAGTACTTGTTTTAAGGCTGTGTGTGGGTAAGGGGTGCATCTTAATTAATAATGTATGTTATTGAAAGGTCTACAAGTAACAAAGAAAGGAGCCACATCTAGCCACAATGAATACAGAGTTTGAATAAAATCAATTAGCAATAACTAGAAACAAGCAGCTCCATGGGTGCGCTGGGGTTTGAGGTATATGACTAATGCATTGCAGAATCTGCTTGTGTTGGCGCTGAAGCGACATCCTATTGTGCCTTTGTTCACTCATAACTTAGGGAAAGTAGATTGACTATCAGATAGGTTATCACAGTGCTCATTTAATTACTCTTTTAATTTCCCGAGGCAGTCACCATGACTGTCACATCGTAAGAGGCACCTGAATACCTGGACTGTACCCCAGGTTAGGGGAGGGAGCTAGAATAGGCTCTTCGCTGGTGTCACAATATCTGAAGAAGGACTCGAGGAAGAACAATTTTATCTTTGAAATATTTATACATCATTTTAGAAGCATTTTGTTCTAGGTAGCTCATTTAATCATAAAGCATTTGGCATAAAAGATTATGTAGGCCAGGAGTTAAAAAAGATTCTGGTAGGAAACATTTTAATTTCTTTTAAATTGTGGTGAAATATTCAGGAATGTTACTAATAAAAATTTTAAAAATTGCACTTATAGTGTGTGTGTGTGGCCACAAGACAAGTTACAAGAGTCACTTCTCTCCTTGTTCCATGTCTCTGGTGGCAGAACTCAGGTCATTAGCCTTGGCCATGATGTCCCCATGTCTGAGCCATCTTTCTAGCCTTCCTGTTCAGGTACTTCAGGGTACAGCTCAGTGTTATTAAACACATTCATAGAGTTGTGTAACTGTGATCATTATTACCACCTATCTCCAAAAGAAAACTGTTGTTTTTGACATAAAAATTTTTGTGAATTTAAGGTCAATAGACATAGGCATTCCCACTTGTTTTGTTGTGAATGGCCGTCTTGGTGCAGCATGGGATAGCTGAGTAGGGCTATGCAATTATACAGGAGCCTGAATGACTGCTGGGACAAATATATTAACTGTATGTCTTGTTCATTTGCTGATTTCTAGGTGACACTATAAATGTGTGTGTGTTTGTGAGTATGTGTGTGTGTGTATCTGTGTGTATGTGAAGTAGGGCAGAGGACACCTTGGGTGTCATTCCTAAGGTGCCATCTGCCTTTGACTTACTTATTTACTTTATTTATTTTGGATAGGCTCTCATTATGTATCTCTTGCCTGGACTGGCACTTACTATGTAGACCAAACAGGTCTTGAACTCATAGAGATTCATTTGCCTTTGACTCTGGAGTGTTGGAATCAAAGGTATGTGTCACCATACCTGGCCTTCCTTTTACTTTTTTTTTTTTTTTTGAGACAAGTTCTCTCCCTGGCTTGGAACTTATCGAGTAGGCCAGGCTGGATGGCCAATGGGCCCCAGGAATCTGTCTGTGTCTGCTTTCCTAGCTCCAACACTGCAAACACGCTACCACGTCTGGATTTGGGATTCTGGGGATTGAACTCAGGCTCTTGTGCTCATGAGGCAACCACTTTACCAACTGAGCCATCTCTCTAGCCCATCATCTATTTCAACAGTATTTGTGACAAATATGTTGGGCATTTGAGTCTGTAACAGAAAAATAATCAGTGAATCTTTTAAAGTCTTCTTCTATCCAAGAGGTCAAGCTTGACATTCCTCTTAGAGTTCCCTCCATATGATCCCAGCAAACACATTTTATGCACTTTTGGACCAGCATTAGAAAGTGAGTGACCACTCAGCTCTCGTCAACACTGAAGGATAGAGGCACAGGACAAAGTCTGGACACAAAGATGGTTGTTCTGTGTCTCAGTCCTTGGGAGGACTGACTTGGGAGCACACGTGAATGGCTAGAAGCTGAGCAGAGATTGATCGCATTTTCCAGTGTTTTGTGCAGTGCTGATATAAGTGATCAAATGTTAGGGGCTCTCTGAATTTAGTGTTTGAACTTAGTTAAGGTTGTAGATAACCTTGGGGTTTCTGCCTCTACATTGTTCACACAAGGAGAAATGCAGAAGAACAACAAAACAGTAGTAAGAATCATCGCAAACCCCAAGCTTAGTTTGAAGAGTCTGAGTGTATTTTACCGATTTTGATCATATGCTGACTTATTTGTGATTTTGTTTTTGTGGTGAGAACCTTTGCCACCCTTTGTTTGGTTTTGTATGAGACAGGATCTCACTAAGTAGTAGCTCAGACTGGCCTTGAACTCAAGGTCTCCCTGCCTCAGCCTCCTGTGTGCTGAGACTGTGGTTGGGCACCACCACATCCAGCTAGAGACTGGATTAATTTTCAATTAAAAAGGTAAGTTTCTTAAAAAGTAATGTGAAGAAAGCAAGGCTTTATGAGTAATATTCCAAACTTATTGGTAGGGAAGGAAAGACAAATCAAGTATGGTAGTTTTCTCCCATAATTTAATATCTTGCAATTCTTTAGATTTTTCTTGAGCTAATTACAAATGGATCAACAGGCAGATGGGGTTCTCTGTGTTTTTTTTCTCTGTGCCTTTAACAGTTCCTTTATATTTTATTTTACTATTCTGGGTTACATAAGACAAATTTCACGCAAGTGTATAATATACTTGGGGCATGTGCCGCCAAGCCCTGCCATCTTTCTGTTTTCTCTATAACTCCCCCAGACAGTTTGACTTCTATGTAATGCCATCTGTGCTTATAGGATTTTATGCATCGCTATTAAATATAGGACCCACAGACGAGAGAAAACATCTGATCTTTGTCTTTCTGAGATTGATGTAATTGCCTTAATATGATTATCTCTAGATGAATCGATGTTTTGGCAAATGACATACCTTCATCTTTCTTCACGATTGGAACATTCCAGTGTGTATATAGACTGTATTTCCCTTATCTATTCTTCTGTTGATAGGCACAGGTTAGTTCCATGACTAAGTTACTGTGAAGTGCTTCAGTAAACATGGAAGAAATGCAAGAATTGATGTGACATCTTGACTTGGAATCTTTAGGGTTAATACTCAGAGAGGTATAGCTTGGTTTTATGAAGATCTATTGTTAGTCTTTTGAGGCTCCTCTACTGACTTTCATAGTAGCTGTAAGAAGTCATACATCCTGTTGATTGAAAGATGGGTCCCTTAGCAAGGTAAGGAAGCAGCCTGGTGTAGCCCTGTTTATGTGGCTGTAAAAGTGGTCTGGATGGTGATTTTAGGTAGTGTTTCTTATACTTAGTAAGACTTTCTCTTTCTATTTAATTGTGTTTGGAGTTAAAGACGTTATGAACTGGTGTGTGGTGCTGGGAATTTGAACTCTGGAAGAATATACACTGCTCTTAACCATTCACTGTTTTCCAGTGCTTTCTGTTTGAGCAATGGTGTTACTACTTTTGGGATAATTGCTTGGAACCCCAGCCTAGCTTGAACTGGCTCTGGATCAAGAGACTGAAATCAAAATGAGAATCATAACAATAAAAATTAAAGGGGAACTTCATTGTATGTGTTGGCTGTGTCCCAACTAATGTACCATGTGAAGACAGGAGAGGTTGAAAGTGGATCCAACATAAGCTGAAGAATTCATCTTCTCTTTGCTGGAAATTGAGCCTCAGAAGCCAAGCAATAAAAGTGAGCATTTATTCAAATGGGCAGAGTCTCGAAAAGTTTCCATGCTGCTTCTGAAGCTTGTTATCTATAGTAGCTCCCTTATCCATCAAGTACAGACACTAATTAGACTTCAGCTTCCCTGGCAAGCCTTTGCTGGCATTCATTGCTTCCACTGGAAACATGTATGTAGCTCTATGCCACGTTTACTACTTTTTTGATGTTTAATTGTGCTTGAGTGTTCACAAACTCATGAACTGGGATTAGTGCTACCAGTCAAAAATGTACCTGTATTTTGATATGACTTGCAAAAGCATGGGTCTGTCTTCTTTTGTTATTCAAGGTACTGGGAACTGTATACCTCTTCCATTCTGATCATCCAGGGGAGACATCCAGACATGCCAGGAAGTCTGACTGTGCTGCAGAGAACAGCGTGCATTTAATTAGTGGAAACCCAGCTGTTGTCCCAACAACGCTTCACATGCTTCTGTGGTACTTAGGAATATTTTGATAGATTATGTATTCTTCTTCTTCTTCTTCTTCTTCTTCTTCTTCTTCTTCTTCTTCTTCTTCTTCTTCTTCTTCTTCTTCTTCTTCTTCTTCTTCTTCTTCTTCTTCTTCTTCTTCTTCTTCTTCTTCTTCTTCTTCTTCTTCTTCTTCTTCTTCTTCTCTCCTCCTCCCCCTCCTCCTCCCCCTCCTCCTCCCCCTCCCCCTCCTCCTCCTTCTCTCTTTTCATGTATATGCTTGTGGTATCAAGGATTAAACCCAGGATTTTGCACATGCCAACTGAGCACCCTGCTGTTGAGCTACATCCAGACTTACATGCTAACTCTATCCCAGACTTCAGACTTCATTAAAAAAAATTAATGTATGTTCTTTTAGTCTGATTTAGTAATTACTTACTTGTGGGGATGTTTTGTAAGATAATAAAATGTGTGAGAGAGACTTTCCAGATGAACCTCAATGCTGCTTTAAAATAAACTTTTCCTTTGTTCCTGTGACTTTTTTTTTTGGAGGTAAAACTGACAGACTTGAGTCATTTTACAAAAGTGTATATTGAAGGCATGAGTTCCTTTCTTCTCCCAGCTACTTTAGCCAAGTTCCTAGCATCTGTCTCAGAGGTAAGGACTTACAACTTTGTTCTTGCTCAGGTCCTACTCATTAACATCCTACATACTATTTTTAAAAAGGTGCTGTCTCCCATGCTGGGTGGTGATGGTGCACACCTTTAATTTCAGCACTGGAAGGCAGAGGCAGACGAATCTCTGAGTTCAAAGTCAGTCTGGTCTAGGATAGCTAGGGCTATGCAGAAAAACTCTATCTTGAAAAACTATCAAAACAAAACAAAAACCAAACAAAATCCATATACAACTTTCTGAACAGAGCACCTGTAGTGCAGACACTATGATCAACAATTAATAAATGGGACCTTATGAAACTAAAAAGCTTCTGTAAGGCCAAGGACACTATCAATAGGACAAAACTGCAGCCTACAGAATGAGAAAATATTTTCACCAAATATCTAATAGGGGACTAATATCCAAAATATATAAAGAACTCAAGAAAACTAGATCTAAATACACCAGATAATCCAATTAAAAATGGGGTACAGATCTAAACAAAGAATTCTCAATACAAGAATCTCAAATGACTGACAAAACCATTAAAACAATGTTCAGAGTCCTTAGCCATCAGTGAAATGCAAATTTATATTACTTTGTGATTCTATCTTACACCTGTTGGAATGGCTAAGATCAATAATACAAGTGACAGCTCATGCTGGAGAGGATGTGAAGCAAGGGGAATACTACTCCACTGCTGGTGGGAGTGCAAACTGTACAGCCACTATGGAAATCAATATGGCAGTTCCTCAAAAAAACTGGGAATCTATCTACCACAAGATCCAGCTTTATCACTCTTGGGCTTATACCCAAAGGACACTCCATCCTACCACAAGGGCACTTGCTCAGCCATGTTCATTGTGGCTTTATTGATAATAGCCAGAAACTGAAAGTAACCTAGATGTCCTTCAACTGAAGAATGGATAAAGAAAACATGGTACATTACACAACAGAGTATTAATTAACTACTAAAAACAATGACATTATGAAATTTGCAGAAAATGATGGAGCTAGAAAATAAAAGCATCCTTAGCAAGTTAACCCAGACCAAGAGAGACAAATATGGTATGTGCTCACTCAAAAGTGGATATTAACTGTTAAGTAAATGATAATCAAGCTACAATGTACAGACCCAGAGAGGTAAAGAGGAAGGCTCTAAGGGGTACACACAGATCTCTCTCGGAAGGGGAAATAGAATAGAATTTGTAGTCGGTCTGTGGGATGATGGGGATGGGAATGCGAGGGATCAGATGGTGGGGGAATGAGATGGAGAGAGGGAGATTCAGGAGGGATGGATGGAGTTGGGGAGTATTTGGGGGTGGTGTGGAAACAGTGCAGTGGAAATTTCCTGGAGTCTATGAAGGTGACCCTGGTGAGGACTCCTAGTAATGGAGGATACAGAGTCTGAATTGGCCCTCTTTTGTAGCCACGCAAGGCTTCCAGGGATGAGTTGGGTTGCATTTCCTTGAGTTGTTGATCAAAGGGGTCCCACGGAGATCCCTAAACTACCCAGGCTGATGCTAGGACAGAGGGTTATTCTCTGAAAACTGATAGTGGGTCCCCATTGCTGAGGACAACATTCACACAGCTTATTGAACTTAGAGAGGTAGTGCTGGTGCCTGTCTGGAACTTTCACCCTACATTCTGGTCACTTTTGTACTGGAAGGTGATCTGCGGGTTACTAAAAAAGAAACCTGGATACCAACTCAGCCACAAAATAATCGACCTATAATCTGTCCTCCTTGCAGGATGTGCTGGGGCAATGGTGGCGCAGAACTTGTCAAAAATGCTCCACCAATGTCTGTCTTACCTTGACGCCCATGCTCTGAATGGGAGCACCAATTCCTGACACTGCTCGATGACCAGGAACCAGACACTGGATAGCCTAGAGATCTAAGATTGGTGCTTTGGCCTCCAGTTGTTATCGGAGAGGCTTCCTATGGCAGCATATGGAAGTCTGACATTATACAGAGAGTCTGAATTGGAGGTCTCCATTGGGTCCCTCCCCTTGGAGCTTTAGAGAACCCCATGGAAGAGGAAGATGAAATACTGTAGGAGTCAGAGGGGTATGGAGAACACTAGGAGAACATGGCCCACTAAATCAACTAGGCAGAGCTTACATGGGCTCACAGAGCCAGAAGCAGCAAGCAAGGGTACTATGTGGGTTTGCACCAGGTTTCTGTTATGACTGTTAGCTTGGTGTTTTTGTGGGACTCCTAGCAGTGGCAGCATGTGAGTCTCTGACTCTTTTACCTGCTGTTGAGACTCTTTTTCATTAGGTTGCCTTGCCTATGAGAGTTTTTCCCTTGTCTTATTGTATCTTGTTTTGTACTGTTTTGTTGCTGTCCTTTGGAGGTGTGCTCTCCTATGAAGGCAAAGCTAGAGAAAGTGGATCTTGTGTGTGGGGGCTCAGAGTAGTGCAGGGAGGGAAAACTGTGGATGGGATATATTGTAAGAGGGAACAGTCTATTTTTAATAAAAAAAAAAAGATACTGTCTCCCTGTGTCTTTAGGACAGAATCTAATCTGCTTGATGCAACTTTAAATACCACAGGATCTCAACTTCTACTTTCTATTGGTTGAATGTACCCGTATTATTACTAGCAATTCTTAGGGAGATTTTTAAAAAATAATTTTTGTGAGTTAAATCACAACCCATTTCTAAATACCAAGTGGAATATCTACTGGCTCCTCAACCCCATAGTAGAAGATGTAGTGACCACTGGTCACTGCCTGGGCTCTCTGTCACATCACAGATACTGATGTGTGGAAGGGTGCTGTCTGTAAGCATATGTCACATTGAGAAGAAGCTGTGTAAAGGTCTCAGCTCTCAGTGTAGTGGAGAACCGCCAGCTCTGACATGACAAAGGCAGCGCGTCATACTTAATTCTTCAAGACCTGTGCATTTTTTATTTAAGACTCATGTACTCCTGTCTTTTTATTCAGTGAGGTATTGGGCATCTATGTGTGTGTGATTAGTAAGTCCCCAGTGAATTTACAAAACCTGAAAGACTTGCACAACTAACTGGGCTCTGTGATTTTTCTATTGTCTCCTAACCAGAAGTTATGAGACACTTCCTGAAGTGATTAATTGGTGGGAATAGAAATTTCGAAAGGGTTTTTGTCAGTTCTGCCTCTCAGAGGACAGAATAACACTAGCTCATGAGAACCTACTTTTCATTCTCCTGTGGTTGGGCAAATGACCTACAGCTCAGGATGTGTTTGGTTGGCCTTTCTCTGTGTCATCATCATTCTCCTGCTGTTGGGGAAATTACTTAAGTTTGGGATATGTTTGGTTGACCTTTCTTTGCATCATCATGGTTCTAGCCATTGGCATTAAGGGCAGAACCCACTGCCTATTTAACCTGTTCATGAATCTGCCTTAGAGAGATGTGTCAGTTCTTCTACAGAGATTTTCTATATTGTTTCCCATTGCTTTGATTCTGACTATGATTACAATCTACTTTTTGGGTTTAAATCTCTCCAGGATCCCAAGGGTTATTTAGTCTGAACATTAGATGTGCCTCTCAAAGAGGGGTTTATAATCTTTGATCCAAGACTGGTACAGATGCAGCAATATGTGGTTCCCTTTCTGGAAACTTAATCTAAGAGGGTGACAGTAGAGAAAACTCCACCTTTCTCCTTCCTCACTGTGACAGCTGCTCCATGAGTCACGTTAGGCTGAGTTTCTGATGCTTTAGTTAAAGGACAAATTCGATGGTTGTTTGTTCTCATCCCTCATCTTGTGCAATATAGTGGCTTAGCATTAATCTTCCATTCTCTGGTGCAGAATCAGGCTGACACATTCTCAAGACACCCTTTTATTGTTTTAGAAATAGAAGAGGCACAGTGCAGGCTGATCAGGCATCACTCGGAGGAAGTGTTGAGCTCAGGCTATTTAACCTCTAGGTAAGAGTGTCCCTGCTCTAAATGCCCTCAGCATGCAATCAGTCTGCCAATGTTTTTTTTTATGTTTGAGGAGGAACTACATTTTTATAATCAGTGTTTTCTCAGGATCAAGGAGCTCTTCAGCATTTTCACACTCACCACTGCATATGGTACCTTTCTTAGAAAAATTTAATTCCAAGAAATGGTTAAGGGGAGTTAGGATAAATGTTAAAAAATGGTATCTTTCCTGTAGTAATGAGAATTTAGAAGCTTCTAAGCAATCTTAAATGAAACACTGAGGATAGCATTATACTGAGGGTAGAGTGTGTGATTACCATGGGCAAAGCCCTGGGCTCAACACCCAGCACACTTTGCCCAGTGAAATCCAACATTAACAGAAACATGATTGTTGAGAAGAAGGCTGAAGGGTCTTGTTTATTAGGCGTCAAAGTTTACCCCAGTGCTTCTATTGTCCCTGAATCAACCATTAGAACTGTTGCTACTGGGGACCTAGAAAGGGACATCAGCAGTAGAGAGGCACCGAGTTTGATTCTCAGTACCTATGCTGGGCAGCTGACAATTACTTGTTACTCTAGCCCTATGAGGATGATCTGCCTCCACCAGTATCTGCGCTCATGCCTCCCTATGTGCACATGACTAAAATAAAAAATAAATAGGGTGAATTTTAACATAAAATATTCTTACTACTATATAGTCCATAGAGGGGAAGGGTCATTTAACTAAGAAGGAAATGGAAAAGAACTCACTGGAATCTCTTTTAACTATTTTACTTTTATGTTACTGCTTTAATTTATATATTAATACATCACATTTATGCATGCCTTAGTTAGGGTTTCCATTACTGTGAAAAGACACCATGACCATGGCAACTCTATATATATAGGAAAAACGTTTAGTTGGGATGGCTCACATTTTCAGAGGTTTAGCTAATTGTCATTATGGTGGGGAACACAGAGGCTGGGATTATGATGGCCTGTAGACAGACTTGGTGCTGGAGAAGGAGCTGAGAGTCCGATATCTTGACCTGAAAACAACAGGAAGTGGTCTGAGACAATAGGTGTAGCTTGAGCATATATGAGACCTCAAAGCTCACCCCTACAGTGTCATACTTCCTCCAACAAGGCCATACCTACTCCAACAAAGCCACACCTCTCAATAGTGCCACTTCCTATGATTTTATGGGGATCAATTGCATTCAAATTGCCACAGTCACCTATGAAAAATGTAATATATGCATCTGAAAAATAAGATATTTTGATTAAAATATATTTTTATTTTTCAAAGCATTTGATATTTAAAACCATTTAGAAAAAATGAACTTGCCCTAACATGAAAAGTTACATATAATTGTTATTTTAAGACTTTATCTACAATAAAAATACCATATAAACATTGAACTATTAGATTTCTTTGAAGCACGTGTTTTTTCCTTAATATAAAATGCTGTCTGAAAAGAGGAATCAGCTGTACACATTGTGCTGAAGGTATTGGCAGCATGACCAACTTTATTTTCTTCTATTGTAACTGAGACAGAGGGACATTTAAAGAGAGAAACAGGAACAGGACTGAGGAAGAACATTCTTTTTACTTGTGGTTTGAAATGAAAAAAGAAACCACTGAACATTTTCTTTTTAATTTGGAAATCACTTTCTTATTGTAGAAGATAAGAGTGTTGTAGCTCTGACAATGGGGATTTATAGAAGATATTACTAATTTGGTGTGGGAGGTCCTTCTGTATATGTGTTGCTTTTATTGGTTAATGAATAAAGAAACTGCTTTGGACCTATAGCAGGGCAGAACAGAGGTAGGCAGGAAAAAGTAAATTAAATGCTGGGAGAAAGAAGGCGGAGTCAGTGAGAACCCATGTAGCCCCACTGGAGACAGATGCTGTAACTTTACTTGGTAAGCCACAGCCTCATGGCAATATACAGATTAATGGAGATGGGTTAATTTAAGATATGAGTTATGGAGAAATATGCTTAAGCTATTAGCCAAATAGTATTGCAAATAATATGGTTTCTGTGTGATTATTTCAGGGCTGAGCAGCCAGGAACTAACTAGAGGCCTCCGACAGCACTAATTGTTATGAGATTCACTAGCAAATTTCTAGGGACATGAAAGATTTTGGAAAGGGATTCCATGGCCCAGATGTTTGCTCAGTAGTAGAGTACATGTCTTAGCATGCCCAGATCAATTCTCAGTGCATCAAAACAAAGAAAGAGGAGGAGGAAGAGGACCTCAGACTGCTGATGGAGAGCACAGCCCAGAATAAATGGGTAGATCCCAAAAGGTGAATGTTGTTGTCATCTGTCCACATCAATTCTACTGAGATGTGTGTGCCACCACCTGCATCGGTTGGGTCTAATCTCAGAGCCTAAGAGAAGTTCCAAGTGGAGGCTTGAGTCAAGTCACTATGCCTTAAATCAAAACGGTCTGGAATAAAGTATGTAATATGAAAGATCGTGCAGTTCAAGAGAGAAGGTCTCTTCCAAAGGACTAGCACACAGGCTCTGAGAGGCACAGGCTCTGAAAGGAGCAGGCCCATACCTGTCGTTTTTCACTTCTCTCCTAGTTCAGTGTTTAGTTCTCACAATGCACCTATTGAGGATGTGAGTACATGGACACATCATTGGGTGAGAGTGGAGTTGAAGGGAATTGAATGTGGTTCTTATTTAGGCTCCAAATGAGCCAGAGACAGAGCAAAGGATCTCCTACTGGCTACCCTTAATTCCTTCAGGTTACAGTCTAAAGACCCTGAACCCCTGTACAGTTTGACTTCAGTACTTTTTAAAATATTAATTAGCTTACCCTAAATGCCATGCATTGGAGATGTTATCAACTCCATTTTATACATCACACAGCCAAGACTCTGAAGTAATGAATACTGGATTTCTTTCTTTCTTTCTAAGATTTTTTTTTTAAAAAAAATACCAATCCAAATTCCTACTCCCTTCCCTTCTCCCATTCCCTCCATACACCCTCCAACCCTACCCCTTCTAATCCTAAGAAAGGGTAACACATTCATTGCCTTGGGGAAGGTCCAAGGCCCTCCCTACTATATCTAGGCTGAGCAAGGTATCCATCCAAAGAGAATAGGTTTTCAAAAAGCCAGTACATGCAGTTGAGATAAATCCTGGTGCCACTGCCAGTGACTCCTCTGTCCTGGCCATGCTACTGTCACCCACATTCAGAGGGACTAGTTTGATCCTATGCTTGTTCCTTTCCAGTCCAGCTAGAGTTGGTGAACTGCCATTAGTTCAGGTAAACTGTTTCAGTGGGTTCCCCCATCATGGTCTTGACCTCTACACATATTCTCATTCCTCCCACTCTTCAACTGGATTTTGGGAGCTCAGTCCAGTGCTCTGATGCAGGTCTCTGCCTCTGTTTCCATATATTGTTGGTCGAAGGTTGTATGGTGATATTTAAGATAATCATCAGTCTGACTACAGGGAAAGTCAAGATCGGGTCCCCTCTCTATTGCTTAGGGTCTTAGGCAGGGTCATCCTTGCGGATTCCTGAGAATTTCTCTAGAGCCTGGTTTCTGCTAACCCTATAATGGCTCCCTCATTCAAGATATTTATTTCCTTGCTCTCATCTCTGTTCTTCCTCCTTCTCGACTATCCCATTCCCTCAAGTTCTCCTCAACCCTCCCCTTTTCCCCTCCTCTTCCCCCTCTACCCCACCCCCATTTCCCTGCTACTAATTCTGTCAGGCAATCTTGTCTGTTTCCAATTTCCAGGTGGGCCTATATATGGTTTTCTTTGGGTTCACCTTATTACTTAACTTCTCTAGGATCATGAACTATAGGCTGGCTCAATGTCCTTTGTTTATAGCTAGTATCCACGTATGAGTGAGTACATACTATATTTATCTTTTTGGGTCTGGGTTACCTCACTCAGGATAGTGTTTTCTAATTCCATCTATTTGCATGCAAAATTCAAGATGTCATTTTTTTTAACCACTGAATAGTACACTAATGTGTAAATGTGCCACGTTTTCTTTATCCATTCTTCAGTTGAGGGCATCAAGGTTGTTTTCAGGTTTTGGCTATTACAAATAATGCTGCTTTGAACATAGCTGAACAAGGGCTTTTGTAGTATGATTGAGTATCTTTTGGGTATATTCCCAAGAGTGGTATTGCTGGATCCTGATGTACGTTGATTCCCAATTTACTGAGAAACTGCCACACTGATTTTCAAAGTGGTTGTACAGGCTTGCATTCCCACCAGCAATGGATGAGTGTTCTCTTTACTCCACATCCTCTCCAGCATAAACTATCATTAGTGTTTTTGATCTTAGCCATTTTGACAGGTGTAAGATGGTATCTCAGAGTTGTTTTGATTTGCATTTCCCCGATAGTTAAGGAGGTTAGCTTAAGTTTCCTTAAGGATCTTTTGGCCGTTTGAGATTCTGCTGTTGAGAATTCTGTTTAGTTCAGTACCCCATTTTTTTTGCAAGAAAATAAATGCGCTTTATTAATCCAGTAGAATATTATTACAGAGTCTGGTAATTATAATTGAATTACACCAATATGAGCTATTAATTACATGATATTATACAAAATAAGCTCACTCTTAGAATCTTTGACATTTTCCTAGTGCGAGCTCAATTTGTTTTAATACTAGTTGGTAAGTCATAAATCAACACACAGGGATAGAAAGGTCAAACTACATCCGTCACAGGAAAAGTCTTCTCTTTGCTTCGATTGGTGTCAGTTGAACCCACGTACCTCCTTTTTTGTCCTGTTTGTAGCATAGGAGTGTATGCTTGGAAGAGTGACATGATCTTTTTTCAGTGCCACAGAAGGAGCGACAGGGAGGGTAAAGCAGAACCATTAAAAAGAAAACAATATTCAGAACTTCCATGAGACTCAGCGTGGGGCCATTTTCTATAGGTTTGCTAAAATAATAATTTTTAAAGTACCCCATTTTTTAAATTGGGTTATTTAGAATTTTATTGTCTAATTTCTTGAGTTCTTTATATGTTTTGGAGATCAGTCCTTTGTCTGATGTGGGGTTGGTGAAGATATTTTCATATTCAGTAAGCTGCCTTTTTGTCATATTGACTGTGTCTTTGCTTTAAAGAAGCTTCTCAATTTCAGGAGGTCCCATTTATTTATTGTTGCTGTTAGTGTCTGTGCTACTGGGGTTATATTTAAGAAGTGGTTTCCTATGCCCATGCATTGAAGACTACTTCCCACTTTCTCTTCTATCAGGTTCAGTGTGGCTGGATTTATATTGAGGTCTTGGATTTGGACTTGAGTTTGGTGCATGGTGATAGATATGGGTTTATTTTCATTCTTCTACAGGTTGACATCCAATTATGCCAGAACCATTTGTTGAAGATGCTTTTTCCCCCCATTGTATAATTTTAGCTTCTTTGTCAAAAATCAGGTGTTCATAGGTGTGTGGATTAATACCTGGGTCTTCAATTCGATTCCGTTGGTCTACATCTCTGTTTTTATGCCAATACCAAGCTGTTTTGATTACTGTAGCTCTGCAATAGAGTTTAAGTCAGGGATGGCGATGCCTCTGGAAGTTCCTTTATTGTATAGAATTGTTTTGGCTACCCTGGGTTTTTTGTTTTTCCATATGAAGTTGATTATTGTTTTTTTCAAAGTCTGTGAAGAATTGTGTTGGGATTTTGATGGGGATTGCATTGAATCAATAGATTGCCTTTGGTAGGATAGACATTTTTACTATGTTCATCCTCCCTATTTAAGAGCATGGGAGATCTTTCCATTTTCTGGTATCTTCTTCAATTTCTTTCTTCAAGTACTTAAAGTTCTTGTCAAACAGGTCTTTCACTTCTTTGGTTAGTGTTACCCCAAGATATTTTATGTTATTTGTGGCTATTATGAAAGGTGATGTTTCTTTGATTTCATTCTCAGCTTCTTTATCATTTGTGTATAGAAGGGCTACTGATTTTTTTGAGTTGATCTTGTTTCCTGCCACATCACTGAACGTATTTTTCAGCTGTAGGAGTTCTCTGGTAGAGTTTTGGGGTAACTTATCTACACTATCATATCATCTGCAAATAATGAAAGTTTGAATTCTTTTTCTTCCAATTTGAATCCCTTTGATCCCCTTTTATTGTCTTATTGCTATTGGTAAAATTTCAAGAACTATGTTGAAGAATATAGAGAGAGTGGACTGCCTTGTCTTGTTTCTGATTTTAATGGAATTGCTTTGAGTTTCTCTCCATTTAATTTGATGTTAGCTGTCAGCTTGCTGTATGTTGCTTTTATTATATTTAGATATGTTCCTTGTTGAAATAAGAGCAGCACCCCAGCCGCCTGCTAGCTTATGCCCAAAATAACAACACACAAACTGTATTAATTTAAACACTGCTTGACCCATTTCTATCTAGCTTCTTCTAGGCTAATTCTCACATATTAATTTAGCCCATTTCTAATCATCTGTGTAAGCACCCCAAGGTGCGCTTACCGGGAAGATTCTAGCCT
>NW_026067904.1:14648806-14650535 GCF_014885135.2 Alexandromys fortis
AGAGCGGAGCATGCCTCTCTGTCTGAGGCGTCTGGCTCTGAGAGGAGCTGCATTACTTCTGACCTCACTTCCTCTTCCTCCCAGCATTCTCTTCTGTTTACTCCACCCACCTATGTTCTAACCAATAAAATGGGCCAAGCCAGTTTCTTTATTAGCCAATGACCTTCCTCCATCAGTTCCTTGTATCCCTGGTTTCTCCAAGACCTTTATCATGAAGGGGTGTTGGATTTTGTCAAATGCTTTTTCAGCATCTAATGAAATGATCATATGTTTTTTTCTTTCAGTTTATTTTTATGACAGATTATATTGATAGATTTTCATATGTTGAACCAGCCTTGTATCTCTGGGATGAAGCCAACTTGATCATGGTGGATGATTTTTTTTTTGATGTGTTCTTGGATTCAGTTTGCCAGTATTTTATTGAGTATTTTTGCATTCATGTTAATGAGTGAGATTGGTCTGCAGTTCTCTTTCTTGGTTGAGTCGTTGTGTGGTTTTGGTATCAAGGTAACTGTAACGTCATAAAAAATTTGGTAATGTCCCTTCTGTTTCTGCTATGTGGAATACTTTGAAGAGTATTGCATTAGCTCTTCTTGGAAGTTCTGGTAGAATTCTGCACTAAAACCATCTGGCCCTGGGCTTTTTTGGGTTGGGAGACTTTTGCTGATAGCTTCTATTTCCTTGCAGCTTATAGGTCTATTTAAATTGCTCACCTGGTCTTGATTTAATTTTGTATCTGGTATCTATCTAAAAAAATTGCCCATTTGTTTTATATTTTCCAATTTTGTGGAGTACAGGTTTTTTATTATGACCTAATGATTCTCTGAATTTCCTCAGTGTCTTGTTGTCTCCCCTTTTCATTTCTGATTTTGTTAATTTGGATGTTCTCTCTCTACCTTCTGATTAGTTTGGATAAGGGTTTATCAATCTTGTTGATTTTCTCAAAGAACCAGCTCATTGTTTCCTTGATTCTTTGTATTGTTTTCTTTCTTTCTATTTTGTTGATTTCAGCCTTCAATTTGATTATTTCCTCCCTTATACTCCTCCTGGGTGAGTCTGCTTCTTTTTGTTCTAGAGCTTTTAGGTGTGCAGCTAAGTCACTAATGTGAGCTTTCTCCATTTTCTTTATGGGAGCACTTAGTGCTATGAACTTTCCTCTTAGCACTGCTTTCATAGTGTCCCATAGGATTGGGTATGTTGTGTCTTCATTTTTGTTGAATTCAAGGAATACTTTAATTTCTTTCTTTATTTCTTCCTTGATCCAGGTGTGGTTCAGTAGTTGACTGTTCAGTTTCCATGAGTTTGTAGGCTTTCTGAGAGTAGTACTGTTGTTAAATTCTAACTTTAATGGGAATGCAAACTTGTGCAACCACTCTGGAAAGCAGTGTGGTGGTTTCTCAGAAAATTTGGGATCAACCTACCCCTGGACCCAGCAATACCACTCTTGGGAATATACCCAAGAGAGGCCTTATCATACAACAAAAATATACGCTCTACTATGTTCATAGCAGCATTGTTTGTAATAGCCAGAACCTGGAAACAATCTAGAAGCCCTTCAATTGAAGAATGGATGAAGAAAGTATGGAATATATACATACTAGAGTACTACTCAGCAGTAAAAAACAAGGACTTCTTGAAGTTTGCAGGCAAATGGATGGAAATAGAAAACACTATCCTGAGTGAGGTAAGCCAGACCCAAAAAGAGGAACATGGGATGTACTCACTCATA
>NW_026067904.1:14651253-14710658 GCF_014885135.2 Alexandromys fortis
TCTTCTTCTTCTTCTTCTTATTATTATTATTATTATTATTATTATTATTATTATTATTATCTGTGGAGGTTTGCTTTGTTACCAAGTATGTGATCAATTTTTGAGAAGGTTTCATGAGGTGTTGTGTTTGGGTGGAATGTCCTATAGATGTCTGTTAAATCCATTTGAATAATTATATCTATTAGTTCTCTTATTTCTCTGTTAAGTTTCTGTCTGGTTGATTTGTCCATTGGCGAGAGTGGAGTGTTGAAGTCTCCTACTATTAGTGTGTGGGGTTTGATGTGTGATTTAAGTTTTAGTAATGTTTCTTTTACATATGTGGGTGCTCTTATATTGAGGGCATAGATGTTCAGGATTGAGACTTCATCTTGATGGATTGTTCCTGTTGTGGGTATAAAGTACTCTTCTTCATCTCTTCTGATTGATTTTAGGTTGAAATCAGTTTTGTTAGATATTAGTATAGCCACACCCTCTTGTTTCTTAGGTCTATTTGATTGGAAAACCTTTTTCCAACCCTTTACTCTGAGGTCTTTGAGGTTGAGTGTCGTTTCTTGTATACAGCAGAGGGCTGGATCCTGTTTTCATATCCACTCTCTTAGCCTGTATCTTTTGTATAAGTGAATTGAATCTATTGATATTAAGCAATATTAATGACCAGTGGTTGCTAATTCTGGATATTTTTTGGTAGTAGCATTTGTTTTCCTTCCTAGGGTTATGCTGGTGGGGGGTTATCAGATGCCTGTGTTTTTGTGGGTGCAGTTAGCTTCCTTGGGTTGGGGTTTTCCTTCTAGTACTATCTGTAAGGCTGGTTTGTGGATATGTATTGTTTAAATCTGTTTTTGTCATGGAATATCTTGTTTTCTTCATTGATGGTGAATGAAAGCTTTGCTGGATATAGTAGCCTGGGCTTGCATCCATAGTTTCTTAGTGTCTGCAGCACATCTAACCAGGACCTTCTGGCTTTCATGGTTTCCATAGAGAAGTCAGGTGTAATTCTGATAGGTTTACCTTTAAATGTTACTTGGCCTTTTTTCCTTGCAGCTCTTAATATTTTTTTTCTTTATTCTGTATGTTTTTTGCTTTGATTATATGGTGAGGTATTTTTCCCCTTTTTTTATTGAGTTTTATTTATTATTGTTTAATATTCTGTAAACTTCTTGTACCTTCATAGGGATAACCTTTTTTTTTTAGGTTGGGAAGGTTTTCTTCTATAATTTTGTTAAATATATTTTCTGTACCTTTGAGCTGGAGTTCTTCTCCCTCTTCTACTCTTATTATTCTAAGGTTTGGTCTTTTAATGGTGTCCCAGATTTCCTGGATGTTTTATGTTAAGAATTTGTTGGATTTAATGTTTTCTTTGATCAATGAGTCTATTTCCCCTATCATATTTTCAGCGTCTGAGATTCTTTCTTCTTTCTCTTGCATTCTGTTGGTTATACTTGTATCTGTAGTTCTTATTCATTTTTCCAGGTTTTCCATATCCAGAATTCCTTCTGTTTGTGTTTTCTTTATTACCTCTATTTCAGTCTTCAAGTCTTGAACTAAATTTCCTTCACCTGTTTGATTGTTTTTTTTTTCTTGGTTTTCTTTGAGGGATTTATTAATTTCTTCCAATTTTTGTTTGTCTTCTCCTCCATTTCTTTAAGGAATTTTTTTCATTTCCTCTTTAAAGGTATCCATCATTTTTATAAAGGTATGTTCAAAGTCATTTTCTTCTGCTTCTTGTGGGTTAGGATGATCAAGTCTTTCTGTTGTGTGACCTCTGGGTTCTGGTGTTACTATGTTGTTTTTTAGGTTGTTGGAGGAATTCTTACATTGGAACCTATCCATCTCTTCCTTCAAATGAGTCCTGCAGTGTCTTTGTGTCTTGGTTTAGTATTTGCAGTGGCTGTCTGAGTGTTGGGGAGTTTTTCTTGGTCTGATCTGTACTGTCAATATCTGTCTCAGAAAGCCTCTGAGGTCTCTATAAGTCTGCTCTCTTGGTCTTCTCTCCTGGTTTGCTCTCTTGGTGCTCTCTCTTAATCCCCTTATTGTTGTAGCAAGCTCTTGGTCCCCTCAGTGTTGTAGCAAGCTCTGAGCTCTTAGACAGGGTGTTACTAGAAGCTTGGGAGATCCAGTGAATGGGTTTGGGTTTTGGAGGAACCTAGCCACAGAAAACCCTCTGCTGGTTGGCTAGAAAAGCTGGGGGAGTTAGGAGAAAGGCCAGAGGTTTTGTCCCACTGGGGAGGACTTCTTTTCCTTTTTCTGTTTCTTCCTCACTCCTCACCTCTTTGACACAAAGTCTTGCTGTATTGCCCAGGCAAGGTAACATTCACTCTAGGGGCTCTAATTCTCTCTGTGTTTGACATTTATGATTTCATACTGGGTATTTTCACTGCTCCCAAAATGTCTATACTCTTCTATTTTACCCTTCTCTCCTCTCAGTCTTTAATAGCCACTTACTCTAACGATTTTCACACTTTCCTCTTTCATAGTGTCAGATAGTTGAAATCATACATTATGTAGCTTTTAGAGTTGATTTATCCAAACCAAGGGTTTGACTCAGAACCACAGTGTTTTTCATTCTGTGGTCATTAGTCTTGATTGCTAATGTTTGGAACCTGGGAAGCAGGCATGTCAACTGAGAAACTGCCCCCATCAGATTGGCCTGCGAGCATGTCTGTGATTGTAATTGACATAGTAAAGTCTATCCGTTGTGATTGCTAGTTGACATAGTAAGGTCCATTCATGGTAAGTGATGGCATCCCTGGGTAGGTAGGTGGTTCTGAGCTGTATAAGAAAGCAGACTGAGCAAGCCAGGAGGAGCAAAAGCAGCACTCCTCCATAGCTTCTGCTTCAGTTCCTGCCTCCAGGTTCCTCCCACTCCTGCTTCCCATCTTCAATGATGGACTCTCAAAAGTCAGATAAACTCTTTTCTCCCCAGGTTGCCTTAGATCAGTGTTTTATCACAGCAACAAAAAGTAAACCAAGACCCTGCAGTAGTGGCCTTCTGTTAGGATCTTTAGAGACCTCAGCTTTTGCATGTCTGAGGCAGTTAGTTCCACAGGTACTCCATTTTTGTATTGACCTTGCAGTCAGGTTTACTTGTTGCTCTGTCCTTGTACTATTTTCAGGATTTTGCCTTTTTCTTTTTATCTCCAGGGCTTCATTATATTCAAACCAAATGCTTTGGTGAATAGTACATTCTCTCTGCTTCATTTTGCATCTCTTCAGAAGGTGGAGTCAGAATTGACTGATCCACTTGCATCTATTTTTTTTGAACCCACACTCAAATTAGTTCAGCGTAGAAGAAGAACGGAGACTTTAGGGAAGTTTCTAGTGACTGTAGTGGTTCTCTGGTTAGCCCTTGGTTCGCATCCCCAAACACTTCACTTGCTGCAGCGTAAGCTTTCTGAACTACATCAGATATTAAGCTATCTTATTGCATCTTCCAGGGCCTCCAAAGGCATGTCACAGATGATCACAGGGCCAAGTGGCCAAAGAGGGGCAGAGCTGGAAGTCGCAGCAACACAGTTTCTTGTCCACATCTAATTTTATTGTCCACTAGAGCAACACTACTGGAAGGACATGCGGCAGACTCTAACCTCTTCAGAGATGGCAGGTCTTCCCTGCTTTGGGCCAGTGAAGATTCCCACCCTCCTTTGCTGGCTTTCCCAGTTCTTTATCGCCAGACCGCAGACAGCAGCAGCTAGCATTTCCCGCCACTGTCAGCTGCTACTCAGGCTCAGCTCAGGTTGTGTCTTCTTCAGGTATCTATCTGGGCTCATCCCCGCAGGTGGAACACTGTGTTTGTGTGTCCAGAGCTGCTGGGAGAACTTTCTCCAATGCTACACCGAAATGTTTGCTTAAGCATTGATCCCTTAAGCCCAGCACTTGGGAGTCAGCGGCAGGCTAAGTTCTAGGGCTTTGAGGTCAGCCCAGTTCCAGGCAGCCAGGACCACAGAGTGAGACTCTCTCTTAAAAAAAGAAGTTGACTTCTCTAATTAGTCTGTGCTATTCCCCAGTGGTAGGGATCAAGCTTTGTCCTCTTTGTACCCCGAGTGCCTATCAATCAATACTAGTTGAACAACAGTGAAGTACCAATTTAAGGCTCATGGCTTGGTGGAAAACACAAGCTTATATGGCTGGAGTCTCCAGAGCAAATCTAAGATGGGGGTGAGAGACACCAGTTCAGACTGTAGAAGGGGGGGGCAGTCTCAGAGTCTGAAAACTGTTCAGTTAGCAGTGTTTGACTAATGTATTTCTAAGTTAAGATTAGGTAGGGAAAAATAAGTTCACAAAACAGAAATAGAAAATTTGGAGTAAAAATTAGGAACAAGTCATCAGGAATCAGGACAGGATTTCATCCTTCCAAATCCTAATCAGGAAGCCACTTTGTTTCTCAGAACTGGGACTTCACCTATGCCTAGAACTGGATGTGACTGGCTTCCTGGTAAGGTTGGAGAAGGCTGGGCAGACTTGGGTGCGGCTCGATCCCTGGCAGGCAGGTGAGCACAGCCCACCACACCCTCAGAGCACGCCCTTCCTTCTCTGAGGCAGGTGAGTCTCTCCTTAACTATTCTCCATCTTCTCTACTTCTTGCTGCTCAGTCTCCCCATCTCTGCCTATCCTCTCATCTCCTTCTATGTTTTCTTATTCCCCAGTTTCTTTTCCTTTGTGTTCGCTCCCACTGGGAATATGGCGGGACTGAAGTCTGTATGCATCTGCTGATCTGAGGGAATTTACTTTTCATACTTTCGCTTGAGAAGATAATTACCCTTACGTAACTTTTTTTTCATTTTTGAGAGACCAGTTAGTTATAATCCTTTATACGCATTAGAAATCATTAAAAATTAACCTGATAAAAAGCAAGCTGCTGAGGGTAAGGGTTCGGGTGGGTTTGGGTGCGCTGAGCCTGACTTCAATAAAAGCTGAAGCAGTAAAGCCCAGGGCACCTTCCACTCCCATCCAGAGTGGCAGACAGGGAAGGCCATAGGGCACCCACCCACAAGGAATTCTTGTCTTCGGGCTCCTTGTCTTCCCAGAGTGGCATTCCCTGCTTTCTCTGAGCATCCTGTGGAGTGTGCTACACACAAAGAACATCCCTCAGAATTGATTTCTTTTTGACCAAAATGCCTGGAATGCCTCAAGTCACTGTTGCATCAAAAAAATATCTAGTATCTGCCCAGACATAACAGAATGGGGGCTGGGAAGTTAGCTCAGTTGATAAAATCCTTGTCACGTTAACATGAAGACCTGAGTTCGAGCCTGAGAAGCCACTTTGGGAGAGGGGTAGAACACATGACGATGTGTGCCTGTCATCCCAGTTTTGGGGAGGCAGAGACAGGTGGGGCTTGATGGCCTGGTAGCCTAGTCAGCCTGGTGAGCTCCAGACTAGCAGGAAACCATGTCTCTAAAGATAACAAGTGGATGGTATCTTGACATTGCCAAGGTTGTTCTCTAGTTGTTACACGCCCATGCACCAGTGTGCACCTACCCACAAACATACACGCACACACATACGCACACACACATGCACACACGTACAAAACTGAGCACTGAATAATTTTATACCTAGAGACCCAGTTGGGGAAACTCAGTTTTTTCAGAAGATGAAACCCAGATAATGGGTTTTTCTACCACTGAATTGCTCATCATTAGTAGTACTGGGGCCAGAATCCATGCCTACATTTGAGGTTAGGATAACAGTTCAGAGCCACTGGATAACGGGGTCAAGAACCTACATACAAAGTGCAGTGTGGTTCATACTCAGGAAGCTGAGATGAAAGAAAAAGAATCAGAGTGAATTTGTATTCATTTATACCTGTAATCCCAGCACTGTGGAAGCTAAGGCAGGAAGATCTCTAGTTCCAGGCTAACCAGAGCTGTGTAGTGAAATCCTGTCTAAAATAGTGTGTATGTGTGTGTGTGTGCATGTGTGTGCATGTATGTGCGTGTGCGATTTAATACTAATGAGTGAAGGAATATGTACCTCCAGCTCATGGCATCCCTTCCATGTGGATGAACGGTCTCCTGGGGAACAATTACCATAGGCCCCTGGTGGATGCAGATCCCAGAGGGCTCATTTTTATGAATCCTTCTGTTGTATCTCAGTGTTTAATACTTTATTTCCCCAGTTCTTCCTGGAAATAGGCATATTTGTAAGGATCTTACCTGTTTGTTAAGAGTGGTTGAGTGCAATTCTTTAATTTCATAAACAGGCAGGGGAACACTGGTGACGTACTGCAGACTTGGCCCCAAATATGAATAGAATTCTCCATCCCATTTCTCAGAGCTTCAGTGTGTATATAGAACTTGAATCTTGGAGTCTGCTTCCCTTACCCAATAGGGTGACAATGTATTTTCATAAATAAGATTTTGTAATGAAACTAAAAATTGATTGCAGAAATGCAATTAAACCGTCAAACATTTACGCCACAAACACTTTCCAAATATCTTGCAAGTGTGGACACAGCCTGTACCTCAAGATGCAAAGACAGAGACAGTGTTATAATCCTGCATCTGGGTGTGTTGGGTGACAAGGACAGAGGTGAACCAATTATGTACTCCACCTCAACATCACCAGCTCTGGCAAGTTTCAGGCTTACTACAGAGCATTTCCTTATTTTCACTAGGTATTTTCTAGTTGACAGAGTGTTTTCTCTTTCAGCTTTGTCTGCGGATCAGTGATCTGTGTGTCTGTAGTGAAGCTCAGTGGTGTCACCTCTCGGTCTCCACCTCCAGGTCTCCTTCGCCAGCCTCTTCCCTGTTCAGGCATGCATTCTTTTGTTGTAGATGAGAGTTCTTTGCAAGCACTTTGCCAAGACCTGCAGTGAGTTGGACATGCTCTGGCCTTCAGGAAAAGGACTTCTCTTTTTGTCCACAGAAACCACAGTTCCTAAACCGGTAGGATTTTCTGGTTGTTTTTTTTCCTCTTCCTACTCTCTCCTTTTGCCCTTCCACAGGAAGGCAGAAGAAAGTTGGTTCTTTCTTCACTTTTGGGCCTTATTTCTGGAGATCTCCTGCTGGAGCCATCATCTTGGGGAGACAAGGAGAGGAAGGGTCAATAGATCATAGGGTTTTGCTTCCCTCTTGATCCATTGGCCAGGGCTCCTTGTCTACAGAACCAACTTGCTGCGGCCCTGCAGGACACAGTCTCCTGACTCAAATCAGAAACTATGAAGGCATAGAGAAGTGGTCCTCAACACGAGGATTGAGACCCCTTTGGTGGTCAAGTGCTCCTTCCACAGGGGTCACGTAAGACCATCCGAAGACATGGAGATTTGTGTTACAATTCACAATAGTAGCAAAATTTTGGTTATGAAGTAGCAGCAAAAGTAATTTTATGATTGGAGGTCACCACAACATGACGAACTTAAAAACCAAACAAAGCAAACAGATTACCTTGCTCCTCCATCTTTCCAGTACTTCCTCATTCATCCAAGTAGCATCGAGAGCTTTGGTGGGTCATGCAGAATACACTTATGTCCAATCATCTCCACCCGCGAAATGTTATTGCAATGAGTCATTGGTCTGGGTCAAGGCCTCTGGCACAACATCACTGGACTTTTGCCAAAACTTCTCTTACATAGCCTGCTGTTGCCCCTAGTCATGAAGATGCTGTGGTTATCATTCTACAGGACCAGTCCCTTCACACACCCTAGCAGGCCATAGATGGGGTAGATGTTGCGGGGGCAACCCAAGGCCAGGATGTGGGTCTGGGTGGTAGCTGAGCTGGTCAGTCTGGATCACTGGGACCAGCCACATCAGATGACGGGCAGAGCCAACTCTCCTATGTCCATGCCATTGGGGCCAACTCTCCCATACCCGTGATGGGGTGTGGGGCCAGTTCTTCCAAGTGTAGGCGGGGCAGTTCTCCTTCTGCAATGTCCATTGAGGGCCAGTGAGGGGTGGGGCAAGATTAGAATGTCCTTGGATCTCAACACCCAAGTGTTCCTGTGATCCTCTCTGGTAACATGGGCCAAGGACATCATCACAGACCCTAGCTGCAGCAGGGAAATGGACCTGGACATAACCCTGTGCAGCAACTCAGGCTGGGATGTCACCATGGCCATAGTGGTACCACAGTGTACCCATTTCAGTATGGCCCTAGCAGCAGCAAGGTCCTCAGACACCAACATGGCCTCAAGTGACTGTCCAGACCCTGGGTGTCAGCACAATCCCTGGTGGCCAAAGGAGCCACAGTCATCAACCCAGTCCCTGACTGTTGCTAGGCCACCGACCCAGATATGTCCCTCAGCAGCAGCTTGGGTTCAAAAGACATCATGACCCTGTATGGCAGTGCAGGCTACCCAGATCAGCATGGCCCCAGTGGCGGCACAGCTTTCAGACACCAAATGGTCTCAGATTGCAGCCCAGACCCTGAGCATCCATGTAGCCTTTGTTGGTACCATGGGCATCAACAAAGAACCTGGCTGTGGTAGAACCATGAACCCAGACATGGTCCTCAGTAGCAGCCTAGGGTGTGGTAGGACCATGGTTCTAGGTGACAGTGCAGGTCACTCAGATTGGTGTGGCCCTAGTGATAGCATGGCCATTGGGCACCAACATGGTCACAGGCTGCAGCCTACACCCCAGGCATCTGTCTGGCTTTAGTGGCACCATGGGTCACAGACATTAGGGCAAACCCTGGCTGTGGTAGGACCATGGGCCCAGACATGGTCCTCATCAACAGTCCAGGCTTGGATGTCACCTTGGTTCCAGATGACAGCATAGACTTCTCAGCTCAGCATGGGTTCAGTGGCAGCATGGCCGACTGCAGCAAGGCACCAGGTGGTGGTCTAGACCCCTGGCATTGGCATGGTCTTCAGTGAATCAGGAGCCACAGACATCAGCACAGAGCCGGGCTACAGTAAAGCCACTGACCCAGACATGGTCCTCATCTGCAGTCTCAGCCCAGATGCCACCATGACACCATGTAGTCATGCAGACCACTCAGATATGTATGGCCCTAGCTGCAGCATGACCTTCAGATCTCCACCGGAACTTAGGTGATGGTCCAGACTCCAGGTATTTGCACAGTCCTGATATATCCATATCAGGAGCTATGGCTATCAACCCAGACCCTGGCTATAGTTGGGCCATGGATTCAGACTTGGCCCTATATCACAGTCTAGGCTTGGAGGTCACCATGGCCCCGGATGGCAGTACAACCATCTAGATTAGCATGACCCCAGTGGCAGTGTGACCCTTGAACACCAACATGGACTCAGGTGTCTGACCAGACCCCAGTCATCTGTCTGGCCTTCAGTGGTTACTAAAGTCATGGACATTGACACAGACCCTGGTTGCTGCAGGGCCACAGACCCAGACATGATCCCTGGCAGTGGATTGGGCTGGATGCCAGCACAGGCTGCTCAAATCATCATGACCCCAGAGATAACATGATCCTCAGATACCAAAACAACCACAGGTGGCAGCCCAGACCCAGGGCATCCCTGTGACCTTGGTGGCAACAAGGGGACATGGACATCAGCTCAGACCCTGATTGTGGTAGGACCACAGACCCAGACATAGCCCTAGGCAGCAGCCCAGGCACGGATGTCACCCTGACTCGGGGTGCAAACAGTCTGGCACCATCAGCCCACTTCTCACTGCCTTTTCCTCTTCAGATCTGCCTTTCATTACAGACTCTAACCATTCTGCCTCTCCTTCTCTCCCATTTCTCCTTCGGATATTTGCTCATCATGATGGCACCCTGTGGTTGCCTTCAGGACCCAAGCTTGGGTGGTTTTATTTTTACGCATTTTATTAAACGGAGATAGGTGAAAAGGGTGCCTTCTGTCCAGGCAACCTTTTTTTAAATTAATTTTTTTTTTTTTGTTTTTCGAGACAGGGTTTCTCTGTAGCTTTGGTGCCCATCCCGGAACTAGCTCTTGTAGACCAGGCTGGCCTCGAACTCCCAGAGATCCGCTTGCCTCTCCCTCCCGAGTGCTGGGATTAAAGGCGTGCGCCACCACTGCCCGGCTTTAAATTTAATTTTTACAACAATATTTTCTTATTTTACATACCAATCCCAGTTCCTTCTCCCTTCCCTTCTACGTATTCTCCATTTTCCACCCATACCACCCCCATCCACTTCTCGTAGAGGGTAAGGCTTCCCATGGGGAGTCAACAAAGTCTGGCAGAACCACTTTGAAATAGGACCAGGCCCTCCCCACTATATTTAAGCTGAGCGAAGTATCCCTCCAAAGGGAATGGGCTCCAAAAAGCCAGCTTATGGGCTAGGGATAAATCTTAGTACCACTGCCAGTGGCTCCACAAACTGCTCAGCCACACAACTGTCAGCCATATTCAGAGGGCCTAGTTTGGGCTTATGCAGGTTCCCCCTGCTGTTAGTCCAGAGTCAGTGATTCCAGATGGAATCAGATGCAGGGATAGACAACTAGCACGGGGCAGAGCCCTCGGAGTCCAATCAAAGAGAGGGAGGAGCAATAATGTGAACAAAGGGGTCAAGGCCATGATGGGAATAGCCACAGAAACAGGTGACTTTTTATAGAGCCTCCTTAGGGGTCAAGCCCTTGCCTAGCATCCCTGGGGCCCTGGATCCCATCACATGTAGTAGGAAAAGACAGAGCTGTGTGACTTGGTTTTTAAGGACTGCTAGATCCTCAGAGCCCCTGATGTCCCCAGTCATTGGTGAAGAAGCTTGGTGATTAGACTGCAGTATACACAGATAAGAGGTACGTTAGTGAATCCTTCTAGCTTGCCATATTTGTTTGGGGAAGTTGGCTGTGATTGTTACGAAAGTGATGGGTGTTCTTTAACATGGCCAAGCCATCCCCTCTCCCCTCATTCTCTTCCTTCTTCTTCTTCTTTTGGTTTTTTTGAAACAGGGTTTCTCTGTGCAATAGCCCAGGCAGTCCTAAAACTTGCCTTGTAGACCAGGCTGGCCTTGAAGTTCCAGAGAGCCACCTGCCTCTGTCTCCTGAGTCCTGGGATTAAAGGTGTGAGCCAGTACCACCTGTTGATCTTCTTTATTGAGGGGTAAAATGCAGTGTGCTGGCATGGGCTTTCAGTCCCTGTCACAGCTGCTTTTCTCTTGCTGACAACTCAGGGCAGATGAGACAGAGAATTTAGGTTTCCTAAGGTGAGGAATGGAAATGACAGAGCTAAGTTAGAGCAGGACACCTACAAGCTGTGAAAGTCCAGTCTCAGTGCAGTGCACTACAGACCATGTAGAAATCTCCAAGTAGTTTAGATTTAGGATGAGGTCAAGTAGTAAGGGTTAATAGAGGATGGGAGTCACATGATCATTCGGATCCTGTCCGTCATCGCCACGGATGTATTTCACCCTATGGAGCTTACATCTGAATCTAAGACATTTTACCCAAGTAGAGGGTCTGAAGTTAGCCCAGGTTAGCCTGTACCTCATTGTTTTTACTGTTTCTGCTCCAGGTGTTATGATTGTAAATCTGGACCATTAATGCCCAGCTAGAGTTTCATTTCATCAATCAGCTCATGGCTAGCTCCTGGGAGATGTTGGGGTGACAATGTAGGTTTAATTTTTCTCATGACATTTTTGGAGGATTTTTTTTTCAGAATCTAAATTGTCAAAGGTAGCTTAGCGTTTTCTTAGAAAATTATATCCTACAATACTAGTCTTAGGTTTATACAGGAAGGAGTAGACACATCTGTAGATAGCAGAGTCTGCATCAACTTCATTCAAAAAACAGTAAGTTTTGCAGCCACCAAAACAGCCCGGGCCAGCTTTAGCCTTGATGAAGGGCTGTCTGTTCAATTAGTTCACCATAGCGAGAAAGTCTATAAGAAGATTCAAGAATAATATTATGTGTATACTCAACTCACAGACTTGGTCTAGAACTTTAAAGAAAACTGGGATTTTAGAGTTAAAAACAATTATGTCATTCCTGCCATTATGTCTCTGGATGTAAGCTGCTATCAGCAACATCTAGGACTGTCTCACATTGCTCATGTTGTATGGTACATATGTTATAGATGCTGTACACAATTCTATGCATTGTCTTTGGAAATTTAGCTCTGACAGAAATAATGTAAAGTACACAGGAACTGAGTGTATGAAAACATAAATCATCATGATTATAATATGAAAGAGTTGGGAGACCTCATTCCCCAGTCCCAGGAGGAAAGAGTCCTTAAGATTTTTTTTATAAAGAAGGCTTAATATCAGAGGTAAGTGCGAGCTTGTATACACAATAATCCCAATTTAAAAGACACAGTTGAGGTGGATATTAAATGCAGTGACAAAGTTTTATTTTATAGAGACAACCTGCCTTCTGAAGGGTAGAGTTGTGCCAGTATTGGTTGAGAAAACTACCTTAAGCACTTAGATGTTTCTAGGTGCTGGGATATGATGTCCACTCTGTTCTTACATGTCTTAGCTTTCTATAATAAACATATATTGTACAAGCAGGATGATCAATAACTACTAGAGAGGAAAATAGCCTGAAGTCTCAGCTGTGTTTTCTTTTAACTTCTGTGATGGTTAGAAGGAGAATGGACTCCTAGGTTCATATATTTGAATTCTTGGTTCTCAGTTGGTGGAACTGTTTGGGAAGGATTGAGACTGTCAGGTCCAAAAGAAATTAAGGACAAATAAATAGTTAACAGTGATATTTATTAGCACATTAAAGCATACGTTGGTCTCCAGGCTCTCTCAGAAATTGAGTTGAATGAATTTGTTTAGGGGAGTGTGGTAGTTTAAAAGTAATTAGCTCCCATAATCCCATAGGGAGTGGCACTATTAGGAGGTGTGGCTTTGTGGAGTAGTTATGGTCTTGTTGGAGAAAGTGTGTCCTGTTGGGGTAGGCTTTCAGGTCTCCCATGTTCACTCTGTCTAGTACAGACCACTTGCTGTGGCCTGCAAATGAAGATGTAGTACTCTCAGCTACTTCTGCATCACCATGTCTGTCTGCAGGCTACCATGTTGCACCATGATGATAATGGACTAAACCTCTGAAAATGTAAGCCCTCCCCTAAAGAAACTGTGTAGCCTTTTACTGCTGCTGCTGAGTCACAAAGACCTCTCTTAAAGGAGCTGTGGTGCCCCTGATTGCTACCAGCAAACAGAGTCCATTTGAAAAAAATTCTGGCTACCAAGAAGCTATGCTTAACTCTGTTCTTGTGTGTCTAGAATTCCTTTTCAAGCTTTCTCAGGTTTTATGTGGATGTAGTCAGCCCCATGTTGGCACACCATGTTAGTTCTTTTATTTCTCTGTTAAGTTTCTGTCTGGAAGGCCTGTCTATTGGTGAGAGTAAGGTATTGATGTCTGTTACTATTAGTGTGTAGGCTTTGATGTGTGATTAAGCTTTAATAATGTTTCTTTTACGTATATGGGTGCTCTTGTATTTGGGGCACAGATGCTCAGGATTGAGACTTTGTTTTGATGGATTTTTCCTGTGATGAGTATGAGGTGGCCTTTTCCATTTCTTCTGATTGATTTTAGTTTGAAGTCTATTTTGTTAGATATTAGGATATTTTAGGTACATTTGATTGGAAAATATTTTCCTAATCTTTTAAGTAGTGTCTATCTTTAAAGTTGAGGTATGTTTCTTATATGCAGAAGGATGGATCCTGCTTTTATATCCATTCTGTTAGCCTGTGTCTTTTAATAGATGAATTAAGTCCATTGATGTTAAGATACATTAATGACCAGTGATTGTTAATTCCTGTTTTTGTTTTTGGTAGTAGTGTTTATGTTTCTCCTCCTTTGAGGTTTGTGGGTATGAGATTATCTGTTGCCTATGTCTCTGTGGGTGTAGTTGGCTTCCTTGGGTTGGAGTTGTCCTTCTAGTATTTTCTGTAGGACTGGATTTATGGATAGGTATTGTTTAAATCTGGTTTTATCATGAAGTATCTTATTTTCTCCATCAATGTTGATTAAAAGCTTTGCTGGTATAGCAGTCTGGGCTTGCATCCATAGTCTCTTAGTGTCTGCAACAATATGTCCAGGATCTTTTGGCTTTCAGGGTTTCCATTGAGAAGTCAGATGTAATTATGATAGATCTACCTTTATATTTTACTTGACCTTTTTCTTTTGCAGTTCTTACTATTCTTTCTTTATTCTGTAAGTTTAGTATTTTAATTATTATATGGTGAGGGGAACTTTTTCTTTGGTCCAGTGTATTTGCTGTTCTGTAAACTTCTTGTACCTTCATAGGCATATTTTTTTCTTTATTTGGGAATGTTTTCTTCTATGATTTTGTTGAATACATTTTCTGTGCCTTTGATCTGGAGTTCTTTTCGGTCCCTTTTTTTCTTAGGTTTAATCTTTTCATGGTGTCTCAGATTTTCTGGATGTTTTGTGTTAAGGATTTGTTGGATCTAACATTTTCTTTGACAGATGAATCTATTTCCTCTACCATATCTTCAACTCCTGAGATTCTCTCTTCCATCTCTTGTAATGTTGGTTATGTTGGCATCTGAAGCTTGTTTGTTTACCCAGATTTTCTATTTTCAGAATTCCCTCAGTTTGTGTTTTCTTTATTGCTTCTATTTCAAGTCTTAAACTATTTGAACTGTTTGCTTCATCTGTTAGGTTGGTTTTTTTTTCTTGGTTTTATTGCCTTTCTTTAAGAGATTTACTGATTTCTTCCATTTTTTCTTTGTCCTTTTCTCTATTTCTTTAAGAGAATTTTTCATTTCACCTTTAATGGTCTCTTATCATTTTCAGAAAGTTATATTTAAGGTCTTTGTTTTCCTGCTTCTTCTGGGTTAGGATGGTCAGGTTTTCCTTTTGTAGGACCACTAGGTGCAAATGTTGCCATATTGCTCTTTAGGTTATTGAATATATTCTTCCATTAGTGCCTGCCCATCTCTTCCTCCAAGGGGTGCAGGTGGGGCCTGTGGCTTAGGTTATCACTCCTCCTCCTGGTGAAGGTGGGGCTGTACCTCTGGTAGTCGCTGATGTGGTTCTGGGGGCTCCTCTCCAGATGCAGTCAGGGTCAAAGCTCCAGTGGTTGTAAGGGCAGTGGGGGGGGGATTGTTGCAGATGTGGTTAAGCTTCTCTGGGGTCTCTGGGATTTGGATGTGGGAGGTCCTTTTGTCTAAGTGTTGATTTTATTGGTTCATGAATAAAGAAACTGCCTTGGCCTGTTGATAGGGCAGAACTTAGGTAGGCGGAGAAAACTGGACTGAATGCTGGGAGAAGGAAGGTGGAGAGAGAGATGTTGTGGAGCTGTGGCCAGAGTCAGACATGACAAAGCTTTGCTAGTAAGCCACTGTCACGTGGCAATACACAGAGTAATGGAGATGGTTAAATTAATGTGTAAGAGTTAGCCAACAAGAAGCTAGAGCTAATGGGCCAAGCTGTGAATTAATTAATACAGTTTCTGTGTGGTTATTTTGGTGCTGGGTGGCAGGGATGAACAAGTAGTCGCCATGCAACAAATTGGCGTCCTTGCAACAGAGTTTGGTGGTTGAGGGTGGGGCATGGGATGTTCCTCTGTGGGTTAGGGCCTAGAGAGCAGGGCTATCCAACCTGTAACCCAGACACTCACATCTCCAGGGGCAATCAGGGCCAAGGCTCCAGAGGCCAGGGATGCAGTGGGGGGTGGCTGCTGGTATAAGGAGACTGGTCCCAGGTCTCTGGGTCTTCACTATGTGGATGTGGGGTTTGGGGTGTACCTCTGTGGGCTAGGGTCAGAGCACTGGGTCCTTCTGCTACAAACTCAGACATTCATCTCTCCAGGGGAAGCCTGGGCCAAGGCTCCAGTGGTCAAAGATGACCCTGTTTTATGTTTTAAGACAATGTTTCATACAGTCCAGGGTAGTCTCAAATTTACTATATAGCCACAGTATGCTATTTCAGATCCTCTTGCTTCTATCTTCTGAATAATGGGGTTACAGATGTGTACTAAAACAATTGGTTTTATGTAGCAGTGAATATTGAACCTAGGGCTTTATATGAGCATGCCTGGCAAACACTCTACCAACTGTCTGTTTCCTGACTGCATTACCTGGGCAGTTCTGCTCAACAACCTGGTCTTCATGGCAATCCTCTGCTCTGCCACTGACCCAGGAGCATGGAGCCCTGTGACTGCCGCCAAAGTAAATTTCTCCTTCTTTTAAGCAGCTATGACAGGTGTTATGATGATGCCACAGAGACTAGTACAGTTACAACCGGAGTCAAAGGTCATGCGTCAAGTTGTTTTTCTCAGGTGCACATGGCTGAATATGACTGGATTCTACTTCTTTATTCCCCCCTGCATCTGACTGTGAAGGCCTCGATGTCTAATCCAATTTATTTTTTTTGTCTCTGGCAATTGGTTCACAGACAAATGATGGCAATACTAAACAAATAAAAAAAAACCCAACCAACGGTAATGTGAAACCACATGATTATTGGGACTTCTCATAACATTTTTATCTTTCTTAACCTCCTTTATCCATAAAAGAAAAATTATAAAAGATTTAAAGAGGAAAGTTGGAGAAGCGATTAGCATACCATGAGACACAGAACAACAAATTTTTAGTTTTGCTACTCTCCTTTTTATAACTTAACTTCCACCATGTCTCATGTTCCTCACACCTGGTGGCACTCACCTCATTGATACCAAAGTCCCCACCCAGTCAGTGCCTCCCTCTTAAACTCATAATGAAGTTGTCCTAGTCAATATGTATTTGATGATCACATGCTTACACTGTGACCTTTGCCCTAACACTCACTGTGACTCACCAGAGTTACAGACCGCCTCTCTCAAACACACTCAGCATCTCTCTCACCGAGAAACCAGTCATCTGGTGCTCACAGGGTAGACCAGCCCATGGATTTCTAACCTAAGTATGATCTTACTTAAAACCTTTTTATTTTAAAAATATTTCTATTGTTTTAAAATTATGTGTAGGCATGGTTGTCCGTGTGTGGGCCTTTATAGGCACATGAGTTCAGTGTCTATGAAGACTAGAAGAGAACATCAGATCCCCTGAAGCTGGAGGTATAGGTGGTTGTGAGCTACCTGAGGTGGGTCCTGGAAACTGAAATTGCCCTCTGTGTAGAAGCAGCACATTGTGCTCTTACCCACTGAACCATCTCTTCAGTCCACAACCTTTTTTAATGCTTTGGGTTGATGTTTCATGGCAACAGCAGCACATACAGATAGACTTCAATTTTAATGTTCTATTTCCATGAAACTAGCTTTATTCTCATAATTTGTTGGCCTTTCATTGCTACTTCTTACAATTTGTATATAGAATATTCCCCAGGGCCTCATGTGTTTGGATACCTAGTCCCCAGCTAGTATTACTCTTTGAGGAGGTTGTGAAACCTCTAGGTCTAGCTGTAAGTGGATTTCTGGGATGTGGGACTGAGGAGACTGAGATACAGAGCTTGGCATACTTTTTAGAACTATGTTGTTTGGTAAATTCCTATCCAAATATGATCCATGGAGATCATAGCCACTTCCCCCTTATTCCTCTGATTCTTTCCAGTTTCCTCCTGGCATTCTCCTCCCAACTTCATGTCTCTTTTCCGTCTACTTCTTTCACAATCCATGAACTTCCATTACTGGTACCCATATGCACATGGCATAGGGTCAGCCCCTGGAGGATGGGCAACCTACCAGGCACCACAGCATAAGAGAAAACTGGTTTTTCCTTCCCCAACAGCTATCACTGGCCAGATGCTTATCAGTCAGGGCAGGGTCTACCCTATTCAAGCTGGAGTATTGACTGGCTTTATCTTGTGCAGATCATTTAATTTTTTTAGTTATAAACTGATTGGCCTAGTAGCTCAGGCTTCTTATTAACTCTTATAACTTATATTAGCCCATTATTCTCATCTATGTTAGCCACATGGTTCGGTACCTTATTCAGCAAGGCAGTCACATCTTGCTTCTTCTGTGGCTGGGTCATGACTTTAGAACAAGCTTTACTCTGTCCAGAATTCTCCTGTTCTTGTCACCCTGCCTCTACTTCCTGCCTGGTTGTCCTGCCTCTACTCCATGCCTGGCTACTGGCCAATCAGCATTTTATTAAAATCCAATTGACAGGGTACAAACCATTGTCCCATAGCACTTCCTCCCTTTTCTTAAAAAAACCCAAGAACTCTGAATCTAATATTCTTTGTTTAGCTTTTCTCCTGACCATTATCTATAACAACTTGTAATCAGCATTCTAAACAAAGGAAAATAACGATAGTCCATTTTTTTGGGGATGGGGGTGTAGTATTCCATGCTACTTCCTCCTGGTTGGGGTTGCTGATACTCTTATGGGGACCTAAAGAAAATTTAGACTTATGATCAGTTCCTGACTAGAGTATGCTGTGAGGCTTGCTCATCTCAGGCAGCATCTTGAATCTGTTCTGGATATAGAACTCAGACATCTGGGCCATCTGTTCCTTCTGGAGATTTCTCAGGTGGTCTTCCTTGATCAAACTTAATTTTTCTTAACTCAGAATGAATCCACAGACTCTCATTTCCTGTGGAAACAAAAGAAAATTCTCTTCTCCAAAGTAACATACATTTTGACTTCAGTTTTAAAGTCAAGGTATTTTCAAAATACTATGCATTCCAAGAGTTCTATGTCTCTGAGTTGCTTTCTCTATCATATTTATTTTATTCATTTATACCTTAAGTTGCTTTAAAAAGCATTAGAAATTGTTTTTCATAGCTTTATCATTTTTTTTTGGCTGAGGGTCAGCCTCTCCTGAGATATAATTGGTGTTGTCAGCTGTGCACATACACCTTCTTGGTAAGAGTGACCTTGATGCATTTCCTTCAGGAAGATCATTCCAAAGGGTGCCATCTAGAGGCAGCACTGGTGAACTGCAGACACTTGCTTTTAGAGAGACCTGGACTGTGTTATAAAATTAATGATTGCAGGTGGTGTACTAGGCACACAACACTGGAGATACAGAAAACAGAAGAGCATTGTATTTGTTTTCTATCAGTACACAGGCTAACAGATATAGGCAAGGCAATGTGGTTAAAGTGTTAAAGGGAACACAGAAGGAGAACTGGGTAAGCAAGGAGATGGGGCAGTGCTTTCCTTTCCTTTTTTATTGTAGTTATCCTTCTTTTCCTCCTCCTTTTCTTTTCTCCCCCCCCTTTCTTTCTCCTCTTTTGTATTTTGAGATAAGGTTTAATGCAGCTTGAACTGACTTTAAAGTCCATTTGTAGCTGAGGATGACTTTGAACTCCTGATCTTTCTGCCTCCACCTCCCAAGGGTTAGGATTATGGGCATGTACCACTATGCCTGGCTGATATCACCAGCTGTTGTGATAGTCCAACATGGATATGCTCATCTAAAGGATCTCCTAAGCTTGGAATGTTGCCTTATCAGGTCCCAACCACCTCAGAAATAATCACCAGCCTGTCTGCCTGAGTAATCCAATCATGCAATTGTCTCTGTGTTAAGGTATCAAGGGCACACCAACTATCACAATGAATTTAGAAGACTGTCCAGGGTCGTCTCATCAAACAAGTCTAGGTCACTGCATGGCATATGAATGCCATTGGCTGTCTGTGTTTCCACTGAGTTAAACCCAGCCCCACATTTAGATACCAGGACCTCTTTGATCTGCCTTTCAAATGACTTTCCAGAGTTTGTAGGGATAGCCCAGCCCATTGAGGGGGCTTGTTCACCTCGGGCTAATGTTTACATATAAATCTGGTGGGCGTGAACCCCACCACTTTCTTTTTTGTATCTCCTGCTCTTTGCTGGATCCCTGGTGTTGTAAGCTATCCCTTCATTAAAATTTGCTGTTTCATATTAAGCTAGCCTGGTTATTACGCTGCTTACAAGAGTTAGTGTCACAATGTGATGAGAATAAAATATCAGGAGAAAAGTTGACCTAGGTTTGCTGTAACTTCAACTCATTCATGAAAAGAGCAATTTTGCCTAGTTTTAAGGCAAAATCCATGACACCGATATAAATCATGCCTCGGTGTTGTTTTGGTATTCACATAAGATAATGTATTTTGAGTAATTGGTATACTAATTATAATTAAAAATGGATGCCAATGTGATAATTTATAATCCCTGCATTGATTCACACTTCACCTTGTATTTGTTGTTGGGAATATTCTGTAGCTCGGGCGCGTGTACTTTCTTGATTCTTGTTCGGCAAAATTCCACTTGTCCTCATCATATTTTATTGTGTTTATGAATCCTTCCTCCATTGCCAATGAAATTATTCATTCTTTACTAGTTTGCTGCAGAAGTAGTAGTGGCAATTTTGTTTTATTTTTTAAAAGGGATGTGAAGCAATGGTACTCAGCTGTCTCTTCAGCGTCACAGCAGTTTATCTTTACTCAGTTGACTTGTTACTTTGTACTGGCCATTCATAAACAAAACGACGACTCTATTGATGTTGATTATTCAGAATTTAAGTTCCCCATGTCCTGAACACAACACTTGATGGTAAGAGAAGCATTGCCTGTTTACTGTCATTGCAGAATAGTAACGAGTTTCAGGATTTGTGTGTCTGCATTCATGTGTAAAATCCTACCCATATCAACAGTCAATAAAGCACTTTCATTCTCTCAGTTCATATGCTTTTATTGAAGAAAATACCAAAATCATCATATTTAGTACTATGTTGCATTCAGAAATATCTACTACCAAAGAGGGAATCTTTTGAAATAAATTTTTGAATAAATTTATAAATATTGTTATATTCTAACTGATTTCCTTTTTCCCAAGACCTTTCCAAAAGAGCCCATTTACTCATTAATAATTTTATCTCCTCAAGGTCTGTCAAATAAATGTTATTATGCTTATTTATCAAAATGTATTGCCTAGGCTTTCTTGTTTCTTTGTCAAGCCTTAATATGAATATGATAGCAAGTTTACTTCCTAAGCAAATGCTCCAACTCTTATCTTGCTTTATCCTTTCATTTGCCTGAGAAGATCTTCAAAAAGAGCCCTGTTTCTGAAATTTGAGTTGTGTGTGATAGGTTTGGACCACCTCAGTGTGGTGAAAAGCTTTCTGCTGGCTGATAGTGCAGAGAGAGCAAGTGAGATGCTGTGGATCTTGAATCCGCAGACAGTGTGGCATGGAGGAAGGACCAGCATGGGCTGCATCTCCTCTTTTGGAAGTTCACTGATAAAGCAAAAGAAGGAAACGGGCACAGAGACATTTTCCTTTTCTCTTCATGATGGGATCTATTTTGTTTTTATTCCTCAAATTTCATAGTTGAATGAAAAAAGGAAATAAAACAGAGGATATGATTGCTCCTAGTGTGGTGGACGAGAAAGATTATTGTCGATAAAAGGGAGCGCACAGCCAGAGGCAGGGACATCTGGGAGAGTCCAGCGTGGACATGACCAGAAAGAGCTGGGCTGTTGTGTGTGTCTGTGCGCACATGTGTGGTGGTTGGGGGGTGAGCGCAACCAGGACACCAAGAGACCAAGAGACCAAAAAGGCATAAAAAGGAAAAAGAACCGGCATAGCCAAAAACACTTAGGGGCCGAGGAACACTGGGAGAGTCTGGCAACCAGGTACACTTTGATATGTTCTGTAGGTACCTCAATTAGCCATCTTTCCCCATTTGTAAATAGTGTTTTGAATTTTAACTTTATATTTAGTAATTCACTAGCTTTTTTTTTTTTTTTTTGATTTCTAGAATCTTTGACTCAATAGGGTGCAAGCATCAAGAGAAAAATACCCATGTTGGGAAATGCCTCAAAGCTGAGCACATGGGAGCCACTCTGTGGTCAGCTAAAACCTGGGCATTACCCATAAGAGGGCTGTGGAATCAAAGCTTCTGGATTGCTCCACAGAGCTCACGAAAAAATAGGACAGAGAAATGTAGCCAAATCTTTGATGGAAATAACTCAAGATGGCTATCCCAGTATGTGATGTTTGAAAACAATTATAAAATAGTGGAGGCAAATAATTACTTAGTAATGGGGGAAGACTTCTGCTACCATGTTGTCTTAGCTACTCTGCACTTCAGCTGTATGACTCCTGGAGCCTGTCCTGGAACTAGCTCTTGTAGACCAGAATGGCCTCGAACTCACAGAGATCCGCCTGCCTCTGCCTCCCGAGTGCTGGGATTAAAGGCATGCACCACCACTGCCCAGCTTGAATCCTGCCTTTTAAAGAGAGTTTTTTTTTCTGCTCTCATTAATAAACAGCAAAGTTCACAGAGTAGACAAAATTGGATCTTTTCCATTCTTTTAATTTTATTAAACATTTGCTTTGTGCATATGAAGGTCAGAGGATAACTTTCGAGAGTTGGTTCTCTCCTTCTACCGTTTGGGCTCTGAAGCTTGGACTTAGCTCATCAGTTCTGGTGGCAAGCGCTTTCACCCGTGGTACCATCTCACCAGCCCCAGTCTTCCACTCTGATGTAGTTAGAGTATCAGAGCATCGGCCGGGGCATCTGAGCGACGGGATCAATGTTTTACACCAAAACTAACAGGCTTTGCCTACTTTACCTCTCCATCTCTTTTCTATACAAAATTAAGTAAAAGCTCATGGCAGATACTTCAAATACAACAATTTTTAAATAAATGAAATGCAGAAAAGCAAGAAAGTCTCCCACTATTTCCTTCTAAAAGGAATAATCCCTGAAAAGAAGTTTATTTCATTTACATTGTCTTTCCAGTCATGTTATAGTTTCCACTGTATAGTTTACATATTTTACAGAATTAAATAAAACTACCATTATAATTTCTTCTCAAGTCAGACGTATGCATACTGACTACAAGAAGTCTGCATTAGTGTTTCCATTTCATCCGTTCAGCATCGCGAGCAATATTAGCAAGAGAAACACAGTTTAATGGATGGGCTGTTCTCTAATTATTCTTGGAAGCATTTAAAATAATACCTTTAAGTATTCCTGTTAAGTCTAGAAACAAATGCAAGCATGTCTGTCCTCTTTACTTCCACATCCACAGAACCAAGAGAGCCAAGACAAATGCTCCAAACCTTGCAGTTCCCAAATAAATATTGTTAAAAACACAATAGTTATATATGTGTGTCTGGAGAACTTCTGATGGTCAAATGGCTCCATGACTCAGGCCTAAGAAACTGCTTAAAATAATATGTCATATTTTTGTTGACATTATTAGCAAAAGTAAGGAATAATTCCTTGTAAGGAGGAAAATACTAATACATCCTCAAAAATCAGTTTAAGAGTTGTCATTTTATGTGATTCTAAATTAATTTACAATTAATATAAATCAATAAATGACAATAAAATTTATATATAAATATATTGGATATATATATCCTTTTGAGGAGTGATTCTATTAACACACTACTTTCTCTCCCTTTCTTCCTTCTTCTTTCCCTTCCTTCTTTCCTCCCTCCCTTCCTTCTTTTTCTTTTTTCCTTTCTTCCTTCTTTTTTTCTCCTTCTTTCCTTCTCTCTCTCTCTCTCTCTCTCTCTCTCTCTCTCTCTCTCTCTCTCTCTCTCTCTCTTTCTCTCCCCCCTTCCCATAGTTTTATTTTATGTGTCTAAGTGTTTTACCTGAATTTATGTATGTGTCCCGTATGCATTCTTGGTGCCCAATGAGATCAGAAGAGATCTTACTGAACTGGAGTTACAGATGGTTCTGAGTCACCATGTGAATGCTGGGAAACAAACCTAGATTCTCTGCAAAAGCAGCAAATGCTCTTAATCTCAAACTCTGATCTCATATAAGGAATACTTAATGTTATGATAATGCTTAACGTTGTTTCTTGCAAAACTCTTTGAAAATGCAGATGAGTTCCTCTCTGTTCACACATGTTCCACATTCCTTTTCATTTCCTTTCAGAAGTTTACATGTCTTTTGGGTCAGTTAGGCTTTTTTTTTTTTTTTTTTTTTCCTGATGCTGGGGATTGAATTTACAGCTTTATGCACGCTAGGCTCAGCAAGTACTCTACCACTGAACTACACCTGCAGTCCTGAAGTAATTTTTCAGACAGGGTCTCACTATATAGCCCTGATCTGAATTTTAAAAAATAATCAAAATGTTTCTTTAAAGGAAATTATGGGAAGAAGATGCAGATAAAATTTCACAACATCTTTCCAAAGCTTTTGATTCGCTCATGGAACTTATAGGATTGGCCCCATGAGCTGTGTACTACTAGTTAGACAACACCTACAGGATATAACACCTTTAATTCTAGGGGTATTTTTGGCCTATTACTGAGAACCCGAAAGAACTAAAGAGGCTTATCTAAAGTGTGTAGTCATATTTATCCTCCAAAAGCTGTCATCAAAGAGCCCTATTGAACCTAGAATGTGTGAATGTTTGCTGAATGTTAAAATACTGAATACAGCACATTAAATATCTTTGATGTGCATGGAGTACAAAATCCCCATGAAGGACTCACTGTTGGGAGTAATGTATGTTGCTGTATCTCGTTACTCGATGTTGAGATGTTACCGGGGAGCTGGAGCCTATGGTTTGGCTTATGTGAATGTCTGGGCTCACCATTTGCGTCACTTGAATTTCTGGCCCTACCAAAATTCCTCCGCTCATCATTGGTCCCATACAGGCTTCCGTCATGTTACTGTTGCCCATGTCAGGCATCCCAGGGCTAGCCACCACTCTCTCAGCGTAGTATACATTGTGTGTGTTGGCTAGCTCAGCAGGTACACAAAGGTTCCCTTGAACATCATAGACAGGCGCCATTACGGTTTCGGTCACGACTACATTGGGTGGAAGCTGAGAATCAAAAACAATCGTCGTTGGCTGCACACAGGGGTCAGCAGTGGTATACGTCTCAGTCACTATGATGTCTCCATGAATCATGGGTTCAGAGGCTGCTTCCATTTCTGCTTGGAATTCAGCCTCCGAGAGAGTCATTCCTGAAGATTCGTTGACGAAGTAGTTAGGCCCCAGCAAGGGGAGGTCAGTACTGATGGGAATACAGGCCTGGTGTGAAGGGAACGGTTCGATTTCTGTGTCCAGGCAGATTTCAGCTAGAGTCCTGAATTTTGGATCTAAAGTCTCCATGTAGCTTTCATCCAGGTCATCCACAATCCAGCTGCAGCAGCCAATGGAGCCCACAGGAGACCCCACTCCCTCGTGGTCGTATATGAGCAGGCAGTCGTTGGCTGGCCGGCCTTCGTCTTCATCCGCGTAAGCATATGCTTTCTGAGAGGGGAGGGGAGACAGGGAATTAGAGATTTCTTTCCTTTACAACAACCGCCGAAGAACAACGGCAATGTTCCAGAGACTTCTGAACTAAAGGTTCTGTGGACTAAATTAAGGAATAAAACAATACTTGGATGCATTACTACATTATTTTGTTTTTGAATAGAGATCATTGTTTGGGTTAATGGGGCATAGAATTTGAGGAATATGTGTGAATCTAACTGGAAAATTAATAAATGATGTGTTTTGAATCAGATAATATACAGATCTTTTTGATTTATAGTTCTTTGCTTCTGAGGTGACATAGAAATAAAATGGGTTTAATTATGTTCAAAGTATTTATTTTTAAATGTTTTTACACTTATACATTTATTTATTTGTTTGCATGCATGTGCGTGCCGGTAGAACTCATATGGAGGTCAGAGGACAACTTTCCTATTGACACGCAGATCCGGGGAAGGAACTCAGGTTGTCAGGCTTGTCATCAGACACCCTTACATGCTGGCTCAGTTTGCTGGGCTCCAGATATTTACGTAAAGAGAGACATTAGATGAATTTGGAGCAAACACACATACAAAGATAGAAATCTCTCTAAATGCCAGACTTTCTCAGAATGTTCTTGAAGTTCTGTGTGACTTAGCCACTCGAAGATGATGTCAGGTTTGAGTGATGGCCCCTGTGGCATTTTTCAAATTACTATTATTGAGGCAGTCTCACTGTGGAGCTCCCTTCTCCCACTAAATGAGTGAGTGTATGTCATCAGCCCTCAGATGATCCGGACTTGCCTGGAGGACTAGGTAGCGACTGCAGTGACGGTCTTTAATATATAGTTATGAATATAGTTATAGAAGGTCTTTAATATATAGTTATGACTTTCTGAATGACCTAAAAATATTTCTGGATACATATAAGTTGAGCCTACTTATTGACTAAGTTGATTAGCAGTATTGATCCATTATTAAGAATCAATATATTTATATATAATTTATATGAATTTTACAATAGTATTTAACTACTAGATTTTTGCTTATTTTTAATAATTTCATACATGTGTACCAAGTAGTAGGATTGTTTGCCCTCATTGCTCTCTCTTATCCCCTCTGACTGCCTCCGAACCCCCTTGTCTTCCTAACTGGTCTCCGTGCTGCTTTCATGACTTTTCTTTTCTTTTACTGAGTTGGGGTTGCTTGCATCAAGCACAGGTAATGATGTGCTATTTACTGGAGTGTGGACCTAACCTAGGAAATGTCTATTTCTCCTCTGCTGGCAGCCATTAAGTGCCGGCAGCTCTTCAAGTGCGGGTGGGGCCGTGGGGGTACCTCCCTGTCCGTGATGGAACGGTGAAGAGCCTGGTCTTGTGCACAGATGCATAGGTGCTGTGTGTAGTTTAAACCACAGCATCCTCGGACTTTTTCTTTTAAAGAGCAATGGAGAAATTCACGTATTAGCATTTGAGGAATATTTTAGTCTAATGGAGATAATAAAAATGTATTGCTAATCAAACAAAATAAAGTTTTTCAATATGAAAAATTATTTACTCTTTTAAATTTTTTTCTTAGTTTATTTTATGTCTATGAGTTTTGTCTGCATGTGTATCTGTGTACTGTGTGTATGCCTGGTGTCAGAATAGGGTGTCAGAACCCTGGAACTGGAATGAGGGATGCTTGTGAGCCTCCATGTGGGTTCTGGGAATTGAACTCAGGTCCTCTGGAAGAGCAGTCAATTCTCTTAACTGCTGATCTAGCTCTCTAGCCCAAACTTATTTACTACGTATAGTGCCCTGCTAGACCAGCATAGTTTCCTGGAGCATTTATTTGGCATTCTGGCACAAATATATGGGCTCTAGACTGAGAAGAGGAACCCTGGGTTCCTATCTGTTAGCTTTTATCTATCACCAAGTTGAGATAATGCATTATCGAGCTTTAAATCCCTTTGCTCCCAGTCCTGTCATAATAATAATACTAATAATGATAATAACAACTGCTATTATTTTTTATATTCTTATTATTATCATTATTCTGAGATAGGTTCTATCCCAGGTTAACTTAGAACTATGTAGCTGAGGGTGACCTCAAACTTCTGATCCTCCTGCCTCCACCTCCTAAATGTTAGGATTACAGATGTGCACCCCAAAGTCTGGTTTGTGATGGGAATTGAACCCAGGCCTTGTGTGTGTTAGGCAGATACTCTACCAACTTAGCTGTATCACTGCCCTGTCCTGTCTGTCCTCTCATTTCATTGGATCCACTTGGAGAACAAGAAGGGCATCCTAGAGGACATTAATGCAATTTTGATTTTCTTTCTTAGCGTCCTTTTGCTCTGTTGTCGCTATGGCAACAAAATGGAGAAATCAGAAGAAAACAGAAGGGAAGATGTTAAGGAAAAAGAAGCAAGGGATGATGGGGGATGTTAGTCTTTTCACAATAGTTAGATGTGAAACACTATTGCAAATTGGCTTTGTGTCTTTTAAGAATTGAAATTTTTTAAAATTCAAGATTGGGATAGGGTTAAAAAGGAGCTGAATATATTTTTAGTCCTAAAGTGATGCCTTCCAAGTCTGTGTGTAGGGCTTACCTCGGAGAAGTAGCTGTCCAAAAAGGCCATGTTCATGCCAGTGTCTTGGTATTCCCGAAGTGTCCCTATGGTTGAGCTTCTCTTCCTCAGGGTCCCTGCTGCTGCTCCAGCCACCAGGCCTGCGGCTGTTCCAATGCCTGTATTGAGCTCCACTCCTGACACACCCCCTTCCACTGTTCCTCCACCAGCGTAAGTATTGGTGTAGATTTCTGAAAAGACAGTATTGGTGTAGATTTCTGAAAAGACAGGGTTTTTCCATGACAATGCCCAGATTACCCGGATGGCTTATTTTACAACCTCTTTCCCACCACCAACACAGCACAGAAGTGGTTCTAGAAGGACAGGCAATGAGTGGCCCCTTGCAGAATTCCCAGACTTGTCAAGAGTAAGTGATAGTGGAGGAGACAGCTGTGGCACACGGCTCATTCTCATGGACACAACCTTGGGTATTTAAAGACACATAATGCAGCTGCTGGGTTGGTCTGTGCAGTCGCAGCAATCCCTATGCCCTAGCCCACTTAAGAGGGCACAACCCATGTCCTGAAGCAAGAATTAGGCTGCTCCCAGCAGCCAAATCTCCAGTCCTCATTTGCATGTGCGCTGGAGAGCTGACTCACTTGGGGACTGCGCATATTCTTTGCATGGAAGTACCAGGCTTTAGGTATTAAGACTAAGATTTTTCATCTCCGAAAAATATCACGTCTGCTCTACAGCTGGACAACCCCTGCTTGGTTCACTCATTCCCAACTGTGAAGTACTTTCAAGTACCCTGAGCTGCGTGCGACTGCCGACGTATGGATCGTGTAAGACACTGGTGTGGAGAAAACTCATATGAACTAAAAGAGCTTTCCCCAGTGTGTCATTCAAAGAACATATTTGTTGCTGTTCTTCTCTCCCCTTTTCTCCAAATAACTTTTATTATAGATAAGCATTGCAGTAAGCTGCACCCCTTTCCAGGCACTATTCAAATCATATACATTGTATCATACAGGAAAATGCATTCATATGAATATACATCATAGCTATCACCTGAATGTATATATATTTTATATAACATGTATGTGGTTTTAAAGAGATCTTTAAATCAATGCTGCATAAAGAATTTTTAAAGAAATCTTATTATACAGAATTACAATTATAGTATCAGTTGTTATGTAACCTTCATCTTAAGAAGGACCTACGTCCAGAGAGGCTGGGTCTATTAGGGACTTCTTACTAGTAAGTGGCAGAACTAGGAAGAAAATCGCAATTATGGTTTCAGACTCTGACTGTTAAGTTGCAGCATTTTGAGTTGCTCATCTGTAACTTCAGATAGAAAAGTTGAGTGGTCGCCCCAGACATGTCATTTACCCTCTGAATGTATTCTCATGCAATAAGATTCACACGCATGCTAATGTGTAAGGTATTTTCACTTGAGATTGGTTTGATAGAATGATTTTGTAAATCATAGAAAGGAAAACAGAATTGGTGTCAACTGACCAGAGGAGTCAATGCGGTCTTGGGTATTAGAGGCTGTCATGGGTACGCATATATTGGACACATCCTGAAAGAAAAGAGATTTTAAGATAAATGTTGCATGTTCTTCATTTAAAAGCTGAGACTTTGCTTTTGCCTTGTATGGAACTGTTAGGGCTGACTGAATTCCCGCTGAAACCCCGCACTTCCGTGGGAAGCACTCACCCTGTCTTCCGGGTGCGCTCCCTCTATTCTCCAAGGCTGCATCACTCCTTCGCCTCCCTCGGGCACAGGGGCAAACCTGGTCCCCAGGCCTTCTGGCTGTCGTCGCTTGCAGCAACACATAAGCAGTAAAAGAGGAGACACTGGCCAAGAAAGGGATGAGAGTTAACCTCTGCTGCCCCCTTAGGAAGTCACATTTTTTTTTGTGGTACTATAATTGGAACGGGGTAAATATAAAGGCAATAGTGTATCAGATGCCCCCTCATCAGAGAAACAGTGTCAAACGCAACTGTCCATGTTTATAGACACAAACATCAAACCACAGGGAACCTGAGAGCTGGAAGGGGAGAGGGTGTGGGGCTCTGCAATCCAGACTTTACTAAATGATTTGAAGGAAGAACCAGTTCTCCCTGGAGTCCAGGTTTTCTGAACCAACTGATGACTCAGTTCTCTGACTCCTAGTCTCCCATATGTGCACATGAAAATCTCTATGTCTATGGGTACTATGTAACTCCTGACTGAATATACACATGGATGGCCCTCAATTTATGACAGTTTCCCATGTGACATTTCAACGCTAGGAGCTTTCAGGAGTATTATAGAGCCAATAGAAAATGCATTTCAAAATTTGACTTTGAACCTTTCCCCAGGGTATGTAGCCTGATGCAAATGTTAGTAGTGGATTTTAACACCTAGATAGTGAGGGCCTAAGGTGACAATACTTAGGTCCCATCTTGGGTTATGACTCAGACAAGAAACCCTGAAAAGACCTCTCGGTAATTCTTATGTGTGTGTGTGTGTGTGTGTGTGTGTGTGTGATTGAGAACTACTGATTTGAATAGTTTATTACAACTGCTATGATTCCATATGTCAGGTAAGATGCCTTAGGTCAGGTAAGATGCTTTAAGTCAGATAAGATACTTTAGGTCAGGTAAGATCCCACAGGTCAAGTAAGATACCATAGGTCAATTAAGACACCAAAGGTCAAGTTCTGGGACATTCCCAAAGGCATTTTGAGAATGAGTCAAGATTTTTGTGTAACCTTGCAAATTCTTAGATCATTTTAAGAAAGTCTGTCCAAACACCAGATATTATTTTCTTATATTTCCAAATGAAAATGTTTTAGTTTGTACTCATTCACAGATACATGTCAACAGCCCAATTTAATGAACTTAATCATGTTGATTTAAGAATCCAGTGTTGGATTCCCAATGAGTATGAATACTTTAGGGGCAAAATAAAATTCATAATTGACTTCTCTTTTGAAGACCTTTTGAAGAAATAAAGCACAGGGAAAGACAAGCCTCCTTTTGAGAGTTTGGCTCAGCAGCTTTGCCATCCCTAGGATCAGGGTCTTTGGGTAGATTCTACAGCTTCTCGAACTGCTTCTCCCTGGATCCTACTCTACCAGGGGAGCAGCTCACCCGAGGGCTCAATAAGCATCGATTCCTTCATTGCCTGTGACCAGAGGAACACGTAATGCTCCAAGCATGCTACAGAAGTGCCTCCAAGCTGGCCCTCAGTCTACTGCTTAGCTTCTCTACTTCTCCGTCCTCCATGTGCTAAGCCTTCAGTGTCGCCACCCAACCTATTGCTTGTTGTTTTCTTTGTGCTGAAGACTGAACCCAAGGTCCTACTTATTAGTGACTTGCTATATCCCACTGGGCTCCACCTCCATCCCATCTGTTTTAACTTGGGCTGCTTCTTTGTCCTCAATTGCCTTTTAGATTTAATCCCATGCTACACTGTTCTGAGAAAATCCTCAACTTTCAGGGTCCAGCTCAAATCCACTTCTGTAAAATTTCCTTAACTCCCCTCTTTTGAATTTCTCATTCTTGCTTTTCTGCTTTGAAGCATTTTGGTGGGGTTTCTGTTACAGGACTTATTTTATATGTGTGTAGATTATACCTGATGATTTGCATATGTTTCCAGTCTGTAGGAAGGCACTAACCCTTGGTCTTTGTTGTTATCATTATCAAACAGGTGCAAGCCTTTGTCAGCCCCAAGATGGCTGCAGATACCAGTAAGCAATGGCCAAATGAACTTAGTTCCTGTGTGTCCACAGAGACGATTTATAGTACTTACAAAGAAGCAGCAAGAGGCCCAGAACAATCATGCCAATCCCCGCGGGTCCAAGTCTGACATTCGACTGTCCAACCCCATCATCAGTGACAGTCCCATAGGTGTCATCTGTCACCCAGGTGCCGTCCCCATTGTAGATGCCCGTGGTGCTGGAGTGCAAACACACGTGGTGGTCATCGCAAAAGCAGGCATCTAGCAGGACAATCTGCGGCAGCTCACAGGCTCTGTTGTGACTGTCCGTCACAAGAATGGGGATTTGGTGCGTTCCTGGAGATAGAGTCTGTTCAGTCATAAGGATGGCAGAGGTTTCTGAAGAACAAGGAAGACACAGCAAACACGTTAGAAGTCCTTGGGAGCAACCCTCTCGGTCACCTACAGCAGATTCAGCGCCTCTCTCCACATTATGTATCTAATCCAGAGCTGAAGGCTGTGCATATGGGCCAGGGCCAGATCCCATAGCTGTCTCCCTGTGTGTTGGTTATCCTTGTCCCCAACTGTAGCATGCACTGTCACAAGAGCATCTCACCTGATAACATGTCTCATGTTCTGCTCAACCATTTCTGCAATATTTGGCGGTTTGGATTTCAACTTTTATCCTTACAAATAAAAATGAACTCAGCTCATTATAGAAACAATTTCAATGGCAAAGAGAAAGCGGGTGATTTTCTACAGGGCACGAGGATTTCAGAGACATTGGTGTTTTTGTCTGGATTTATAAAATGCAAGGAATTGTGACCGTTGCTGATTAGTCAAGTAATCTGTTTATCTCAAGTGACCAAACGTTGATTTACTGCCTACTTGATGATGGTTAATTAGCTGGTGTTTACACATTATGGATTATCCCTGCACTACTGAAATCTTTTGACTTTTTTTCCAGGCATATTTCCCCCAACTATCTAGTATAATTTGATTTTTCTTTCAATGTGAGTATGCCGTAGAAAGAGCCAGAAGTCTGTGTTTGACGACCTGACTTTGTTCACTGCTTCGCTCTGGGGCTTCAAGGGGGTACCTTGCACTCCACTTACCATTGAGTGATCGGATATGCCATATGCTGGCTGTGTCTGATGGCTCATCGACCACACAAAAGGTGAAGGGAGACCCGAAGGAATGATCACTGACGTAGATCCTGACAGACGAAGCATCGACACAGACACTTCTTCTTTCAGTGTGAATGACTGGACAGTAGTCATTGGCGTCGGGAACCTCAATGCATATGGTTCCTGTAGCTGTTCTCCCCGAGCCATCTGAAAAGGAGAGCATCCTGGGAGTTAGGGTAAGCCGAGTTGTGGGTGGGGAGAAGACTCGATTTCCCATCCCACAAAGATGCCACAGGAAGTATGGACAGTGCAAGTGACGTGCGAGGCGGGACGGGTTGTGCCTGGTTGGGTCTCTCCGGTCACTGTGGCCCCTCCAGCAGCCTTTCAGCCTTTCTCATCTTTGTACACTCTGCTCACTCTCCCGAAGATGGAGATGGGAACTGGCATGTCCTTCAAAGAACGTTCATCCTTTGCTCCTCTCATCCTGCCCTGACGAGGTGGACTCTACAGCTGTGGTCAGTCTCCCTCTTCAGGGTCCGACTGATTCTGCGCGTGTGTATTCAAAACTGTGGTGGGGGAGGGGTTGAATAATTGCTTGTATATTTTTATTCATTTTTCTTTGTTGGTGAGAATTTTAGTTTATTTCTCTCTGTAATGACATTCATTTCTAGGGACAAATGTCAATTTCCTCTCTAATCTACTTGAAACAAAGCATTGGTCAGTATAATGTATTAGAAAAAGTAGAGGACCAAAATTGGGGTCTGAGTGCAGGCCACATCCTACTTTAAGCTGTGTTCTAGTGAATAAAGTATTGCTGTTTTTACACTGCAAGGAGCTGCCATTTTCTCATTTGAAAATTTAGATATTACCCTCTCTAGGTTAACCAGATAAATCATTTTATGTTAATACACTTATTTGAAAGATAATATTCTGCTGCATTTATTTATTTGCCTGTGATAGAAATCAGGTCATCAGACTTGGTGGCAAGCACCTTTACTCACTGAGCCATCTTGCCTTCCCCAAAGATGTTTTTGTGTACTTAAGTGATGGTAGGTCAAGAGCCTGTCTTTATCCCATGTGAGTATGATCACCACAGGACTTTCTAAAGTGTCTTTTATTAGAGGTACATTATAGTCTTCCACAGTTGGCTCTATTTGCCACTCTCTGGAGCCGACTTGTGGCCTTGTGATTTGTAGCCAGAGCTGAAGCTGCTGTTTTGAAAGCTTGCCCTCCAGTGCGTCTGTCTCCTCCCTTGCTGTCTACATGTCCCGATTCAAAGCCAACCACAGGAAGAGGAGGCTGTGTGCCTACATGGATCCTGTGCTTAGGTGAGAAACGCCAATCTTCTGTCACATTTTGCTATCATGTTTTCTCTTCATTCTTGTGCTGTAATTATCTTTTTATTCTACTTATTGCTGATTTTCATTCATGACCAAGGTATGATCAACATGCTTAGATTCTGTTTCAAAACAACAACAACAACAACAACAACAACAACAACAACAACACCTCCCTTTCAGAACATTGGCTTAAGTAAGCAAGACAATGTTAGGTATGTAGCAGACCTGAACGTTAAGAGACATTCTTAGGATGAGACTAAAATTTGTGGCTCATTTCTTAGACTTTATCATGCTTTTGGGTTTTGAGCTTGCCATTGCTCAATCACCTTTCCTTCTGGACACTGTGAAGGCCAGATGCAGCCATTCACTAACCTAGCACCCCTGACTTCACCTAGGCCTTCATTGGGACGTTTACCTGGCTTCTTTCCTACTGACTTCACTCTGTTTTCTCTGTGGCATCTGGCTTCCTAGGCACTGTTCTCGAAAATCATTGATTGTCGACAAATAACAAACCCCCGTTGTGAGTCACCAAAAGGAACATGTCATAGATTTTCCCATGAGAGAAGTGGCCAAATCACAAATGAATTCCATGCAGCCTTTGCATAAAGATGGTATAATATAATATATAATCGATTTTTTTTTGCCAAGAGCATCTTACAGTGGACAGTGTAATATATTTTTTAAGTAACAGGCTGGTTTCTCATCAAGGCTCAATTCTGGTGACTTTGAAGTAAGTATACTCTCAGGCACACTGCTTCCCACCAAGGTGACCCTGTAGTGATCTTTGGCACAGCTTGTAATCCTGACTGTGAAGAAAAAATTCCTAGCATGCTCCACTTAGTGACATTAGCCATACTCAAGCTATGTGGTCATAAGAAGAAGCAAACTTTTATTTTATACATATTCAACTTTCATGCTTTATACTATAGAACTCATATGATTCTGTTTTAGGACTAAGTGAGATAAATTATGGCTTAAATATAAATTATGGGTACAAGTGTAAATGAATTCTGTCTATTTTTTTGATTTGGTAAGTTTAACTCTTAATCTAACATATCTAAAATTTTCTGTAAGCTTTAACATACCAGAAAGCAATGGTTTTTGATTCACAGAACAGATTTTGGCTCAACATTAGAATAGCTATATTCATAATAGTTCATATAATAGTATGAATCATATTAAAATATTGAAAAAATTCTTACCATCTATAGCCAGGATTTCTGCTGCATATATTCCATCAGTAATATATTTTGACTTGGCGTCAAATTCTCTAGAAAACTGTATCTCACCAGTCCTTGAATCAACTTTTAACCAGCTGCCTGCATCATGCCCTATGATATACCTGTTTTTAAACAACAAGTTCATTGTTACACTTCTGTCAAGTTAGCATTTCCAAATCATATGAGAACTGCAGTGCAGTGGGCCCGCATTGTGTATGTTTGATTCATCATTGTCTTAGCTCACAAAATGTGAGCTTGTGTGTGTGTGTGTGTGTGTGTGTGTGTGTATCTATTCCACTGAGAATCCAGTGTTGAATATATTGTTATTAGGTTGACAATATAAATTTACTTCTTCTTCTAGATTTTTGGTTATACAGTAAAATGTATGGGTATATCTCAAGCCCATTTATTACTGAGTTATAGCAAATATACTTTCTCTAGTTTGAAAAACAAGTATTTCTTTTCAGGCATGACAGACTACTTGCTGACTGTAGGCTTGGGGTAGGCTGGCTTCATATTGTCTGTCTCCTCAGGGGCTTGTGGTAGCCCTTATCCACCTCTCTATCTGGAGACGGATCCGAAGGACTTGAGCCGAGATGAAGAACATTTGGGTCTCTAGCAGCTGAGATCACACACCTTCACTTCCTTCAGCTGATCCCCTAACGCTTCCCCATGCGAGCAAACTTTAGAAGTTTGCCACAGAGTCAATTAGATTACTAAATTGGTATCTGTTCACTCTGAAAGTGCTGGGGAAGGAGAGGAGCTGCAAGAGACAAGAGGGGGAGGGAAAGACCATTTCTAGTGATTTCTAGTGATGTGGGAGTGATTTCTTATTAATAAAGAAACTGCCTAGGCCCCTTGATAGGCCCACCCTTAGGTGGGTGGAGAAAACAGAAGAGAATTCTGGGAGAAGGAAGCTTAGTGAGAGAGTCGCCATGATTCTCCCAGTCCAGACAGATGCAGGTTAAGATCCTCCCTGGTAAGCCAGCTCGTGGGCTACACAGAATATTAGAAATGGGTTAGAACAATATGTAAGAGCTAGCCAATAAGAAGCTGGAACTAGCCGGGCCAGGCAGTGTTTGAAAGAATACAGTTTCCGTGTAATTATTTCGGGGCATAAGCTAACCATGCGGGCGGCCAGGTGCCGGGGACGCAGCCCCGCCGCCCCTTATTTCAACATTCTAGGCTCTCTTGCTCTTGTGTGTAGTCTGTGCCCAGTGCCCCTAATGTGTTCTCTTTTCCTGCTTTGCCTTGGGATGCTCACCACATTTCTGAAACACGTATGTTCCGGTTTCTTCCACTATTTATTTTTTTCTTTTAGATCAAGCAGAGAGTTGAAACTCATCTCAAAGATAGCCCCAGGTTCTCTGGGAGCAGGCGGTGACTCACTCTTTATGGTGTGTTACTGCCTACAATATGACCTAAACCGGCTTAGTTCAGGGTAGTACAGCCGACCTCAAAGGATCAAAGAGACTCTCTTGGCAACACTGGAAGCTCTTTAATGTTGCAGCCACTCCCCAGACGCACTTATGCTATAACCAGCTAGAGCTCCCATTGCCACTAACATGTTCTTCAGTTCCAGAAAAGCATCAAATGCTGTCATAGTCCCCTAAAACAAGCAAGAAGACAAAACCCTCCATCCCCCGAGTGCTACACCAATTCTCTACCACACTCCACATGAACGAACAACGGCCACACAAGCGGGAGGAAAGTACTTGTCATACCTGACGTTTGTTGCAGTGTTCCCTGTGTCCGTATCTATGGCTGTGTATGTGCCAAGTACATAGTTCATTAAGGAGTCTCCCCGGGTTCCTTCTCGGAGACTAAACGTCATGGAACTGGGGCGAAAGGTGGGTCCTTCACGCACATTGAGAACCTGGATTCTCACAGGGGTGGAGTGCATTTGGAATTGAGACACCACTGAGTGGTGAAATTCAGCTTTGTTTCTTACTCCAATGCTGAGGTAAATATTAGGTATTTCTTCATAATCCAGCATCTGAAATGATGGACAGAAACAGTTTTGAACTAGCAAAGGGGTCTCTCTATCGGAGGAGGATGTATTATAGTGGGCATAGATGCTTTAAGTGCTATTTTCGTGGGTGGCTTAGGTACACATGCGTGCCTGAGGTGATATTGGATGTCTTCCTCCGTGGCTATCCACCTTATATACTGAGGCAGGGTTTCTCTCTGAGCTTGAAACTATGGCTTGTATGGCTAGCCATCTTGCCATGAGAACCCCCAGTCTCTCTGTCCTGTGGTTTTGAATACAGGTGGTCATCCATGCCCAAATGACTCTTTTATGAGTTCTGAGGATTTGAACTCTGGTCCTCATGTTTTAATGGCAAGTGCTTTACCAGCTGTGCCATATCCTTAGCCCAGTGCTCCCTTATGCTAGAATAAGAAACATGACAAAGAGGCTATAGACTAGAACAAAATCCTGTAACCATGCAATTCTGACCCTTGACGTTGAAATAATCTTAGTTACATAGTGTGTTTTATGCATGTGTTCACTTAAGGGTCATTTGTTATTTGTTTCTCTTTGTTCTCTATGATGCTGGGAATAGAACTCAGGGCCTCGAACATGCTAGATGGGTGTGCTACCACTGAGCTGAATCTCCACCCTTAAGTCTGTGATTTAAAATTGAGATTATAGTTTGAAGTTTTCAACTTTTTTCATAAAAAAATCTTAAAATGAAAAATGACACCTCTTTTTATAAAAATTAAAAAGTAAATCTGGAATGGATCAAAATTTGCCCACAACTACTGACTGAGCAATTAGGTCCCAGACCTCCTTTGTAGAATTCACATCTGAGACTATCTTTAAAGTAGCAATGGCAGAATAGAGGAGACAATATGTATGATCTAAGCAAACATATGGTTATGAGTTTAGATGATGTAAACAATTCTAAAAATATTTTGCTATTACAATCAGCCTGATGCTATGACTTAGTTGCACTGGGTCTGGTAGACCAGATGGCTCCTTTATTAGGCACACTGCAATCACTAAATGCCACACCCTGAGGAAAGCCACCTTTGAGCGAGTTTTCTGCATGAAAGGTGAATGCAGTCTTTTGATCCAGACTGACTGATGTGGGAACATAAAAGTTTACAAGAGAAGAAGCTGTTGTAGAAGCAGGGTGTGCTGGGCAGTATTTGTGAAGACTGTTCTAGAAGCTAAAGTAAGCAGCTTGGGTTCTTTCTTGAATCCTGGTTTACCGTCTTCAGGCTGGGATCCTACAGATCTGTTTGGATTCTGCCCTTATCGTTTGCCTCCCAGGAGAAATGAGACAATTTGATCTTTGATTTTCTTCAATTTTTATAAAAAGAAATTACAGATTTTTCTGCCCAGAGTGGTGTGGGTTAGATTATATCATTATATCTGGAGTAGAATATTGTAATGCTTAATAAAGACTAGAGTTTGCTATTTCCATTTTAGCATAGAAATCCCACTGAGAGAACCCCAGTGCCCTTGCTCACTGCATGAAACCTTTTCAGACTAAACTGGTTGAGAAGAACCTCACCTTTTCATCTCTCACCAGCACCTCATGTTTACCCCACCCCGAATGGGCCTTACATCCCACCCAGGCAGCACTTTTGCTCTACGAATGGACATACTGTTTACTTAGAGGGCACTTTCTTATTTTCTCAGAGTCACTGAGTGCTATGAGAAAAGGTAGCCTTGTTTTTCTTACTAACAGATATTGTGTTGCTAGCCTCGAAGCCTCCTCCATCACAGTCAGGAAACTCATGGATACGGACAGCATTTAGATTCTGAGCTTTTTGAAAGCCTAATCAGTCTAAGAATCACTTTGAGCTTCTTTGGAAGGAAACCATAGGAATCCCATGCTTACCTTGACCACTTTCAAAATGCCTTCATTGGTTCGTGGATCTGTTTGGATTTCAAACCAGTTCCCATCATTGCCAGAGAGGATTGAGTATTCTGCCAACCAGTTATCAGTGCCTTCTTCATCAAGATCAATTGCTTGTAATCGTATCAGTTCTGAGCTCAAACAATTTTCTTCAATACTTGCTGAGTACTGGAATAAAGGGGTCAAGTCTATGACATGAATTTTACAGGAATAAAGAGATTTACAATCATAGGATTATTCTTTAAAATACCATGCCAGTGTTTTTGGAAACATTTTAAGTGGCATCTGTTCAGTAGCAAATATAAGAATGATGTATTATAAGATAAAAAATTCATTTACAGTGGCATCTGTTCAGTAGCAAATATAAGAATGATGTATTATAAGATAAAAAATTCATTTACAAATGCTACATGTGAAGTCAATATCACATTGGCTCTTCATTTTTTACCCATTTATTTTAAAATTATTTTTACTTCTCTCTTTTAAATAAATAATTACATATTTTAAAAAATCTGTTAAGATGGGCAGTGGTGGCAGCACTTGGGAGGCAGAGGCAGACAGATCTCTGTGAGTTAGAGACCAGCCTGGTTTACAAGAGCTAGTTCCAGGACAGGCTCCAAAACCACAGAGAAACCCTGTCTCGAAAAACAAAAAAACAAAAACAAAAACGAAATCTGTTAGTGGCCAAATAGCAAACATATCGGACTTTGTGGGTCAGAAACTCTACAGTGGCATTGCTTATTCCTTCACTGTTCAGCACAAAGTAGTGACGGCAACATGAGGAGAAATGAACAAGAGAATCTAGTTTTACTAAAGCAGGTGGCAAGCTATTCCTGGCCCTGTTATTTGGATTTAATTTTTTTTTTTTGTGAAAGACTCACATAACCCAGGCTAGTCTTGAATTTTCTATGTAGCTGAGAATGACCTTCAACTTGTGAGCCTCTAGCTTTTGCCTATTGAGGGCTGGGATTACAGGTACTCCCTACCACATGCGCACTTTTGAGGGCTGGGATTACAGGTACGCCCCACCACCCACACTGTGTGGTATTTATGGATCAAACCCAGGGCTTTATGCATTCTAGGCGACCATTTGGCCAACTGGACTACCTTTCTAGTTCTGATTTTGTGATACTTTATGATAAAGGTGAGAATGGGAATAGAGAATGTTTGAGACTCTAATATGATTAATTCATCAAGTATACAAAAATACAAAATATATTGTTATACAAAAATATTGTTATTGTTTCATTGGATCAACAAATTTCCCACATTTCTGTGACTATAGCCTGTGGAGTATACTGTTTTTACAGAGGAGACTGCCTTGGAAGACTGAGTCCGAGATAACTAAACAGAGGCAGGAAAGGTAGCTCAGTGGGTGGAACCACTTGCCGCCAAGACTATCTGAGTCTGAACCTTGGCATCTATATGGTAGAAGAGAGAACAAACTCGTGAAAGCTCCTCTGACCTTCACATGTGTGCCATGGCACCTGTGTGCTGACACACAACACACACACACATACACACACACAAAAAAATAAGTAAATAAAATGAAAAAGATAAACATGTAGGAATGCTACCATACAGAAGAAGGTTTGTGTAATAAAGCTGCGTCTCTCTACATTGTAGCAGCCAGACTTCTGAATAAACATGAAGGCAAACTACTGTCAAGGGAAAAAGATCATTAAAATAATGACTTACCGAAGTTTTCTCTAAGATGGGGAAATTATCATTGACATCCAAAATCTTGATTCTGCAGTCACACTCGGACGACAGCCCATCTGTGGCTCCGTCCCGATCTGAGCCCCTCACGAGCAGATTGTACATACTGTGTTGCTTAATCAGAATGAAAGACAGCCATAAGGTTTAGGTACTGGGACTGTGACTCCAACACAATCCAATGCCATTATTTGTTTTTTTTAATAGATGCATAAAATGAAATATTTATCAGTGATCATTTAATTTTTATTAAAATTGGCTCAAGCATTTTTCCTTCCCTCCTGTGCACCGGACTAAGGTCATGCACGAATCATTTTAACTTTGTTTATTCAAAACCAAACCCGCTGTTATCAGTCCTTCAAAGAAGGCTTTACCTCTCTGTCAAGGAAATTGGACATCGTGCGGACTTCTCCGGTGTACCTGTTCACCATGAACATGGGTGCGCCAGCAGGCTCCTGGGAGATGATCTTGTAGGCGATTTTAGAATTCAAGTGATTGTCTTCGTCTGCATCTGTGGCGCTTAACTTTACCACCAGCGCATCTGCGAGTAAGGGTGAAGGTGGAGAATGGTTGGGATTCTAATCCATCAAGTCATCAGGTATGAAAAGAGGGGTAGGTTTTTCCTTGGCTTTCCCTAAGTATTCCTCGAGAGTATGTTACTGTAGCTTACACCATGGAGTCCCATCACCCACACCGGTGGTTACAGAAATAGCAGTAGTTCACATATGAAACGCTTGACTGTTTATTCTTTTTCTCTGTTAATGGTAAGTGAGTAGCAAACTAGTGTTTTTTAATATATGAAAAAGTTTGGCAGACTATCATAAAGATAAAGGAAGTGATTTTTTTATCAGATTTGTCTTTACCATAGCCATATGAAATTTTTTTTATATTGTTTAATTAAGAAATTGATACTTAGTTAAATTCAATATTACAATCACTTATTACTTATATGGGTGCCTTTTTTTTTAGACAGGTTCTCTCTACAGAACCCTGGTTGTCCTGGAACTCACTATATAAACTAGCCTGATTTTGAACTCACAGATCCGCCTACCTTTGCCTCTTGAGTGCTGGGAGCAAAGGTGTGTACCACGACACCTAGCAAATATGTATAGTATTAATTGTCACTTGTAACAGAATTATGACTGTTTGAACTTGAAGATAATTTATCAAAATAAAAGTTATACAGTTGTGAAAATGAATAATTGATCAGAAAAAATATAAGAAGTTCTTAATTATTCATGCAGAGAAAGAAAGGACCTTGTGGCCAGTTCCCACTGTCATCATCCACAGGATTGACTTTTCCAGGATTGGCAGATAGTTTGCCTCCCAGACCTCAAAGTGAAGACCCCACTGCCGAATATCTTGGTGCCTTTGGACAGGTAAGGCAGGGGCACCAGGACTTCAGAGTTTATGAAGGTGTGTCTGGTCTTGTAGGGTATTGTTTAGAAGCTGTGCTCAAAGGAGGAGGAGATGGAAGTACCATTGGACTGGTTGTGGTTTTCTCCTCTTCCTTCACCAAGGCTGCTCTGAGCAAGTTAATAAGGAAGCTAAAGTTAGAGTCCCTCCTGCCCCCTCTTGTGCCCCTTAGTGAAATCCTTCTGCCTTTCCATGCCTTCTTATTGTGTATGTTTAAAACACTTGTGTTTCTATGCCTTTCTCCCCAGTTTTGCTAATATATCCTCTGGAATGCATTTTGAGGTATAACGTCAGGTGCAGAATGGAAAGGTTAAGGAATATTAGAGGGTTGGGAAGAGGTGGAAGTAGGTCGCATGGGAGCAGAGAGAGTTAAGTAGCAACATCGGAAAAGTACAAGAGGAAGAAGGAGAGAAAGACAAGGAAAGCTAGGGGAGGCACTAGACTTGGAATTACAGAGGATGAAAAGACATGGGAGGAAAGGCAGAAAGGGAGGAAGAGGGAGAGGGAGACAGGGAGGGAGGAAGGCAGAGAGAGAGGGAGAGAGAGAAGGAGAGAGGGAGAGAGAGAGGGAGAGAGAGAAGGAGAGAGGGAGAGAGAGAGGGAGAGAGAGCAGGAGAGAGGGAGAGAGAGNGAGAGAGGGAGAGAGAGAGGGAGGGAAAGGGGGAGGGAAAGGGGGAGGGAAAGAGAGGGAAAGAGAGGGAGAGAGAGAGAGAAGAAGAAGAAGAAGAAGAAGAAGAAGAAGAAGAAGAAGAAGAAGAAGAAGAAGTAGAAGAAGAAGAAGTAGAAGAAGAAGAAGAAGAAGAATGTCACTTGCTGTCCGAAGACATAAATACTCTCCATCTGGCTTTGATGGGACAGCACCTGCATACTAGCTCTGTAGTGTGGTTCAGCTATGCCCGCTCCAGGCATAGGTCAGAATGGAATCTGTTGTGGTTTTACATTTTTAAAGCTTTTCTCATTCAGATTAAGTCAGTTCACCCATTTCGGAGAATGACACTGAACACTGGCTCAATTGCATGTCTAAGAGTCATCTATGAATAAGAGGATATCTAGCAATTTAACCATGTACGTTTGCATTTGAGTTGTGTTAGAATGTCTGGGGTTGGCTTCTCCTGATCTGTGAATAAGCTGGCGTTTCCATCTTTCAAAGCCCTTGTGTAGAGGAAGTGAGCAGATGCAGTGCGGTAAAGAGGTGGCGCTCCACTCACTGGCGTCGCTGTTTTCTTCAATGGTGGCTGTGTACACATTCTGAGTGAAGACCGGCGGGTTATCATTCACATCCATGACTTTGACTCTCAGCTCCAGGGGCCTCTCTAAGTCTTCCCCTCGTGCGTTCAGAGCGCGACAATGGATCTGTGCAAAGTCAGAGAGAAACTGTCTTCTCCACCAAGGCAAATTAAGCAACATACTTGCAAACACATGAAATGTGCCAAGAAATAACATTTCCCCCAAATTATAAGAGTATAGTGGAGCCTAGCAATTGAAATATCACTTGTTCATAAGCAGGTACAATAAATACACGGCACACCAAGCTGGCTCTCAGATTTCTCATTCCTTCAAGTCCTTTACTTCTTTCATTCTATTTTCTTTTTATCCACTCATTCGATTTACTTTCTTTCTTTTTTTAAAGGAGAAAAACCAGCACAAACAAATAAAAGCTTCCGGGACTCACCAGGAACAGTGGGGTTATCTCTCTGTCCACCACTGAGGTAATGTTAATTTCCCCAGTCCGAGGGTTGATGGTGAACACTCCATAAGGTGGTCGATCAATCCCTGCTCCAGAGATTCGATATGTTATCCTCTGGTTCACTTCACAGTCTGATCTAATCTGGAAGAGAAATGGCGATGACTGGGATCTAATTTGGGTGCAGTGTAGTTTGGGATGGACCATCGTAACTAATCTTCTCCAGGCTCTATACTATGGGAGCATGATGACATTAGCTCATAGGCTCATTACAGAATTATACAGTGTGTGTGTGTTTGTGTACAATTCCTGTCTGATGATGATGTGCAGAAAGTACACACATAGTTGATGTTTACTGTCAATGATCTAATCTTGTTTGCAAAGAGAGTCTGACAAAAGTAAGCGAATCTCTAGTGGGTTTGTTTTATTTTTTTAAGTAAGTGTGTGCGCATGTGAGCAAGTGTGCTTGTGTGTGTGTGTGTGTGTGTGTGTACAAGTGCAGATGCCCTTGGAAGCCATATGCATCAGGACTTCTTGGAGCTGGAATTAGAGGGAAGTGCAAGCCACCGGAAATGGGTGTTGAGAATTGAATCCTGGTCCTCTGCGAGAGCAATACACACTAGTAATCCCTGAATCATCTCTCCAGCCTGCTTCTCCTGCTTTTATATTTGACACAGGGTCTGATATAGCCTAGGTGAGCCTCAGTCTTGTTGAGGATGACCTTGAATTCTGATGCTTCTGCCTCTACACCTTCCAGAGCTGGAATCACAAGCATGAGGTACTACTATGCCTAGTGTTATGAGGTTCTGGGAATGGAACCCAGAAATTTATGTATGCTAGGCAGGTACTCTACCAAGTGACCAACATCCCCAGCATCTCTTTGATAATTTTTTAAAAATTGGTTTATATTAATATTACTTTGGTTATATTTGAGTTTGAGACTTAAAATGATACGTAAATGAGGAACATTGGAAGAAAAAATGTGGTGTTTGGAGGCAACAAAAATATCATATCTACAAATCTACTTTGTCACTTTTATGCCAACAGATAGCATAGCTAATAATATGCCATACGGATTTTGCTTTACTAGTTTAATTTCTATTGATTATAAATTTAGACTCTTTATGTTTTGGAATCTTACCTGTATACTGCAGATGAGAATACTAAGATTTGTTGCCAAAACACTATGACTCAAGTCTACTGGGAATAAACTAAGTTTGCTTAGTTTAACTCTAAAGATCTTGTTTAATAGGAGGAGACCTAGGAATTCCCCCAAAGCAAAGAAAGCTGAATTTTTAAATATGAGTTACATAACAACTCTGTAATTAGCGATGAATCAAATGGGAGTAATATCAGGAAAGTTTTCCTCAGCTCTGGACGTCAGTGAGAAAATGCCTCTCTTTGAACACAGCGCAATATCCCTGCTAACACTTGCTCTGTGTTCTAATGCTATAAAGAAGGGATTTGCCGGACCCTCCTCCTTGAATTCGGTGAAGGTCCAGGGTCAAGACATTCAGAAATAAGAGGTCTCCAGCTTTCATGGACTAAGAAGGCACATATCTTCCTACAGCTCCCCCCTCTCTCTTCCCCCTCTTTTTCCCTCACACACTTTCCCCAAATATGCACCTACTTTCACAATACTCATCTACACTTTTTCTCATGAATACCCTTTTCTAACACACACTCACACACACACACATATTCAATTTCTCTCTTTCTCTCTCTCACATACACACACAAATGTAATTAAAATTTCTCTGTAAAAAGAGATTAGGGCTTAGAGATTTGAGTTGCATCAAATTTGCCTTTTTTATTTCTAAAACTAACCAGTATGAAAAACCCTTGACATTGGGAGTAGGTCTCCCACTCTGATAAACCTGTGACTTATAGAGGGAACACAGAACCCAGTAGATGGACTCTATCCACTCATGGTGGAGAGCCACGTCTATCTTTTAGACTGGCTTACCACGGACCTTCTGTTGTGTGTCAGTCCCCATCTTGGGATAGTTAAGAGTGTTCTGGGTTGGGAATATGTCCCAGTCAGTAAAGTGCTTGCCTGTTAAGCATGAGGACTAGCGTTTGATCCCCAGAACTCACATTGAAGAAGTTTGGGCATAGTGACATGTACTTGTAATTCTGGTGCACAGCAACTGGAGACAGGTTGATTTCCAAGGTTCACTGGCCACCCAGCCTAGCCTAATTGGTGAGCTCCAGGTCACTGAGAACAAGCTGAAGACCACTGAGGATACAGCTGAGGTCATCTAATGGCCTCCATAAACACATTCACACCTATGCATGTGTACCCATACACATGAGTGCATCTGCAAGCATTCCGCATTCCACACACATTAAAAAAAAATAACGTCTGAGCAACATAAGTCAACGACAGTGTACCATTCCTTTAAATCTCTTTGGGCGGCAGAAGCTGCAAATCCTTGAAACTTTCCAGAGCTTTCAAACTTCCGTGTTAAGAGGCCCCTCTGGCTGGTCAGTGATTGCAGTGGATGGCCTGGCAGCTTTTTTTAAAGCTTGGGGACATGGGGACTCCCCCTCCTGACCCTTGGTGAAACTTCCAGCTCTCTACCTGCCCTTATCTGGAAAATGTCCCGGGGGCAGGGAGGACTGACCTTATCTGAGAGCAGTCTCTAAGCCTGGAAGCCTGAATTATCTCTAGGGTGACCCTTGGCCCAGTTTCCTGCTAGAGGCCTCCCCTGCTGGATTCTGGGAACTAAGACTTGTGCTAGGAGCTTTGCTTTAGGACCCCGCTGTCACATAGAAAGTCTTCCCTTAGGATCTTGCCACTTGATGCAAATTAGGGTTTATCCCAAGGACTCCCTAACCTATACTCCTTATACTCTGGAATAAAGTTGAGCAGATTCCCCGAAGCTGTCTCCATGAGAGCTGTCTCCTACCCAAAGCTGTCTGAGCCCTGTTTCCAGCTTCTGCTCCCTCCACCCATGTGGACCAGTGCAGCCAACAATCCCAAGGAAGAAGCAGGGCCACACTTCCTCTAGGAGCTCTGGCTACCTCTGCTTGCTCCATCACTCACTCTGGCAATTGGGTTCCTCTTGGAGTTGTCCTCTCCCTCCCGACAGGCGGCGGCAAACTTGATCCACTCCCGCTTTTGTCTTCTGACGGTCTGCCAGGTTGTGGTGCCGTTTTCAACGTCTAGTTCTTTCACCTAAAGCAAAAACGATGGATGTTTCTCATAGTGTTTGGGTACCTTGTGCTTAGGCAACTTATTGACATTGTAAGATGTGTCCAGAGGAAATGCTAAATTGAGGATCAAAAAAAGCGATTCTCTCATGGATAATTCTGGACATAAACCTTCCCTCCCCTGCCGGTGTTAGACATAGAACGGTCTCATGTTTCTAGAAGATCCTATGGGAACAGGTCTCCTTAGCTGTGCTTGGTGTTCTGCAGCTGTGCTGTGCCATGTGGCGCCTCTCTTCTTCAGTGCACCTCCCTCCCTAGGTAAAGACCTTGCCCGGTCCACCCTTCCGTGGTCTCTGACTGGGTTTTCCCATCCCTGTCACTGCTCCACGTGAATGTGTTCCATATAAAACAAAGGAAGGGATTCTTCTCTTCTGCTGATAAGCAGTTTGCTGTAGTTGAGATCCGTGGGTGGTATTGCACATTAGAAAGCTTCTAAGGAGCATTCACAGCTCTGGTGGCCATCCTATGTGCAGCTCTGTCATTTCCTGAATATGTTGGCTGTATCTTGCTGGATGTTTGGCCTTTCATGAATTTATGTTGCTGTTGTCTATAGATTCGCCAAGAATTTGACAGTGCCAAAGAGTCCAACAATTCTACATCAACCATGAACACACATATAACCATGTGTAAAAGCATGAAATGCGTATTTATTTCTATAAGTCTTAATGTCCTTATTGGATCATAGATGATCGTGTTTATTTAAGGCTTTGAATGCTGCTCTTGGAGAAAGCAGATGCCCACAAGAATGGAGTGTAGTTTATCATTTCAAGAACAAATGAGTTTGTACCTCCCCCATTTTAATTCCATTGTCTGGAATGTCCCATGTATCTATTTTTTGTCAATGTCCCTTAGACATGACTTTACTTTCTCCAGTGACTTGAGATAATCCCGGTGAAGATTTCTTGATGGTGATGGGTTCAGGAGGTACAGGCCCTTAGGCTGATTTCTGCCCCACTCTGAATGGAAGTAGATTCTCTGCCAGTCTGTTGAGTTGCAATTTAGGAATTTTTAACTTTGCAACTTTCTTTCATTTACAGGGCATCAGTGGTACCTTCTCACTGACATCCCTCTTCCTTCTTCAAGGGCTTCGCTTGCTTTGATGTAGGTTGAGAAGTCTACAAATAAGCTGCTAATATAGTTGAATGAGTGGAGGTGCAACGACCTCAGGCTCTGGAAACCATGTCTTATATGCATAGTCGTCAGGATCTAGGGCCTTCCTACTGTTATTTCAGGCCAACTCAGGTTCTATCTTTTACCTTTTGTCAAGATCACTATAGTTGCTAATATTTCAATACATAGGTGCATCTTAACATCCAATTTCTTTTCATTTAAGTCATGCATACATTACCTCAACGATAAATTCACTGTTCACTCCCAGTACCACCTGTAACAGAGGGCAAGACATTAGCATACATTTGTATAATTTATAGGACACAGAATTATAATATTATGATATTCTTTCATCATTTAAAATTGTATATGCAATCAGTAATGTAAAATACAATTGGTAGTAGAAGATAAGCAATGCAGAGCTGCTTTCTTATCTTTAAAAGTCTTCTGAGCTTTATAAGAACACAAAAAGAAAGCTCCTGAGCTGAGGAGATGGCTCAGCAGGTAAAATGCTTTCTGTGCAAGGATGAGGCCCTAAGTTCAGAGTCCCCATACTTTCTGTAAAAGCTAGACACAGTGACAAAGACTTTTAACACCAGTCCTAGGGTGGTGGGAGTAGATTCCTGGGCTTGTAGACCATCCAGTCTAGCCAAAAGGGAGAACTACAGCTACTGTGAGAGACTCTATCTTGAAAAATAAGTATGTTGACACCTGATTTCCATATATGCTTGCATGAGTGAATGTATACACACACACACGCTCAGTCAAACAAAGAGTCACACACACTTGTGTCTCCAAGTTAGGAAACTAGCTTCACCAGAAACCCTAACAAAGACAAATAAAAAATAGGAAACTGCGATTTGTACAAAGAGTATTATTATTCAGAGTTGAAGGAAATATGAAATGTAAAATGACATGGTTTAAGAAAACAGAAGAGCACAGTTGTAACTGTGAACTATTGTTCCAGGTCGTGGGAGGCTAGTGGGGCTATGTGAGGTCCTGTGTCAGAAAAGATGAAGGAAGGAAGGCAGAGATCAGAACCTGTGCTGAATGCATCTCTTTTTATTTTGGTGCAAGGAATACAAAGGCAGTGCTAAGAGCAGAAGGAGGAGGGGAGGGGCTCACGGAGGAACAGAAAGGAAGCAGGGTGAGGAGAAGCTAGGCAAAGCAGAGATGTTTAATGACCTTGGGTCGGATGGAAGTCAAGGAGAATGGGAACTGGGAAGATCTTGGGCTCTTGAGGCAGGAGGTCATTGTTGACTTCTGTACACGGTGTATGTCAGTTTGCAAGAGTCAGCAAAATGTTACTGAGGAGGGGAAGTTGCAATGGTGGATTAGAATTTCAACAAGTTGTCAGGTAAACGAGACTTGGCCAGTTCACAGGTTAATTAGATGGGAGGTTTTGTTGTTGTTGTAGTAAAACCAAGACCAAATATACAGTCAATAAGGACAGGAGAAGGGTATTGTGGAGGAAGAATGGTAGGAAGGTGAGGATGAGTGGTGAGAAATAAACAATAGAGTAGCTAGAGATACGAGGAAAGAAAGTGGAGATGGACGAATTGGAAGGGCAGGCAGTCTGGGGAGGCAGCTCAGGGGAACAGTGCCTACTCTGTGTGCTTTTGATGCCCTGGTTTCTGTCTGTGACATCGTAAAAGAAAACCAAAACCAGTGTGAAATGTGCAGATAAAACAGATACTCGATTATGAGAGCCAACATCTATCTGGAATGGAAAAATCAACATACACGGTGTATATATGGCATACTATGTTATAATGATGCATACATACATTTCATATAATATATGCTACTGTTTTGGGGATATAACTCAGTCATTTGAGTGCTAGCCTAGCACCATAGGAAACTGAGTGTGCTGGTCACACTTGTAACCCATGTGCTCAGGCAATGGATAATACAGGAGGATTGGAAGTTCAAGTTCACCCAGCCTACATAGTGAGTTGGAGGCCAACTTCTTATGATACAAGTAAATGAGGACTGTATCAACAAATACATTTATAAAACAATGAAAGAATACAGTAAAAATAGGAAAACATTATGAAGAATAATTGGCTTAGTTTCACATATCATTGTGCCCCAGCTTTTGTGGTGAGCAGGGCATAGAAGTTCTAAGCATATTGCAGCAGTCACTAGAGGTCTATGATGTAGGAGACATGAAACTAAAAGAAAGAGGTAGGCCTTTTTGGCATTCTTGAATTGGAAAATGTTTGAGTTCAAAAACTTAGAAATAAGAATGGGACTATATCCCAGTGTTAGAGTATTTGTCTGACATCTTCAGGACCACAGGTTCAGTTTCTAGTAAACACACACACACACACACACACACACACACACACACGCAGGACAAAGAGAAAGACAACAACTATCCATAGCTGATGAAGAGTCCGTGGACACGCGGGCACAAGGAAGAACAGAATGAGGAGTTCTTTGGTGTTTTGTCCAGAACTCGGCAATCTATGAGGGCTATGGAGACTTTAAGGTGTGGTAAGCTGCTGTCAACTCCAGCTAGAAGAGGAACTCAGGAACTGGGAGAGGGGGACAGCTGACATGGACACAGAGCAGATTCTGACAGGCAGGAGAGCGTGCAGGCAGAAGAGAGCACAGTGGGGCTTGGGATGGCAGAGTCCAGAACGGCAGCAGCAGAGGTTGGAAATCCGCCAGTGGGGGCACTGAGTGTCCTCTTCACTCCCGTTCTCCTGCTTACGGGGCTCGTTAGACATTAGGGAGAGTCCAGGCCTGTGGCGGAAGATAGGATTTAGTAGAAGACGCCATGGTTTAGCTGCAGAGAATGGTCTATTTTGTCACATGATCTTGACTCAAGGTTAGAGCTTTTTGTTAGCAAAGCAGATCATTCTGGAAGGTATAAGGAAAAATCAAGCAGAATCTTCCTATTCAGAAAGCAACAATTTCCCTTTGGTTTTGTTTCCAAACACATAATTATACAACAATAGTTGTTTCCATCAGAAGAAAGTATACACACAATTTGCTTTTTGTACTCAGTGATTACTGTGGTAAGGGCCCACGGGTAAGGGCCCGTGTCAGTGAATACTGCAGGCATCTGTCTAGTGGCTGCCTTAGAGCTCACAGTAGCTATTTGTTCATTTTGGTGGCTGGGGAATTGGGGTATCTAAGAACCACTCTCCATTGTGAGGACTGTACACCAAATCTCACACCCAATTCCCACCTTGGTAATATGAGATCAGTGACCTCAGTATGTGAGATTATTACCTAGAAAATCTGGGGGAGATGGCTGTGTCTAAGTCTCTTGTCTCCCAAGTATGAGAATCTGTGTTCAATTCCATGTCAAAGTCAGTGTTACAAGTCAGGTGTGGTGATGTAGGTTTGTGATTCTGTGGGTGGTGGCGTGGGTACTAGAGACAGATGGAGCCCTAGAAGCTTATTGGTCAGCTAGTCTAGTTACATGTGGATTCCAGGCCAGGGAAAGATTTTGTCTCTTAAAAAGTAGCAGGCATCAAAGAAACAGCACCTGGAGTTGTCCTCTAACTTCCGTGTTCTCTGTCTCTGTCTCTGTCTCTGTCTCTCTCTCTCTCTCTCTCTCTCTCACACACACACACACACACTGTAACTTCTCACACAAACACATACATGTGAACACACGTGTACACATGTAACCCCCACAAACCCACACACGTGCTATCCCTGCACACACATGCACACTATAACCTCTCACACAAACACATACATGTGAACACACATGTGTACACATGTAACCCCACAAACCCACACATGTGTTATCCCTGCACACACACATGTAGTCCTCACACACATCCATGAACACACACACATCACCACACATGTAATCACCCCCCCATACTTGGAAGTTTCTGTTCCCATCTTGAGCCTCACACTCGTCTCTTGTCTTCTCCCTTTCTCCCTTTGCTCTTCCCTTGGACGTTACCCTCTTCCCTTCCTGACACCGGCTCAGGCCTAACAGCCACAGTGGCATCATTGCCCCGCGTCCCCACCCACCTTTGGTGAAGACAAGCGGAGCTGAGCGCTTCAGAGCTATAATCAACCAGTTGTCTAATTGAACTTGAAAGCAGTGAGAGTGAGTCTTAGCTGGGTCCTGCTTATAAATCAAGTAGAGATTTGCCAGGTAATTTTCACTCCGCAGTGAAGACACCCTCATCCTGGTTTCTGCCTGCCTCCAAGCCTGAAAGGCTAACATTGCATTGCAGTGTTAGGACAGCAAGTGAACGCGGTCCTGTTCTGCCACTGCTGGCTTTTCTTCAACACCTAAAGATGATTTTGAATCATCTAGTATCATTTTAGGAAGTTACTTTAATTCTCCTGAATTTGGTAACATCTCTCTGTACCCCAACCATCTCTCAGTGCGTGTGCTGACTGCTTGCGTTCTCTTGCAGCTGTCCATCACAGTTTTTAGTCATGGAATCCTAACAGTATTTGAAATGAAAGATGTGCTTCCTCCGTTCTTTCTAAAGTGACTAACAGCTAAAATCTTTCCTTGTACGATCACACGCTTGCAAAGGGCAAACTCTCACATATTATAAATGCTGAAAGCTTCAAATGAAAGTATATCATTTTAAGGGTGGGCAACTGGAATCTGAATGTCTCTGCCACTTGATGCTCACTGTCCTTCATTAGAAAACAACAGAGGACTAACTGCTTTACGAGTTGGAATTTGTTCGCATTCTGTCTTTCCCTGAACTCTAGTACCTTGTTTCTACTGATGAACCAACTGATTGGACTGGCTTTATAATTATAAAGAGCGGCACAATTAGCAGACAATATCCAAATATGGAGATGGGAACGTGAAAGAAGCAAGTGTAGAAAGCAAAAGTTGACCAGAAATGTGTTGCTAAAGATAGATGGAGTTTTCCGAAACTCATTTTGGATAAGCCTATTAGAATGAACAAGGTTTGCACTGTGCTTTGTTTGCCTTCATCCCTTCCCTGTCTGTGTTCTAAGAACTAGTCTGCATTAGGGTGTGGACAGCATCCCTGGACCTTTCTCTTGGAAGGGTCATTAGATTCTCTTCTCATCACTGAAGACTGACACCAGGCCCTGTGCCCGCTAGACAAGCGTTTAGCCCAGAGCAGTATCTCCAGATCTGTTTACCTTTTCTTTTGAGACAGTGTCCCACTAAGTTGCTTAGATGGTCCTTCTACTTATGCTCAAACCTCGGTTTCCTGAGTAGCTAGGAGTACAGGCTTGTGCCACCATGCCTAGGTAATTCTTTAAACATATCTGTTTTATATGAACTAATTCTTCAAAGTAATCTATCCTTGAAATCATCTCACAGTGGTTTATTAGCTGATGAGTCTTATACACTGCCTAGTTTAGTTGACCTGCTCAAAACCACTTTATTTCCAAAGGGTTCTGCAAGAGCTAGCGGGTCATCGCCACCACCACATCTGGGATTATCTCCCAGTCTGTTTTCTCAGGCAGTTTTACAATGTATTGTAATGCATCTTAGTTCTTCCTGCTAAGGGTGAAGGGTTGATGTGAACTGTGTGGTTGAATGGTAGAAATTGTTTTTAAGGGGGAATTTTGGGTAGAAGAACTATCTTGGTAGCTCAAGTTCAAAGGCATGCTCAGGCATGTTTACTTGCGGAAAGGATGTGTGTGCATATATGTTCTCCTAATGCATGTGTATATACACATGCAGGAAAGCTGAGGATCTAAAAAACAATTTCTTTAAAAATAATTCTGCCTTTAGAACATCTAACATGATTCTGCACTTCATCAAAACACCTTCTTGAGCTGACAACTGTTATTATGACTGCAACCAAGTGACTATCCAGTCTCTTAGATCAGTATAGATGTAAAGAATTGGTATCCCACAGTGGGTGATTTACCTTAAATTGTAGTTTGGCCTGATACAAAGCACTATAGATAGAGACAAATTCCTGAAACTTGGAGACAAGACAACAGAATCTGAGTCTTGGTTTTGTTCTGTTACAAGGTGTCTTTAGACAGTCTCCAGCTCTTCTTCCTTCAGCCTCTCATCTAAATAGAGTCAAGATGTGGAAAGCACAGATGCAGCAGATGTTAGGTACATCTGTGACGAGGAAGGGAGAGTGAAAGAGGCCTTTTGCTTGGAGAGTGTGGGTGCGGTGTTCCTGATATGCAGAAGTGTTGGTAATAATTTCCAAAGAGCTGAAATTTCCCTCATTAGTCAGGCATGGAATTTATTTCAAAGAGATTTCAAAGTGTTTCTTTTCCTCTTCACAGATCTCAGCTCAACTAACAAATGTCCCAAATCCAGGGCAGCCCCAGGAATCTTTGCCCATAACCTTCACATCCCTGCCCTCCCACTGACCTTTGCTTTTTAGAGTCAGGACATCTGCAATGCCAGGTCTCTGGGTAGATGTGTTATCTAGCAATACTCACGCAATGCCTGATGGATGCCTCTGTGGTACCCTCTGGCTCTCTGTCCAGGTAGCATTATTGATAATAGCCACAGTAGCCAAACCCTCAGTCTGGATCCCATCACTGAGGTTCAGGCCTCCCTGAAAGATCTCAGCATGTGTGACTGTGAGCCTAAACCTTGTCACCTTCGCTGTCCAGGGAAATGCCTGTGAATGGGTGCTTCGGAAGAAGTGCTAAATGACGCAGCTTGTCAAGTTCTATCAAGTAGCATGGCTGCATGGTCAAAGCTGGCAAGAACAGCTCTGGCTCCCAGAGAGCTGGAGAAATCCCTTGCCTGGGAAAGTCACCTTTTCAGAGCATATGTGGGCCAGGCATTCTCTTCTGATGTGGCTTGGCTGGCGGGCTTGCCTCAGAGACTCCCACTTAACAAGGGAACTGGCTGAACCAGTTGTCAGGACAACAGTAGAACACTAGAAAAAGGGATTAGAGGCACCTGCTGTTGAGGGAGCAAAATAGCCCAGAGAAATGTGGATTTTCTAACTGAGTTAGTTTCTGTGGGCCCCAGCCAGGAGTCAGGTTTTCTCCTCTTTCCTGGGTGCCCTTATTTTATACTAAATCGTATTTATGGAAGGAAAGGTTTCACACAATGTGATGGTGGCTCCAACATATCTGTGCTAATTTGGGGGAACGCAGTGAAATGTCAGGCCAAGGGGGCAATGGGGAAAGAGCAGCTCCTGGAGTGTATTAGATACCATAAAATAAGCATGGTTGCGGTCGGAAATGTACCCACAGCATGGAAGGAGTGGACTTTAGTGCAACTGAAAGAGTTTTAGTCTTGTAGTATCTGATTCAACCTTAGACAGTCTGAATTATGAGTTTTGGCTTATTTTTTCCCAAGTCTTACTTTATTCCCAATATAGGGAAACATGCATTTACTTTTCAGATTATGTTAGAACCACTTTATTAACCGCACACTGCTGTGTTGCTGTGGCGTGACAGAATGGCAACGCCATGGCAGACATTGCCCCAGAAACCAGCTCCTCTTTGTCTCAGCTTAAGGCATCCAAACTCCCTTCCAAAGCCCATTGTCTGTGTAAAAGCCACCTCTCAGCGAGCGGGTGGGAAATGTGCTAATGTTATGTGCTAAAATGCATGGTAGAAATTGAATCTAGTCATGCACTGAATCCAGTCATTTTGTTGACAAAAATAAATGACAGGCAATGTCTTTTGTATGCATCATAAGTTCTAATGTAAACTCCAAAAAAATAGTACAATATAAAATATGTCATTCTTACCTAGTTTTAGCAAATACCAGAAACTTTTCTTGGCCTTATGTTTTCTTTTAAGGCTTGTTCCCAGACTACCTGGTGATTTTAATCAGCATTATTACCTGGGCTCACTGCAATATTCAAATATGCTATTCCCTTATATTCTGTATTTAATATTTTATTGAAAGTAATAGCTACAGAGTAAGGATTTTCCCCCTTCTCTATGACTTGTCTTTTTGAAGTTAGTTTTGGAGTCATTGGTACATCCAGAACCCACCTATTAATGAGTACTTCTTCCTCAAATAATGCTCATAAAAATTATTGAGTAAAGCAGTTACCTTCTTCCTAGGCGTATGTTCCAGATGCCAAGTTCAAACCTAATTATACGACTTTTGTTTGTAATTGAAGGGATATCAAGCACTGGCCTTTTCGTTTGTAAGCCATGTAATTTTCTACGTAGAAAGGAAGGGCAAACATTTCTCATGCAAGTAATGTTCCAAGGCTTTATGCTGGTCACTCCCGTCGCAAAGCCTATCATCAGAACTGCTCTGTGTCAGTGGGGGAATTCCAGATGCAATTGCACCTGGGAACATGACCACACCCCAGTCAACGGTTATGAAGTGCTTTTCTCTGGATACTAGGCTTTAGGAAGGATCCATAAAACTAGGTATTTAGAATGCAGGATGTTCTTAAAGAAAGAGGAGTATCTTTTAAAAATAAAAAGCATCTTAGTCTAAAAAGTCATGAAATATTTTTGGAGCTGGATTATATGGTGTGGTGTGGTGTGTGTGTGTGTGTATCTGTGTATATCCTGTGTTTATGTGTGTGTGCATCTCTCTGTGTGTATACTGTGTTTACATGTGTGAGAGTGCGCACCTCTCTCTGTGTGTACCGTGTGTTTATGTGTGTGTGCACACAGAATATTGATGGGGGTGTGAGTGCATGTGCACAGAGGCCAGAGGTCAACCTTGGGTTTTGTTCCTCACTTGTGCTGTCCCTTGCTTTCTGAGTCTTTACACCATCATCGCTGCCATCATCACCGAAGTAGGAGATCAGATTTCGTTCCAGATGGCTTGATGAGGAGATTAATAGCCACTGTAATAGCCAGGATGAAGCCAATCATTTAATGCTTTCTAGGTTGGCTATCTAGTACAAAGGAAAATTCAGACAATGAGTTCTCCCACCTATTATTGTAATTCTGAAAGTTTGCTTGACAATTTTTTAAATGACCAATTGCGTTCTGTGTATCAAAATAAAGTTGTTCCCTGTGAGGACTAAATTAACGAGGCTGAGTTAGTTCTAACGATGCCTTTGCGTTTTAATGCCTGTTTTCAGCTTCAGGTAAGATAGCATCATCTGTGTCATCACCTGCGTGTTTTACTTTCCAAGAACCAGGGTGTTTGATTGGAATGTTTACATCTCATTTGCAGCATGATTGGTCATCATGTGGGGGTAAAATTTTTATCTGATCAATGGCTATGTTTTTATTTTCTTATTAACTCTATAAAGTATAGACCTCATTTGGCTAATAACTGTACAGATTCCTTCCTAGTAAAATGTATACAACCTATAACATTGCCCACCTCTTTCGATTCTCCAGGGTATCTGGGAAAACCAAATTCCATAGCAGGGCATGAACTTCTACTGTATAAGTCACCAGTAGCAGCAATTAGTGAGTTTCTATTGTGGAAGCAACTTAGTGACATCATGTCTAAGTGCACAGTCTCCACGGGGCACAATGAGGCCCTGGAAGAACAGAATCCTTTGCCAAAGCTCCCCAGTCTCCTTGAAGGGAACCATGACTCAGGCAGCCAGGTCTCCATCAGTGTCAATTGTTCCTCACCTCCCCATCCGGTTTAGGGCAGAAGGACATGATGAATATCCTTAGGAGGAAAACAGCAACGCACCCTGGTACTGAAGTGAAACATCACTGGAGCCTCCTGAGCACCTTTAATTGGCTGTCCATCAAAACCTTGTCATAAGGACCTCTTGTGGTTGAGAAGTAGCTGGCACAAAGTGCCAGTAACTCTGAGAGGTTGTCACGCCCTCCTAAGTGTAAGCTACAACGATGCTCTGGACAGTCTTTGATTTACTTAATGAGAAAAGGGACAGAACTTAAGGGAAGATACTAAGGACATGTAGGAAGAATGCCTACTTTCATATAATCCCATGCAGATTCTCGTCAGTTGTTCACGCTTGTCTGTCTTGACACATCTAGAGATCTACTCCCCAGCTGCAGACACTAGCAACTGGTATCTTAAGGAGCTGTAGCAAATGCTTAAGAGCTTATGTCATCCACAGTTACCATGAAAGCCAAACAAAAGCTTCAGTCTTAGTGACAACTGAAGAAGAATGGAGCATCAGTGACCACGAAGATTACCAGGGAGAAATGAGTTAGCACTGCCCAGGTGAGATCCTGAGAACCTGAGTTATGATGTTCATTTCAGATCAAAGAAATGAATGAACTCTTCAATTAAACAATTTTACCATTAAACATGCCTGTGCAGAAAGCAATAAGCTGGATTGAATGCTTATTCGCTACTTTTAAAATCTTGACAGGTGCAGTTTCTCATGCCAAAAAAAAGCAAAAAAAAAAAAAAAAAAGCATTCTCCAGTGAAAGCAGGAAATCAGCCCACAGAACTGCAGCAAGAGCGATGTTCCGACACTCTAGCCTGGAAGCACGAAGCAGCCTCTGGAATCTTCTTTCAGTCTCCCTTTTATCTTTTCAGTAATCTTTTCTTACTGGCCATTCCAACAAGGCATTGTACTAATACCTGGCATTTTCTAGAATAATTTTTTAAAGAAATGTCTTAATAACCTGTCTCCTAAATGGAGGCTGGGATGTTCTATCACTGTTACCATCCTCATTCAAGCTTGGGCTGTGCCCTTGGGCAGTGTTGGCACCTGTGCTGCCTTGGCAGACCACTGCAAGGCAAACTCCAGAATGACATACAGTGCCGCCTGGCCAGTGATGTGTTCGCTTCACTCCCGGCCCTGCCCGGATGCCCTGACTGCTGAAAACATGCTCTCTTGAACTGGATAACGCCGCTTGCCTGAGAACCGCATGGGTACCACTCTGCAAGCTTCTGTAGCGCGCACATGTGGACGTTTCTGAGAGACTGATAGACAGCCAGGCATTTGGTGGCCTTTGAAGAAAGAGCTTTCTGCCCCATCGTTTATCTTATTTTAAGATATCCTTTGGCTGACTTGCTCTGTCACTTGATCACCAGTTGACTTAAATCTGAAATCTGATCCAGTCTAAATTGATTCTTCAAACAAAGTTTTGTAATTGGCAATAGTTTGATACCTCGTCCATCCCAATCCTGGCTTTCTTACAGGAATGGGATTAGAAGTAGCTGTCATCCTCTGTCAAGGTTCAGATGCTGGCTCTGTTTACATGGTGGGAAGTGTTCCACACCTGAGCCCCCACAGAGTGGGATGGAAGTCAGTCTATACTCAAATCACAGTCCACTTTAAATAAACAGACCTATTAAATGTTTTCTTGCTAGCATTTCCTACGGGAATGCTTTTATAGTTTAACTTGAAATATTTCGTAAGAAGTTGCAACATAATTTTGACATAATTGGTAATCCTCTACTTTGTAATAAACTCACAGAAAAGGGGCTGGAGAGATGGCTCAGAGGTTAAGAGCACCAACCACTCTTTCAGAGGACCTGGGTTTAATTCCCAGCACCCACATGGCAGCTCACTACTGTCTGTAATTCCAGTTCCAGGGTATCTGACACCCTCACAAAGACTTACATACAGGCAAAGCACCAATTCACATAAAATAAGAACAAAATATAT
>NW_026067904.1:14710743-14713315 GCF_014885135.2 Alexandromys fortis
ATCCTGTTTCAGAACAAAAAGGAATTCACAGGGAAATAATTGGGCTTGATGAACTTTAGCTCCTTCCAAATTTCAAGCCCTTGGAATTTTTATAGCCCTCTGTCTAATTTTAGTATAAATAAAAGAGAGTGGAAATTTTATGTCCAGTTATGGACTCTAGAAATGGTGTTAACTCTGATTTGGTGTCATGCTGAGGTTAGTCTAATTCAGCCCAGCCTTCACCCTGTTTCTCATCCCATCCAGTCCCCCCCCCCCCCCCCCCCCCCCCCCCCCCCCCCCCCCCCCCCCCCCCCCCCCCCCCCCCCCCGTCACAGAGAGGTCCTGGGGACCTACAGAGACTGAGCTCCTTGCTCTGTCTTTGCAGAAAGCAGATTAAAAATGAGAAAGTCCATGTAGAAAGCTGGAGGTGAACAGAGGAGACAGGAGCTGGACCTTTCTTCCAGACCTCAGTTTTCACTTACCATGAGTAGCATCAGAAGACAAATGTTTCTGAGGAGAAGCCAGTCCATTTCCTTGAGTCTCTCTTGCCCTTGAACCCCAGTGAGAGTCAGTTTATTCCTGGTCTTGCAGCAGGGCGTGCTTGGAGGTGCTCTGTCAGGAGGACATCGGTGATAACTGTGGTGCTCTCTGGGCAGAGGGATGAAGATATTCTGTAATGACCCTGTTTCTCCACCCCAAACTCCTGGGCTGGTCTGGGAGGCTGGCATTGTTTGGGTTCTGGGTAAGAACTTAGACACACCTTGATTCTTATTGCAATGAAACCCTTTGTTGGACACCAAAGAAAAATCTTACAGAGCGAGGGCAAGATTTACGGGGAAGATACCCAATGAATAATAAATTACTCACAACATGAAAAATAATTAAAACGCTAGGGCCTATCATCATGGTGAATAAAATTAGAAGGTTCCTTCTGACTGCCAACATTGTAAAAGCAAAATTACATAGACCAACAACACACACACAGGTACACACAGACACACATGCGCGCGCACACACGTCACGTCCACTACACAATCAGCTTCAAGCAACAGAGGGCTTAGCAGCTTAGCAGAGGGCACTGTGAGAAACCTTTAGCTGGAGACTCTGACAGGGAGAAAGAGTAATAAAATTCTTGGCATTCTGGGGGGTTCTCTTTTCTGCTTAAGAAGTTCTGTGATTGAAAGACAGTCTCAATTTTAAAGATTTCATGGAACAGGCAGTTAAGTTGAAGAAACTCTGGCACCAGCATTCTCCTTTCCAAACATGAGCCTCTGGGATACAATGTTCGTGAAATTTAGCTTTCTTACTGCTCGTGGAGTTTGCATGAGAAACAGGTGCCAATTTCAAGCCAACTAATTAAGTAAAATAAGACAGACGAGAAACGTGTTTTAAATCATCACACAGATTTGTTAAGAAGCTGAACTTAGAAATTAGATTACTTAGGAGAAAACAAATCCCAAAGTAGTATCCTAATGATCTTGATGTCATTTCCCTCTTCCAATTCCTCTCTTCCTCTTTGTGAGGATATATCTTGAATGGAGTGAGAGTCTCTAATGAATAAGAAAAAGATGCAGTTTGCTAACCACACCAACATAAGAAGAAAATGCAGTTAAATGTTCTCTGACTGCTAATCCACACCGACTAGAGAGTTTCACAGGCAAATTGCACTCAGATTCCCCTTCACTGTAACTCATAGATTATTAGGCAGACCACATTAATGGAGTATTTCTAAAAGTGCTTGACCTCTTGAGAAACTTAGTTTAACATTTTTGGAGGCATAGGACAGAGTACAGGCAATAAGAAGGCTGGTGTGTTGTGTCCCAAAGAAGAGAAATGAATTATAAGTTTGAAATGATTATGAGAAAGATAGAAGGGAATTTTAGTTTTGTTCACATAGTGGGAAAAAGTAAGTAGTTACAAAGAGTCAATATTGGAAGATGCCTATCAAAGTGAAGCTTTAATTTTTAGAGTATCTACCTAGTTCAAAGTTACGTAAGGTGTACAAGTAAATCAGGTATCAGTTTTAAATACCTGGTAACCTCAAAGTTATTTGATGGTAGGTACTATGGAGAATAAAACCTTTAAAAATGAATTTCTAATTAGAGTACAAACTGCTTTGCTTCAACAAATGGTTGAAAGGACAAAAGAATTTGGTTTGAAATCAGCATTAATTTATAACTTATTTCAGTGTGTTTTGATAGCAAAGCATGCGTTTGGATTGGCATGTTGTTTGGGGTATAGTGTTTAGAATAGTAACGCAATAAACATTTACCAAAAATTTATGAACTCACAGTTATGTATTTTTATAGGTTCTTAAACCAAAACACTGAGGAAAAGCTGCACTCAAGTAACCATTTAAAGATATTCTATTTTGTCAAAAGCTTTTTCAGCATCTAATGAAATGATCATATGGTTTTTTCTTTCAGTTTATTTATATGGTGGATTACATTAATAGATTTTCGTATATTGAACCAGCCCTGCATCTCTGGGATAAAGCCTACTTGATCATAATGGATAATATTTCTAATGTGTTCTTGGATACGGTTTGCCAGTATTTTGTTGAGGATTTTTGCGTCGATGTTCATGAGTGAGA
>NW_026067904.1:14713932-14721150 GCF_014885135.2 Alexandromys fortis
GGAGGCGGAAATTTTTTTTTCAATAAAAAAATTAAAAAAAAGATATTCTATTTATTTATTTATTTATCAAAAATTTCCAACTCTTCCCATTTCCCTTCCACTCCACCTACTCCCTCTACCCCTCCCTCTCCAGTTCTAAGAGCAGTCAGGGTTCCCTGCCCTGTGGAAAGTCCAAGGTCCTCCCCGCTCCATCCAGGTCTAGGAAGGTGAGCATCCAAACAGACTAGGCTCCCACAAGACCAGTCCATGCAGTAGAATCAAAACTCAGTGCCATTGTCCTTGGCTTCTCAGTCAGCCCTCATTGTCAGCCACATTCAGAGAGTCCGGTTTGATCACATGCTCATTCAGTCCCAGTCCAGCTGGCCTTGGTGAGCTCCCATTACATCAGTCCCATTGTCTCAGTGGGTGGAAGCACCTCTCACGTTTCTGACTTTCTTGCTTGTGTTCTCTGTCCTTCTGTTCCTCATTTGGACCTTGGGAGCTCAGTCCAGTGCTCCATTGTGGGTCTCTGTCTCTATCTCCATTCATTGCCGAATGAAAATTCTATGGTGATATGCAAGATATTCATCACTGTGGCTATAGGATAAGGTTAGTACAGGCACCCTCTTTTCTGCTGCCCATGGAACTAGTTGGGGATCCTAGAGAAGCTAAATAAGAAAGTGAACCCAAAGAAAAACATATATTTATCCTCCTGGATATTGGAAGTTGACAAGATCGTCAGGTAAAATTTGGGAGCAAGGGGGTTGGGGTGGGTTGGGGGGGAAGGGGAAATGGGGAGAGAAAAGGGAGAAGGGGAGGATTGGGGAGAGCTTGGGGGAATGGGATAATTGAGATGGAGGAAGAGTGGATATGGGAGCAGGGGAGAAGGTATCCTAACCAAGGGAGCCATTTTAGGGTTGGCTAGAGTCTTGGGTCTAGAGGGGTTCACAGGCGTCCAAGGTAATTTCCCCAAGATATTCTTTTATAATAGTTTTATGTGGAAATGGGCTTTCATTGTTATATCTAGGGTAGAGCAGTGCCCACTTTCCACTAACAGTATGTGTGGCCTGTTACTGATGGCAGTGAACTGTGGATGCTTGGGACATAGAGGAAGGAAGTGTCCCTTGAGTCCCAGTGTGTAAGAAGTCCACATGATGCTGCTAGGAGACCATTGCAAGCACCAGAAGAAACGATTCTTTCCACCCTGTCAATCTTTACATTGGCTGTAGCTTCATTGTAGAGTTTTTGAAAATTATTAGTTCACAAAGCATTTGGTTTAGTTTGAAATAAGAAAGACAGTGAGAATTTATGTTAGTGCATGTTGGATAACCCTTGGCTAACAGTCTGATATGTTTCTAGTCTTAGAGACACATTATCAACACATAAGCAGATGATTTGTGTCTCAGAAATCTTACATGCAAAGCTGATTAAAATTTGTATCATAGAAGCATGGGAGAATGTAAAGTGTCTCAAGTTAATGGACATCTAGATACAATATGGCAGCCACATTTCTCTTATTTCCTAGCTAGTCCACTGTAGTTCCTGAGTATAATGCCTTTTTTGATCTCCATCAAAGGGAATATCAGAGGTTGTTGGGGCGTATTTAGAAATTTCAGCATTCAAGTGCTGTTCTCTGGGGATAGCAACCAAAAATAAATATGAGAGACTTAAGATTTTTAGTTAGTTAATTAATTACTTAATTAATTAATGTGTGTGTGTGTGTACATATGTGTGTGTCACAGCACCCATATGGATATCAGAGGACAACCTGAGGGAGTCAGGTCTGCCTTGTAGGTCCCAGGATTGAAACTTAGGTCATCATGTGTGGCTGTAAGTGCTTTTACCTGCTGAACCTTCTTGCCAGGCTGGGAAAGACTTGATTGCCACAGAAACTGCAGTGGTTCTGTGGAAGGCCCATGCACACACCACAGAATGTGAGGCACCACGAAGAATTCTGTAGTGAACTCATTGCTACAGCCCATGGGCCAGCCAGAACAGAAGGGAACTAAGGGAACGGGGAGAAGGCAGCACCCAGGGCTTCAGTGATGGTTTTCTCTTTGTGATGATCTCAAGAAGACCCTGAGGTAGTCTGAGCCGTTGTGTCTCACTAACTTGCATCATCCAAATTTCCATTGTTCAGCCAGCTAATGTGGTAGTTTTGTTTTTTTTTCACCAATGCATTATGGAACTAAGATAATTCTATTTTTCTGAAAGAGTAATGTTACCAGTTTATATCTTTGTGCCACATTGGTTCTTAATAATTGTTTTGTTATCGTTATCTACATGTCTAATGGACAGATGCATTTTACGTGTTTTCTTTTTCTGAAAAATACACAAAGCTTTCTGTCTTCACACACGCAATTAATAGAACAAGTATTTTTTTTTAAATCAAGCAACAGAAGTGCCAGATTGGTTGATTGTGCTCCTGTATTTGTAACTCTTGAGTTTAGTGTCTCCTAAAACCCAAGTCTAGAGGTTTTTACTTATGACCATGTATCACTATGACAAAATGCCAAGGGCTAAACACTGTAAAAACTAAAGAGATTATTTATTTATTTATATTACTTTTTTTTGGAAATTGAAAAGCACAAGATTGGATGAATTCTTTGGTGTGGTTTCTGATGAGGATCTCTAGTGATATCACAACATGGCCAATGGCATCATTGGGCAGGGGGCACGTGTCATATAGAAAGTTACAAAACAAATAAGAGTCAGAGTTCAGCCTCGCTCATTTTATAACAAGACACTCACTTGGGAACTGACCAGATCCCTCAAGAACTGCAGTAACAGTTTCTGAGCTCAGATCCCCAGTGACAGTCTTGAAAGATGAAGTTTGGCCATGGGTCTCAGCACAGACAGACAAAGAGCAACTATTCTCTTTCTCCTGGGGACTTCCGGGCACAGTAGAAGCAGAGCAAGAAATATTAGTGGCTGAGGTCCAATGGAGACCTTAGAATCCAGTCTCTCTTCTCTTCTTCCTCTGAGAACTTCATTTCATTGGCAGCTCAGACAGGTCAAAGATAGGCAATGACCCCATTTCCTGCTTCAGAGCCAACGCAGATTTTCTAGACACCAGCAACTTTTCAGTGTTAGTGGCATATGTGAAGGTAACAGTAGTTGATAGCTGAGTGCTACAGCCAAAAAACGACTTTCCCATACTTTACTAAACTCTTGAGTTCGGTAGCTGTTCTTAAGAGCAGAATGATAGTCCTTTACTATATGCATATCTGACATCCCACTAGTGGTATTTTCCAGAAACGTGCTCCTTAAATTTTGAGGATGCTGTAGCTAGTTTATCATTGTTCATGTTTTATCGTCATGTTTCCAAAACAGCTGAGCACCCTCTGTCACACATCCATGGGAAACACAGCGAGAATGTCTAACACTTGTGATTTTTAAAGTAATGATATAGAAATTTTTAAATGTGATTTTTTTCCCAGGACAACTTCTCTTTGGGATATAAAAAGTACCAATAACATACACAGGCCAAGAGACTATGTCAAGAACTTAGAGTGAATATTTTTCCTCACATCATGACAGTCAGATGACAGACAGACAGGCTTCCAGAAAGTGCTGTTTAGCCATCTATAGACTACTTTTCTCCTGAAAGCTAATGTTAGAGAAAAAACCATTCAGAAATGTTTATGGCCGTGAAACAGTTTGTCAATCATAAAACAATAGTTTTAGAACTGATGCAGGTAGGGAGGTTTTTATTAGCCTGGGCTGGGGAGATGGACAATCATAAGCAGCTTTGTTTTTGTGTTGACCCAGAGTGGTTGCTGTGACAATGTGTCTGATGGGTCACCTACAGCACCGAAGATAAACATTCTGTGCCCTCATTACAGCTAATATTGGTATGGTGACGAAGGACCAGCCACCAGGTTATTTAGTAAGTGTTAGAGATCATGGAGGTTAAATGTTAGTTTCCTGAGGAGTCATGTGAATACCATAAGGGTGATGCTAGTTTGCACCCTTAAATCATACATGCACCCTAACTGAGGTGCACTGCTGATTTTCTCTGTGTGAGGGTGTATTCCAAACACATAGACACAGACTAGCTTGGCTTCTTCTGTATTAATTAAAGTGTGCCGCTTACATATTCACTACATACTAGACTGACAATGGCCTCTTCATTGGCTTCCGAATTCCGGTTTTGACATAGGCATCCGTACCTGTGTTATTATCACTTAGATGTCACTCTGACTTGCTCCAGGCCACTGACTGTGCCCTTCCTGTGGCAAAGCTATACTGGGTATATTGTTCACCTTTGATATGTTAGCTCTGTATCTCGCCAACTTAAATATAGGATCTGGGCAACTCAGTTTGAGAAAGAAATTCAGGAAGAGGATTTAAAAGTAGGTGTGGCTTTTGAAATGTATTTCTTAGCTAATGTGGGGGAAAAATGAAGATTTCTTGGCCTCTGGTCTACTGGATTAGAATATGGGGCGAGTCAAAGAATTACTTAGTTGTTACATACTCCCAAGGTAATTTGGGGTTTGCTGGCTGTAGTTAAGAACTGTTGACTCATGGGTCAATGAGATAGTTTAGTGGGTAAATGTGCTGCCCCCAAGCTTGACAACTCGAGTTTCCTGCTGTGGTGGGTTGAATGAGAGTGTCCCCCATAAGACCAGGTGTTTGAAAACTTGGTCCTCAGCTGTTGGAACTCTTTGGGGGAAATGGTGTAGTTTGCTGGAGGAAGAATGTCACTGAGTAGGTTTTGAGAGTTTATAGCTTTATCTCATTTCCCTTTGCTTGGTCTGCATTACGTTTGGTGTTAAGAATGTAATTGCTCAGATTCTTGCTCTGACTGCTTCCTGCCATGCTTCTTTGCCACTGTCGACTACCTTTGTAAGTGTAAGCCCAGGTAAACTCTTTCTTTCATAAGATGCTCTTGATCGTGGTATAGCGACTGAAATACATCTTCAGAATCCACGTGGTGAAAGGAGAGAACTAATTCTTGAAGTTGTCTTTGAACCCCTCAAATACACTATGCATATGTGTGCCCATTCCTGCATGCCTACATCCAAAGTAAACAGTCTGAGATTAGTGCGTATTTAAGAACTCTTGATTCAGAGTTATTCTCTTATTCTACAGATGGCTCTGAGGAAGGACAGTGTGTAAATAAGAACCTTATTGTCTTCTGCTTAAAACTATTATTTTTTTATTTAGTGTGTGTGTGTGTGTGTGTGTGTGCATGCCTCTGTGTGGTAGCATCTTTATGTGCCACAGTGTACATGTAAACACAGGATAACTTGTCAGAGTTGATTCTGGCTTTCTACTGTGTGGATCCTACTGAATTGAACTTAGGTCATTAGGCCTGGTAGATTAGCGTCTTTACCCACTAAGCCATCTTGCTAGTTTAAGGACAGTAATAGTATATTTTAATATCTTTTCATGGCAATAGGGAGTATTAGCCATTATTTATTTTTATATAGCAGGGTTGCTTCCTTTCCCCTTTATTCTATCTTATTAATTATATTATTACTGCGAATTTATAAATATGTCAACTTATTTAGAAAAAAATGTGCAAGTGACATCTTTAGGGAGTCTGAACTTCAATGTTCCCTCCCCTGTCAATCAATGATGTGGACCCAGGTTTCCATTATCAGGTAATTTTATAGTTGCTGGATGTCCCTATGTTATGATGGATTATGTCACCTTCAGAGAACATAAACTCCTGTCTTAGTTCATTAATATTGCTAAAACAAAAAGTCAGAGACTGGTGAGCTTATGCACATTTGCTTCTTACAGCTCTGAAGGCTTAGAGGGCCAAGACCAAAGCACTGGCAGGTCCTGTGCATGTCAAGGACTTGATTCTGCCTTGTCAGTGACACCTTGCTCTTCGCTTTCATGGTAGAAGAGGTGATGAGCTTCTTTGGGTCTGTTTTTATCAGAGTGATAATCCCATCCCTGAAGGCTCTGTACTATGCCTTAATCATTTCTTGAAGGTCCCGCTCCTAATATTGTCGCCTCAGCTCTAGGATTATCTGAATCACTTTTCTTGTTGCCATTACAAAACACCTGGCAAGAAGCAGCTTCAGTTAGGGGTGAAAGGTTTAGTTCAGCTTGCAGCTGGGGATACCGTCCATTATGGTGAAGACGTCACGCCAGAGGTGCTTGATGTGGCTCATTACATCTCGTCCACAATCAAGAAGCAGAGAGAGACAAACTCTGGTACTCAGTTCCCTTTCTCCTTTTTCTTCAGTCCTGGACTGCAGCCCACGGAATGGTGGAGGCCATAGTCGTGGTGGCGTTTCCCACCTGAGCTAACTTGCCCTAGGTAATCTTTCCTCACAGGTCAGGAGGCTTGTCTCCTTGTGGTTTTAGAACCTGCCAGGTTGACAATCAATGTGAACCATCACAGAGGTTTCAGTGCACCGTTTTGGAGGCAGACAGGCAATTAGACAGACCAATTCTGAAATACAGCTGGAAAAGGAATAACTCTACTAGGTGTGCTCAAAGTTGCACATGGCTGAGGGTCACTACAAGTGTGGACCAACTTAAACCTCTAAACTTACTCGAAACATTACGAGGTCTGGGTGCAAGTGTCATTTTTCTTTTATTAGATTGCAGGGTCCAAGTGCTGGAACATTGTTTTGCTTTTTGAGACAGGGTCTTACTCTGTAGCTTTGTCTAGCTTGGAACTGTTAAGTAGACCAGGCTGGCCTTGAACTTGTGGGAATACTCCTGCTTTTTCCTCCCAAGTGCTGAGATTGCAAGAGTGAGCCACCATACCCGGCTTCCACTATTTGTAGATGACAGCGTCAAAGGCTGGATTGGGGCTGGAAAATTGACTCAGCAGCTAACGCTTGCTTGGAAACCATGGGGACTGCAATTTGGATCTGTGCATCCATATAACTTGCTGGAGAGCCACAAATTCCAGCAACTCCAGCTAGTCGGGGTCTGATGCCCTCTTCTGGCCTCCATGAGCAATGGTGTGCACACCCACTGTGCATATACACCCACACAGACTCACGTATATAAAAATAGAAATTTAAAAACCAAGAATTCGTCTTTTTGGGTCTGGCTTACCTCACTCAGGATGGTGTTTTCTATTTCCATCCATTTGCCTGCAAACTTCAAGAAGTCCTTGTTTTTTACTGCTGAGTAGTACTCTAAATGTATATATTCCATAGTTTCTTCATCCATTCTTCAATTGAAGGGCATCTAGGTTGTTTCCAGGTTCTGGCTATTACAAACAATGCTGCTATAAACATAGTAGAGCATATATTTTTGTTG
>NW_026067904.1:14721381-14903608 GCF_014885135.2 Alexandromys fortis
GGGGAAGAGACAGAAATCTTTAATAAATAAATAATAAAAAATCTTAAAACAGCAGAGAAACTTAATGAATATTCATATATATAAACTTACCATTTTCTTTAATGGAATATCTCTAGGAAATTAGTCTCTGGTAAGGATTGTTTATACTGTTTGGTTTGGTTGTCAGTTTAACTTGTGATTATATTTTCCAAAAAGTGTGCCAGGAATAAACACAAATCTTGCAAAAGAAGGTGTAAATGTAAAGGAAATTGAATATAAACAGAATCTACCTCCTTATTCAAATAAAAGACTACATTAATTTAAAAAAAAAAAAGAATTCGACTTAAAACAATCAAACAAAAAAAGGGTGAACTTTCTTACAAACTAGGGAGACCTTCCTAGTTTGGATGTAGATCTTACCAGATTTATCCAATGTTATTTGTGTTATATGTGCATTGGATTCGAGGATTAGTTACCACTTTCAAATTCCTCTAGGACAGGGATGATTTCCCATTCTTATATTTATCTTGCTTCCTAAAGCCTGGTAGAATAAAATGCACGAACTCTGCCATTTTTTACTGAAAAGCCCCATTCCTTCATTTATCATTATTATCTGGCCTCGTTGCACAGGAGTTCCAATGGCTTCCATATTTAAAGTCTATCCCAAACTGTGGATCCCAGTTTTCTGATGGCGGTCAAATTAGAACCTTATCCGAAGTTAAGTTAAATATGCCATGCCCGTGTGATAGCAGGAAACACGGGGCATTTAGAGCTGTTTCTGCCAGGGCCACTCATTTGCTGCTTCCCCAGCCTCCCTTTGCCTTAATTAATTTCTCTTAATTATAAATTTCTACTTCTAGTTCCTTTGGGAGTTAAATTAGGTATAATTATGTAACGAACTAGCTTATATTAGATTCTCTATAAGCAGTAATTCTTTTCAACTTTCTAACATATCTAATCTTTAGCATTTGATATCTGTTAAGATTTATGGCACTACGCATAGATATAAGCTGTTTTCTACATATTAATATGTTTTTAAGTTAATAACTAAATATAGGTTCTATTTTTTGTTATTCTCATTCATTAGCATTTCCTTTCTGATAATTTTCTCCTGTTATTTGAAATTTTATTCTGTTTCAATGTGTTCTTGTCTGTACTGACTTTTCAAGCACATCATATATCTATCATATATCCTATGTCTATCATATATTCGGGTCCCTTTCCCTTGCTTCAGAGAGGGAGGCTTGCACTCTCCTGCAGGCTCACATTTGTCCTCTTATTCATCTCCGAAGCAGCTCGTCTTGTTGACAATGAAGTCTCAGCTCCTGCCGACAGAAGATGCTGCACAAAGAAGGGATTCCTCTGTTAGTGTGGAATAAGGCTGCCTGTGGGTGAGAACCATGCCGCTCCTGTCTTCTCTGCAAAGAATGACCTCTGCCTGCCCTAGTGACTCAGGGAACAGTCTGAACGTTGCCTGTCATCAAGAGCAGAGCACAGATGAAGGGGTATTTTGACATATGTCATTGCAAAGGGACTGAGCAATTGTATCATTTTCCCTTACAGAGGAAATACTTCTCTTTTTTCTTGCAGCGATCAGCACATGGAAAACTTTAGAAGGTTTTATGGATTTCACCTCACCAATTAGGCAGTTTAATGCTGTTTGTTACGTTTTATCTAAATGTTCTCCAAAGTTTGTATGTTAAAGTATTAGCTCCCAGATAGTAGTATGATTGGCAGGTGATGCAGCCTGTAGGAGTTAGGTCTAGCTACTGTAAGGAGGGGCTTGGGAGGGTCTGTTGGGTACCTGTGTGCAGTGCAGTGCAGTGAGGTGAGCAGGTTCTGCTACTCTGCCTGCCATGATGTTTGGTCACGCCACAGTTCAAAAAGCAGCCTGGCCGGGCGACCGTGGGCTGAAGCCTCTGAGGCTAAGGACCCTTTTTCTCCTAAGTTCACTCTCTCAGGCATCTTGTCCTCACAGTGGGAAGTGACCAGAACCTTGTTCTTTATCTCTCTATGGCACTCACTGAACTTGGGACGTACTTCTATTTTACTGTGACTTTGGCTTGAAGAAAGTCACATGCTGTACTTCGTTTTGAGGGTTTTGTTTTAGAGAAGAAAGTCTTTTTCAAATATTTAGAAAATAAACGTTTTTAAAACTTTTTATTATTATTTTTTCAGTTGCCTTATGGTTTGAAAAGACACTAGTCAGGTCAAATATTTCCAAATACCATCTTTCCCCTGAAATATTTAAAACACCTGACCAAAACTCATCTGCATTATGATGAAGTTAAGACGTTTTGTTACTCAATTCACAGAGACCTAATCATACCAAGGGGCAATTCAGAGTAAGCAGCCGTCTCTGAAGGGGTGGGCATTTGAGGGATAGTGTGATGTGGTCCAGGGCTCAGTTCTCACACAGACATCACAGCAAGGATGGATTTCAGGGTGATGTTGTGATACCCTAAGCTAACCTGTAAGCCCACCTGCCAAGGACCAGGTAACTTCCTGGAATGTTGGGAATTCTTGAAAAAACAACAACAAAGCTACATGGGAAAGTATGGTAGTGGCCTTTTGGGTTTTCCTTAAATAGCTCTGTAACATGTATTTGTGGGCCACTTGGCTGGGAAGCTCCAGGGAGTGGTTCTGACCACAGGTCAGTATTTAATATTTAAATAAAGCTTGCTATAAATTTGACTCAAAACTGTTAAACTGAGTTTTCTCTGATGAATGTCAGAATTAAAAATATGAAGAGTAAACAGCCAGCGTTTATTCATATCCAGCAAGCAACTGTCAAGCTTCTAGTTAACATGTTAATTTATAAATTGTTGTTTGTTTATGCAAAATTTGCTGCTTAACTTTATGCATATATATATTTATCTTATGACAATGTAATTTTTTTGGTGTGCCCCATTTTTCCATTTACAGTGTCTTATTTTATTTACTTATACTGAATAAATTTAGAAATCTCGTTATTAAGCACACCCACATTTTCAGATTCTGTCTTGTTTCATGTGGGGCTATGACCTATAGATCTACCTCTGAGTTATTCCATTTTCTGATTTAATTTTTTAGCTGTACAAAGTTACATGAGGGCATTTCCATGTATGTATGTAATATAGTTTGAACATATTCTCCTCACACTCTCTCAGGATCCCCTTTCTCCTTCCCTTTATTCCTGTGAGTTAGTCCCCTTTATTCCACAGATAGCTTGCTTCTTGTCATCAGCACATCTATGCTTCAATGTCTCTATACTGTCTAGGGTCCAGAAGTGAGAGAGAACATGACATTTCTCTTTCTGAGCTTGATGACTCATCTAAAATGACTGCCACCAGCCTCCTGCACACAACACTTTCTTCTTCATGGTTCTGAAAACGTCCACTGTATATAAGAACAACATTTTCTTTATCCAGTCCTCTGTTGTTGGACATCTAAGTTGGTGCCATTACTTAGTTGTGAATAGCATTGTATTAAGCACTGAGGTCCCTTCTAAAATAAGCTACCTGTAAAGTTCTGTCTCATTCGGAGCACACTGGCATGACGCTGCTAGCGATGTATTGGAAGACGCTGGGATCATGGCTGCAGAGACAACTTTGATGAACCAGTCACCTTTATTTCTCACAATAAACAGATTCTCGAACAGTCATCTATCTAGATCATTCCACAATAGGCAAAGTCATGTATTAGAGGTTAGTGAGTGCCCGGGCTCCCAACAGGGCAAACATCTAATTGATGTAGGTGCTATAAATACCAATGTTAGTGACAAGGGGGCCATTATACCCTCTCAATACACCAGTACCTTAGATCAGGTCTTATTTTTATTTATAGATGGAATGCCCAAGTAAGTCTTGTCCCATCAGGACAATCCCGAGTGTAGGTGACAGATGCCAGGTGACAGACAGATGGTCTTGATAAAGTGCTCTCCATGTTTTGCTCATATCCACCTATTCAAGCAATTAGCATATGCATTTTTTTTTTTTACTTCAGTGATGCCCAAGCTTTACCCACCTAGGTGGCAGGTGGCCTGGGTTATTAGCTGGAAGCAGTTAGCATATAAATGTACAATCTCCCTTACGGTTTGTATGCTCCTGCGGTGGGCATGAGATTCACTGGCTCCCAGTTGTTGGTCACCTCTAACCAAAATCATCCCAAATTCTGTCTTGTGGTCCAGCTCTGAGTAAACCTAGAATAAGACCACAGCCTGGATGAACCAGGGCATTTGTCTTAAAGGAATAGCTCACAAGTTGAGTTTGAAGGGGTTTTCCTGCAATGAAGTGTGACATTTGCATCTTGGGTGGAAGCGCACGTGAGTCCTGTTGAGAACAGAGTCAGCATTCTGACGTTCTGGCAGAATCTCTTTCCTCTGGGTTTTGTATAAGAGAATCCCAAAGAACAGTTAGCATTGGGAAACCGGGGTGCACAGGCTGGATTATTCAAACTGGGGTGCGTGGTCTGGGGTGTCCATATGACTGGGGTACGCAGACTGGGTGCCAGACTAACAAAAGTTGGTCTCCTACTGTGTCAGAATTCATCTTATTCGAATTCAGACACCAATGGTGTGGCAAGAAAGTGGCACCATTAAAGGCATGCACCACCACACTTGGCATTTCCATACTGTTTGATCAATGGACTGTTCTTACTATTCTCAGCTTTTCGTCAAGACAATGCACAGTGAGATTTAGACTGAAGTGACTGACTTGGCGTGTGTGCACACCCTTCTCTCGGACATTCTTCCGGGGAATCTCCTAAGAGTAAACCTCGTTCGCTAAGGCGATTCTCTTGCACACCTTGGGATCTAGGATTTAGGTCTCAAACTGAAGTAACATCTATTGGTGGGCAGGAAACACAAAGCCCCTAGATCCCCTCTGAGATGAAACCTCAGAAGCCTCCACCACCAGTGTCTCTGAAGACACTCAACTCCTACTCTTTCTTGAGAAATACCGATACACTGGTGAACCCCGGCTCTCCCATGAGAAGCCCCTACACACTCTTGAATTTCTCTTTCTCTTTTTCTGAGCTCCTCTCCTTCTTTTAACCCCCATTTTGAAACCCATTGAAAAGTCTTCTGCTGAACTCCAGCTCTGCTTCATACTAGCTCATCCTAAAATTCTTTTCTGAGGCAAAACCAAGCCTGCTGGGTGGAGATCTTGGAAAAGCCCTACTGGGCACTGCAGGAGACAGCGGGGAACAGTGCTTCTGCTGCTGCCAACGTTGACATTGTTGTGGGTTTGTCCATCATCTATATGAAACATTGTTAATGTCTTTCTTCAGTGACTATAGGTGCCCTTTGCTTGCATGTCTCTGTTTTCTCCCAGAGACTCATGTAATGTGCAATGAATGCCATTGACACCAGAGAGAGAAATCCCCTCAGGGCTATCCATACCGTACTCCTGAGGCAAATGAAACAGTACACAGAGAGTCCTGAAGGGCATCATTATAAGCAATCTTCCACCAATATTCTAAAATACCCTTTTGCCTCCAGGAGATCAACTTGAGACTGCTTTGAAGCAAATTGACTTGGGGTGCACCCAGAGGAACCTGCTTTATTAAACAGTACATCCTGGATCCAAAACATATCTTGTCTCTAAAAAGAATTCCTTCAGCTGTTGACAACATCATGGAGCGATACCTCATGTATATATTCTCCGCTTCAGTGACAGGTCTGTAGAGGCAAGCTGCAGGCACAGGATGGAGCCTGCTCCTACACAGAGGTTCTGTGTGTGGTAGGAGGCAGAGCTGAAAGGGAGGAGCTACCCAGGCCCTTTGGAACACAGACTGTTCCATCATAAGCCTCAGATACTAGACAGGTGGAGCTACTTGACATGCAGGTATAGGATGTGGTATTTGCTATGTTACTTTGGTCCAATCTCTCCTTGCTGTGTCTCCACTTCTCACTGTTGGAACTAGGATTTTTACTCTGGGCTGTTGTGTACTGACAGCATGTAACTTGTGATTTTTCAATTCACAGACTTAGGGGGTTGCCTTGAGAGTGTCGTGCAGTTGGTGGACTGCTTAGTTAGCATACATAAAGACCTGGGTTCAATCCCCAGCCCACAGAAATTTAGCATAGAAACATACCTGTAATCCAGCATGTCAGATGTGGATGAAGGAGGATCACAAGTTCAAACTCATTCTTGCCTGCCTGGCAAGTTCCAGGATAGCCTTGGGGTGGATGGGAGAGAAGAGACTGCCTTGGACCTTTGAGTGTGAGGACTGTTACTGACCATGGACTTTTGTGGTACAATGCTATTGAATTGCCAGCAGGTCCCAGACCCTGGTGGAAAAGCTGCTGTTGTTTAGCTAAAATGATGTAGAAGGGTCTTTATCTATCTGTTGTTTCATTGGTTGATTAATAAATAAAACTGCTTGGCCTGATAGGTCAGAATATAGGTAGGCGGGGAAGACAGAACAGAATGCTGGGAGGAAGAAGGCAGTGAGGTAAGACGCTTCAGACAGATGCGATGGAGCCAGCCTCCAGGTCAGACATGCTGAATCTTTCCTGGTAAGCCACCACCTCGTGGTGCTACACAGATTATTAGAAGTGGGTTAATCAAGATGTGAGAGTTAGCCAATAAGAGGCTAGAGATAATGGGCCAGGCAGTGTTTAAAAGAATACAGCTTTTATTTTAAAAGAATAATATGTGTTATTATTTCTGGGGCTAAGCTAGCTGTTCGGGAGCCGGGCAGGACGAAAAGCAGGCCTGCTCGCCTCATCACTACACTAAAAGGACATGATGAGCCCGTGGAATTATTCTCTACATAACTTGTTCACACCCAGAGGTTAGTGCTGTGATAGCTTTGCTCAGAGAATCTCTTCTCTGCAGTGGTCAGTGGTGGCTGCCAAGATTCAGAGCTGGTGAAAGTACTGGGAATAAGGGACTGATGGAGTCTTAGCCGTAAATGGGATGCCTGTATCACTCCCTTCGAGCTCAGGGAACATCACAGAAGAGATGGAAAACATGGAAGAGCAGGAGGGGGCAGGGGTTGGGGAGTGCTATACAACTTCCAGACACAACATAGCCATTGACCTCTTGAACTCCAGCAGCTGTGATTACACTGACAAGATCTGGACAGGACTGGGTCTGTCAACAATCCATCATGGAAGGGGGAGGGACTCACGAGGTCCCCTCCCTACCTCTCCTGAGGATTTATATACACTTGATAGTTGATGGGGGAAGGGAAGATGTTTTCTTCAGAGGTGTAGTCACTGGTAAAGTGTCCACACTCCTGGAAACAAGCCTCACCTGCGCTCATATAGCCAAGCCTAATGAAACACACTGGGACCTCCTCCCACCACACACACCATGAAGTAGAAAGGAGGCAGAGAAGAGGAAGGAGATTGGTGAGAGTGGAACTGGGGCTAGAGAGGGAAATAGGTGGAGGGCTAAATATGATTGAAAAACATTATATATACATATATATATATATATATGCATGAAAGTATCATAATGAAACCCAATATTATATATAATCAGTATAATTTAATAAGAGACATCAAAACCCAAACCAAGCAAACAGATAAGGACAGGCTATGGAGTGAGGTTGCAATGAAAGCATCCTCCTCTATGAGCTGGCCACCAGTCCACCGGGGCAGGGGCAGAATGGTTTGGTTTGAATGTGAAATGTCCCCAGGGATTCGTCACGTTGAGTAAAGCCTGATCATAATTTGAAGATGAGCCAGTGTGAAGGGGAGCTGCCGTTTATCAAAGGGTGTTTTTCACAGAGCTAAGAACATCTGTTCACAGATGGAGACACTGAGGGAAGGAATGAAGTGAGCCTGAGTGGATGACTGGGTCCTCAAAGGAGAACTGTACTCCATGGTCTTTACAACAGCAATAAGTAGGATTTGGGTCATTTATGACATTATTCTCTTAAATGACTGCTAAGGAATTCCAATGAAATCCCGGGGTGGTTTCTGAGGTCCACCTCACAGGCTTGCAGTTGCTGAGGTGAAAGTGCAGACAGAAGGGTTGTAGGAAGCTAGGGTACCTTCACTGTCCACAAGGCTAATAGTCTCATCTGTGAAACTTCCAGAAAACGCCGGGGAGTAAGGGGAGGGTATCAAATAAACTTTGGCCTTAAGCATGGTTTATTGCTGTCGTAACGCTCTTGTTTACAAAAATATTTCCATATAAAAGAAACACTGCCTCTTAAAAAGTTTAAATGCAAGCCTTATTATTGTACTTCTGAGTGTGGGGAGTGTGCTGGTGACGGCTGCTCTGTGTGGTCACCAGGCAGTGTTGGGAAGAAGACGCCTACCAGTAGACACAGAATGAAAGGAAGCTAAAAAAAGAAGAATGAGAAGATATGTAAATATCGTGACAGTAAAATAATGATCTCCCTGAATATGAAATTAAAATAATAACTGGATTTGATACACTCTAATTATTTTTTCTTATCTAAAATCTCCCCAAACATATAATTTCAGGAAGAAATAGAGGCATATTCATCATTTATTGTTGCAAATACAACTGTTCAGGAATTGCAAACTGTCTTAAAATAGTCAACAGATGATGAAGCAAGGAACTAGCACCCATATAATCCCCAAGTGTTTACAGTGAAAGAAAGCACCTTGTCTCCAAACACTGCAAAAGCTGGGCACGAGAATTTAGAAAGCTTGGGAAACAGTGTAAGAAAAATGTGTTAACGTAAGTACATTTTGGTCAGAATGTGTTTGTGTAAATACAGCTAAAAAAAAGGGAATGTAGAGAATTAAAGAAAACAAATTATTCATCATTTTAAAGTATTTGGTGGATGGTTGGATGATCTCCTTGACCTTTGCCCTAACAAATAATGAGCAATCTGGAGGCAGTGGCAGACTGAGCTTCATGGATGTGAGAGCTGTACTGTGCTACCCCGGGGCAATATGCAGTGGGCCTCCAGACACCAGAACTATCCCAAGGGCTGGGGCTTATTAAACACGTGGGGAAGTGTGCTAAGCACTTGGGAGTTTATCTGGATTTTCAATGTTTTTCCAAAAGAGACTGTAATGTTTTTAAGGTTCTACTAAAGTCATGCAAGTTGTACCTTGGTTGTCAACAAAATCTTGGCACGAATTCAGAAATAAATGGTATAAATGAAAACATCTACTCAATATAGAAGTGTGATTTTTGAAGATATATAATTAAAATTCTGTTAGCACATTACAGTGAGTGAAATAGGACAGTAAAGTCTTTATACATAATGTTTAACAGATGTCCAAATGAACTTATATCAAGAATACCAAGAATACTTTTTCTGTAAAATTTTCTGTGCAAACATAGTGCATCCAACAACGTTCATGGAAGAGGTAAACAGCACACAAGGACACTTCTGGAGGTATGTACCAAAATCAACTGAGCGTGTCATTTGGTTCATATTCAACAATAAGGAATTTGTGGCACACCTTTTTCTGTCCCTAGGGGACCACCTTTTCAGAAAGCCAGATGTTGTAGTATGGTTTATTTTCAAACCACACACGAATAGTATTATGTTTCTATTTGCTTCTTTATCCTTTGGTTGAAAAAAAGCATGTTGGTTTAGGATTCAGCCTGGTTTATGAACCTAAAATTTATCTATTTATTTGTGAGAGGATTCCATGTCGTTCCTTTATTGGTGGAATAACATTTGTGATTCAGATTAAATCACTGAAAGAGAGGAGCAAAATCCTTCCCAAAGGCCATTCATGAACAACTGCCTTTCAAAGATGCAATGATTTAAAAAAAAAAAAACTATTGTAGAATGAGGGGCTAAACAAAACACTTGTACAATCCTGAAAGTAGTTTGATCTGAAGTTAAGTTTCCTAGGAAGATGGGAGATAATTTCTCCATTTAAAATTTTATTTTCCCAGGTCTTATATAACTAATGATAGCTAATCACATTTATTAAAGGTGGCCATATTGTCACTTGTTAGACGCCCCCTCCAAAATCTTTGGAATTCAGCAGATACCTAAGTAACGATAGACAGGTATCTTTAACATAACATTAAGACAATGAATACACTTTCTGTAGCCATAGACCTTTCCTTTGGATGAAGTAAATACGTAAGTAAAAATATATTAGTTTTATCTGTTCAAACTTCCAAAGTGAGGTATCCCAATTATATTTCAGCAAATACCTTTTGAGTTTATTTCTTAAAAATGGCATATTGGGAGGAGGGGAGGAAGTAGAAATTGAGATTGGTATGTAAAATGAAAAAAAGATTGCTTAAGAAAAAGAAAGAAAAAGAAAAAAAAATGCCATATCCTCAGTGTATTAACCTAAATGTTAGAAGAAAACGGAAGACTCCCCCTGAGCGACTTTATTTACACCTTTGCATTTTAGCTTACTTCCAGTTAGCAAAATTTTACATGCATTCTACAGCTGAAATTAGACACACTGTAACATTTACAAAAGTCAGTGCACCTGCTCTTATATAGAACAGAGTAAGCTCATGAACAAGCTGGGCTCATCAATCGCTCCTAGGTCTTTGACACGTGCTGGAAGTTATATACAGATGGTGTGTTCTGTAGCAATGAAGAAATGAGTAGCAAAAGAAAAACAAATCTTTAAAAGTTGCATGTAATTCACTACTCCAGGGCCATCGTTTTCTCTCTCTTTATTTTGCCATATCCCATTTCACTTTAGTGCCCTTATTTTTAACATTGAGTTTAAAAACAAGAAAAGATTCCTCTACCTTGCCATAGTAAATGTACCTGTCTCTTAGAAGGCTTTGGTTCTTCTGAGAGATTTTAACTCAGGTAACACCGCATGTCAAACACACAGAAACAACACATCATAAATAGCACACAACCAAATTTCAAAGCTAGAAAAATATATCATACCATAGCTTGTAAACTGTCTTTAAGTCAGAACACTTAGAAGGCAAGAGATTATTGACAGATCAAATGAAGAATTTCTAAGTCGTGTGCACAAAAATCTTAGCTAAGGAGTGGATTTGTCTAGCCACTTTCACTCTTCCCAAAACAGCATCTGCTCTGGGAAAGGGTCCTGTGTGATCACTCCCCGTAACAGCAGAGGACTATCCGAAGTGAAGCACCAGTCTCAATTCTCTCTAATAGTAGGGTATTCCTTTACTGAACAAACAATTCTGCTCTAACATCCCACTCAAGAAAGCTTTTATGTTCCAAAACCAAACAGGTTTCCCCCCCCCTCAGATCCCCTTAAAATATTACCCTAAAGCTTAGACACACTGCAGGCTCCCCTCCCTCCACCCCACCCACAGCTCAGCCTCAGAAAACTATTTTATCTTTGAAACTGTGCACTAAAGAGCTGCACAGGAGCGAGTGTCACTTCCTGCTTAGACTGAAGGTTTAATACAGCCCCATCTGCTTACTGAGGGGGTGACTCAACACCGGTGATGGCAGCCGCATCATGGTCACTTGCTTTGGTCTAAGGTAAACTTGGCAACTTTCCTTTATTATTAATTCACTACAGCGGCAAAGAGAAAAAAATGAGCATTTGGCCTACAACCTCCCCAGTAAGCAACACTCTTCAAAATCATACCCATGAAACACAACTGGAACCTGAGACACACCTGTGAAACACAACCAGAGCCTGAAACACCACACCGTGAAACACAAACGGAAGCTGGGAAGTCCTTGACACCACAGGAGACTTAATGAACTCACTTTGGGCTAAATAAGTCCTCACCCTATTGCTACTGTCTGTGGATTTCCTTCTAGGACATTATTTCTTAATTTGAAAATTACTCCATTAAGTACAGTTTAGATGTGGTCAAGGTAAGGATAACTGGGGTCTTCTACACTTAACTATGTAGTTACAATTTCATTAGCCTTGGCCTGAATCTGTGGGAGGGTTTTTAATTTGGATTACCCGTGAAACAGACAAGGTATATGGGAAGAAAATGTCAGCCTCTCCTCACCTAAGCGAGCACAGCCACTCAGCGAAATCTTTTCGGTTACTTTCTGAACAGCAAGAAGAATTCCTCCAGTTGCCACTTAAAGTCAATGCTTTTACACAGCCACATTTTATTCATGCAACATGCTGGTGATACCCTACAGGGCACACATATTAAACAAATAAACAAACAAAACCAACCCTGTAGACCACATAGCCACAAATAAGACTGTGCCTCAAGTTCACCGTCATTATTTCATCAGTGTTAATCTAAGAAAAGTTTCCCAATGCGAGGGAGCACTCTGCCCCGTGCAATGTTTCCATTACTGTGGCTCCTCACCTCGCTCCACACGTCTCCTATAACCTTCTCTGCAGCATAAATTGCACTCTTAGATGTGGGGGGCAGGAGTTGAATGTCAGTCACCACGATGGTGGTGAACACTACTCTGGGACCCTGACTACTTGGTATACTGTACTGTACTGTACTTTGTGATTCGACTCCGAGCCATGCTAGGGGAGGCAGACCCAACTGTCTGGCTAAAGTGATGGTCGGAAGAGCTCCTCACGTGGCCAATAGTGGCTGTCCCGCCCATGCTGCTCATGCCCCCGCCTCCACTATAGCTGGTCAGCCCGGTGCCTCCACCACCTACTCCAGCGCCACTCAGACCCCCGCCACCAGCACCCATGGTGCTGCTAACCAGGCCGCTGCTGCCTATGCCTCCAACACCAGCTATTCCAGTGGTGCCGCTAATGCCACTTACACCGGCACCGGAAACCACCCTCTCTGTCACAATCACGTTGTGGGCATTTGATAGCTCAGGGCTCATGCTTAGGTTGCCCACCATGCTGGAGGTTGGTTGGATCACCCTTTCTGTCACAACCACATTTGAAGACTCTCTAGGAGCAGGGAGGGTCAGAGAGGTGGGTAGACTCGAGCCTGGGGCTATTACCCTTTCCGTCACTATAACATTGGATCCATCTCTTAAGTCAGGGATCTCCAACATTCCATGCAAATCAGCACCAGAGATGGGGCCCACTACCCTCTCCGTCACGACCACATTTGAAGCCTGTCGGTTATCATGAAAGTGGACAGAGGGCTTCAGAGTGCCAGAGGTGGTATAGGACTCCATCACAGTGACATTACCATAGCCTAGAGGGTCAGGAATCTGCATAGGGTGCTGTACACCAGGGCCGGAGGGGTAGGTGTTCTCAGAAATTACTGTGGTCGTGCCATAATGTGGGGAGATGGGTGGGTGTCCACTAGTATGGGGCTCTGTTTGCTGGGGGCACATGGGCTCAGTGCTCTGAGGAGGCCAAGAAGGTTCGGGATCTGGATATGAGTCTATTTCTTTTCCCAGGCTGATGTCTGCCAGTTTCTTAAACTTGGGCCCCAGGGTATCCAGGAAGCTTTCATCTAAATCTTCTCCGATGAAGCTGCAACAGCCCACGGAGCCTGCGGGGGAGCCTACACCTTCGATGTCGTAGATGAGTAAACAGTCATTGGACGGGCGTCCTTCATCTTCATCAGCATAAGCGTAAGCTTTCTGAATTTGCACAGGAGAGAGAAAATGAAACAAAGAGTAACAACAATTTTAGAGTTGAATGTATCTAAATTCTAATATTCACTAGAATCACTTTAAACATCATTTCCTGGATGCTTGAAAGAGTTCAGGTGGAAGTTGTTTTAGCTACAATTCCAAGACATTTTGATCTATATAAATTTTTCTGTAGATGAACTTGCCTTAAATAGTGCACTTTGAATACAGAAATCACATTCCAATATCCACATGCTTATTTTTATCAATAACTTAAAAGGAGGGACATAAAAATAGGGTGCACAAAAAGTTAGTGGGAGGGACAGTTTTGGTCTAAAGGAATCCTTATAGTTGACGGGTTCACTCGGGATTGCATATTTTTTTCATTTAGGCAAGATGAATGCAATGATTCTGGATGCTAGTTTTGGTATTTTTTGACAAAATGGAACAATTTGATTCTAGATTCAGGTTTTATTGGCAACATCATGAAAATAATTCTTAGGTTGGAATTATAAAAATAGGGGCCATAAACTAACAAACTGTTAGCAATGATAAATTATAAACTGTGTTAAAAAGAGCACAACAAAGTGTGCAATAAAGGTGGATCCTATTCTGGATGAGAGAGTTTACTGCTCAAGACAACAGCAACAATAGCAAAACAACAACAACAAACAAAACACAATAAAAAACAAAAAAGCTACAACAACAACAACAATAACAGCAAGCCAGCATTGCACAGTGGACCGGAATGACCAGAGGCTCAAGGTGAGCAGTTGGCTGTGAACAAGGCAAGTGAGCAGAAGCTGAGGGGTAGATGCTGTTGTGAGGTGGCTCCTGAATCATGAATTAGAAACTCATACTAGGGACAAAATAGAGCCCTTGGCAGGAGAGTAAAATGCTCCGGCAGAGCTTCAGAAACATTCAGCAACAAGAGGGGCTGTCGGGCATGAAGAATAGACTGCTGCCAGGGCTCTCGGGGGAGTCGGTGGAAGTTTGGAAGATGACGGATGGTGAGAAGCTTGGGATTAAAAGCCTTACCTGACAGAAGTAGCTCTCCATGAAGTTCATGTTGAGACCTCCGTCTCTACATTCTCTCATTGAGTTTCTTCTTAATGTTCCAGAATAGTCTTGGCAGATCTCAGGTGCGGCGGATGTTTTAACTCCATCCATCATTTCAAAGCCTGTCGTTCTTTCTCCTCCTCCCAGATCTTGCATTTCTCTGCCGCAATACTCATTTGTATAAACTCCTAAAAACATTGAAAACATCCAATTCATTTTTTCTAGTGTAATGTAAGCTAAAAACTAACTTACTATCATGGATAGCTTCTTCATTCCAGGCTGTACTTGTGAGTGGAGAGATGCAGTGATGCACGAAGGATAGATAATTGTGACATTTAATTCCAAATAATATTAATAAAACCTTAATAGTAATTGGCTTGCTCATTTTAATTATCTGTTGGCAGACTTTTCTATATGATGTGCTGACAGATGGGCAACGAAGTAATAAACATTTGGGGACTGAATAGTTTGATCTCAAATTGAACTAATTTGAGTTAAGTAGCTCTAAACCTATAGTGAAATAACGACCTCAGTGTCCTCCCAATGGGTCCCTGGATGCACGTGGCATCCTGTAGAAGGCACAAGAGCCACTGGGTTTCCAAAAGAGGTTGTAGTTACGATGAGAAGAAAGATTTCTGGAAGTATCTTGGATAAGCTCTTGGGAGTAGAGGGGAAAAGCGTTACATGCTTGAGGGGTGAAATAAAAGGTAACCAGAACCGGGGATGCACACTAGGATCCACGCCCCATGACACAGTACTCAAACTTGAGTTTGGGGGAGACACACTTTTCATATTTCAATTATCCTGATACCTTCCATGCTACTTTAGGAGCTGTGTGAAAATTCAAAGACTTAATGAAAAATCAGTACATAAATAAATATTTGTGATTTTGGTGAACTGATGGGTCCCGGGAACCAACTGGGGACTGGTGGGGTAGATGTGATCCAGTGAGGACATATTGGCAACACTAACAAAAAATGGAGACATCAGGATGAGAAAATGGGACTGGTGATCTATTGTATAGGAGATATATGGCCTATTGAATCCAATTCTACAAAATAGAATCCTTTCTGGTGACTTTTAGAGTGTTCAAAGAAGAAAAGTAATTTTTTAGGGGCTGAGAGATGACTCATTGGTTAAAATGCACTGGCTGCTCTTGCAGAGGACCTGTGTTTGGTTCCTAGCCCCACATAACAGCTCACAGCTGTCCAACTATAGCTGGCCTCTGAGGGCACTACACACATTGTGCAAAGACACACAAGTAGGCCAGCACTCATGCATATAAAATAAAAATAACAAAATCTTTAAAAAGTAATAATTTCTCGAAAGATTAAAAGAAAACTGGTGGAATAAGTAGCATTTACTGTTAAAAATATAAAATAGTAAGACTATGTCTATTGACAGAAGAAGTTATTTTAATTGTTCTTTTTAATTACAGTAGTAGCTTGCTGGTTTCTCCTTGGGAATTAGTCTATAGATGTTTGGTTCAAGATGAGTTGTAGATACCCAGTATTAACTTCATGTAAAGAGGAACTTGCTCATGAGTGCACAACCTTAGCTGAAGACTTTGGAAGGTTTTGAAAGTGTTTTATCTACTTGCTTTCAGTTTAATAAATGAAAAAATTGTTTTATAGGTTAGTGTTTATACTAATGCCAATAATGGACATATTTTCTCTGTAAAAAAAAAAACGAGTAGGTAGCTGGGCAGTGGTAGCACATGCTTTAATCCCAGAACTTGGGAGGCAGATACAGTCAGCCTTCTGAGTTCGAGGCCAGCCTGGTCTACAAAGCAAATTCCAGGACAGCTAGGACTGTTACACAGAGAAACCCTGTCTTGAAAAATAAGGAAAACAAACAAATAAGCAAAAAAAGAGTAGGTAAAGTAAAACAAAACAAAATAAAACAAAGCTGAACCATCCTCTTTTTCTTACCTGAGTTGTCAATACATTCTATAATATTGGCATTGCCAGGTGGCATTTGTGGCACACAGATGGTAGCTATGCCCTAAAAGACAAGAGGCAACATTTTACTATTAATAATGAGTCTTTTCTTTCTCTACTTATGTATTCTTTATTCTAAAATTGTCACAGAATTCCTAAAAGAACACTATTTGGGAAGCTTTTGAATTCTTCTTAAAAGTCAAATTACTTGTTTCTTCACTGGTGATTTTTGCCGAGTTTTGATGGCTTCTCTTCTTCCTTATTCACTACCCAAGAACCAAGACTCATGTAGACTGAATGATTTCCACCATTTTAGGCCATGTCTGGACATTGGGGTCTAGTGAGTCCCCAAGATCCATTCTTACACATAAGCACTTACATCGTGGGGTTCGGGCTGTGGGCCTTCTACTGCCCATGTGTGAATTGCTCCATCAGAACATTCTGGAACAGGCTCAAAGCCAGCTCCACCACCAGGGGCACCTCCGCAATCACAGCAAAGCAACAAGAATGGGACCACTGTGGAAGAGAGAGAAGTAAGGGGTCAGCAGTGGGCTATGTTGAAAGAGAACAATCTGATTTCCAAGCATTAAATGAGAGTATGAGAAATTAATAATAGTCAGACCCCCAGATAAACATGAGCTTGGAAACACCGGACTACAGTGGATTTTAATTTGTTCTATAGTATTAAAATCATAGATAGAATCATATGATTAAAATAGTTGATACTTTTCCCCACCATCCATCAGGAAAACAAGAGAGACTAAATTAAATTCAGGCAGCGCTTTGGAACCTTTGTGCCTGTACTTACTATTCCAATGCACACATTTTTTTTCTCTTTTTTTTAAAGGGAAAATCTCATTCAATTACTCAGTTATCCTCACGAAGGTTATTGCCCCCCCCATGGAGTCCTCTTTTCTTTAAATATTTCTCGCATAAATAGACACTGTCATACTTTGTTTTCAGGATGATTTTGTTTTCAGGATGATGACACTGTCATACTTTGGCAATGTCTTCTCTTTCTAATCTGTTTGAGGTTTCACTCATGTATTCCCTTCTGCCATAGAACCTTGCTAGATCTTTTCGAATGAATGGATACAAAGGAAAGGTGTACAAATGGTAGAAGGGAATAAAGACGGGCATAGGTAAGAGGAGAGGAGAGGAAGAAAGAGAAGGCAAAGAATTTGATGAGTCTTGCTTGTTTAGGATGCCCGTAAAGCTCGGAGAAGCTTCTCGACTCAAAGGCTTATGTATAACATTGAATGTCTTTATTAGTCACCTTATCTGACGTTGGACAGTGATATTAGGGAAACTGAAACTGAAAGTTAGCTATTATTTAGGGTGTCACCACCAGCTCTTTGGCATTTAGTTTGTTTCAGTAAAACAAAGACTGGACTAGAAATTGTGTGGATTATCTCAACTCTTGTCCACTTCACACTCACTCTGCATTCTTACATCTCCCTTTATTTGTTTCATTTTGATGAAAAAAATGTGTTTTTAAACTCATCATCTTTCTCATAAACCTCTTCCTGGTCCTTATTTTTATTTCTATTTATGATGAGCCAATAGCAATGAATTTCTGTTACTTAACACAGAACGATCATTTTATTTTAAATATATTTCAAATTCTAGGGACAGTGCTCAACTTTAAACTTCTCTCTTGGCATGCCCAAATTTCTCTGTGATTTAGGTGGATCTATGTCAATGAAACATTATTTAAAGGCAGAGAAAACCTAGTATCCATTTATAGCTATTCGCGGCTTAAGAGAAAAGAAGAGCAATTAGGGAGGTGGCTCAGCAGCTAAGAACTCTTGCTCTTGCACAGGACCCAGGTTCTGTTACCAGGTTCTGCTCCTCTCAACAGCTTCAGTTCCAAGAGATTTGTGGCACTCTTTATAGCCTCTGCAGGCACCAGGTTCACGTGCTTTATGTTTGCATACGTGTAGGCAAAACAGCCATATGCATAAAATAAGAACAAATATATCTTTTTGAAAGAGAGAAATGATGGCAGAAAAATATTTTAAAATTTTGTATGTGAGTTATCTCAATGAACATTTTGTGAATAACTAGTTAAATAGGTGTGGCATGTTTTACCACCAGTATTTTATGATTCTACACTTGAAAATGGCAATTTTCACATTTTTGTATTTATTTACTTGGAGTTTTGCTGTATATCTTTCATGCTTGTTTCAAACTCATGATCCTCCTGTCTCCACCTCCCAATCGCCTGAATGGCAGATGTGTGTCAGCTCACACAGTTGCAAATGTCAACATTTGCCTTAACTTATATGACAGTGTGTAGGCTTCAAGATAGTACCCTCCTCCCTTTCTACTCCAGCTCCCATCATAATCCAGGGCAATGGTGAAGTCCACCTGGAACATCCAAAGGACTCTGTGTTTGTATTTCTGTCCATAACTAAAGCTACTGTAGTGGCCCCAGGACGTGCCATGGACTTCATGTGTGCCAGCTTTCCATCATCTAGTGGTGCTGTGAGGGAAGTAGCAGTAATTATTTTGCAAGAACAACATCAAAACTCATAACTGTTAGGTAATCCTTGGAAGACATGCTTGTTAAGTTGAACACCTGCCCTGTTTGGTTCTTTTCATTAAACTTTGCCACCTTGCATTGTATGCGATCCTCCAGGATCCAGCCTGGCTTCCTAGATGATCCCTTACCGGCACAACTTTAAAGTCTTCGCCATGGGACTTCTCTATTTTAATGTGAAGCCTTTCATGCTCTTGGCTTTTTATGTAGACCCTCCTGCCCCCAGTAAATTCAATACCAAGCACAGACATCTCTGGATGATTACATACTGTAGGAGGATGTAAATTATATTTTATCAAAGAATGAAAATCCTATTTCTTTCCCCATCCTTTTTGAGAGGCCCACGCCAAAGGAAGTGTTGGAGCACTTACATCCTAGGATTAAGAACCCCATGACGAGCAGCCCGATGCCTGCAGGACCCAAGTGAACATTGTCTCCAGTGATTTGCCTGTCAGTATCACCATCGTAGCTTTCACCACCGCCATTGTTGTTATTGTTCATTGATCCTGTGGTGACTTGTGTTTCTTCAGTGGAAGTATTTTCATTTGTGCCACCTTCAGAACTGCTACCACTTCCGGAAGAGCTACCACTTTCTGTACTACTTCCTGTATTGCTGCTACCACTTGAATTGTCCTGTGTGCCTGTCTCATCATATCCATCGCCACTAAGTTCAATGATGACTGTTCCAGTGCAGGTCCTTTGAAGATTATCTGTAACAAGGTTCACAATGGAATAGCCATCTGTACACAGCCGAGTAATCGTCGAAACACAGAGCCATTTTCTTTTCCCACCTCAACTTGTTTCTGTCTTTACTCCCATCAACTCAGTAACTTCCCTCAGTCGGTGTGGCTGTCATGCTGGGTGTGGCTGGGGGATAATCTCAGGTGTAGAGCCACAAGTGTTACCCACTTCTTGTTTGATTGTACAGGGGTCCTTAGCAGCCTGAAACTCCTGGAGTAAGGCTAGGCTGACTGACTAGCAAAAGACTCAGCTCAAGGGTCACCTCCCCATTGCCACTGAGATTACGAGTGGCAACAGACATGCCCAGCTTTTTGTCCAGGTTCTGGAGACTTCACCAACCGATCTGTCTCCTTTGTCTTTCTACTCAGATTTTAAACTAGTATCGACTAGTATTACTTTAACTAACTTAGTCATTATTACCAGCGATATTGTTTACTGGGTAGTTTATAGTGGTGCTGGTTAGATATTACATCTAAACTGAATAATGCAAAACCACAAGCAGATGTGAGTCGAAACCCATAGCATCAGTACATAAGGATAACTTTGTAGATGCTGTCATGACCAGTTGTCCTTATGATAAATCTCAAGTTGCTTATTTAAGTACATTGCTTGACTTATGGTCCATTCTACTTTGAATGGGATTTGAAGGTTGTTTTATAAACTTTAAGCTGCACACACTCTTTCATGCTTAAGTACTCATTTGATTAACATAATTTCTGATGGGTGCATAATTTTGTATCAAATGGACGACAGTTTCTTTCCTCAGATACTTGTGCATCTTGCTCTCAATAGCACCTGGGGAAGACAGTGCTGTCAGCATCTCCGTGCAACCAGCCTTCTATATTTAGCTTTCCCCAAAGATTACTGGAAGTGGGATCACCAGAGAGGAATCAGGACATGAGTTGGAGTTGGGGTTGTGCAAGTGCAAGGCTATGATATGAGTCTTACTTTCACTGACAGAGCCCCAGAGCCTGGCCCAAAAGCCGGAATGTATTTAGTTAAGACTCAGTCCTTACTTTCTGAAGAAAAGAATTAAATCTCTGGAGATGTGCAGCAGGCATAGTTCTAAGACGATTTATCTGACCTTGAAGGCTATCCCACGAATTCTATGACATTCATGCTATTGTTACATGCGTTGCTATTTTTTTTTATCATTATCTGCATATATTGTTATTGACCCATTTTATAGAAAGCTGGGTGCAGATGGGTGACATGGCTTTGGTAAGATCTAGGAATCAGTAGGTGATGGGACATGACAGCCACCCAGTCTCATCTCAGACTTCAGTCTTAACCTCACGCTATTGACAGTTTGAATACACGTTGCTCAACATGACAACTTATATTGAAAAGGGGATTTCTTTAAAATACAATAGTAATTTTTAAATCATATGAGAATATTTAAGCCTGGCTTACTCTGGAAGGAAGTTAAATTGATTTCTTACCATCTATTGACAGTATTGTTCCCTCATATCTTCCTTTAAGCATGTCGTATTGTTTCTTAGTAACTCTGTTTCTTAAAGTTATTATGCCTGATCTTGAGCCAATAGCCAGCAGGTCGGCCGGGTTATTTCCCATTACATATCTGTATTCAAAAGAATACAATAGAAATTAAAGCTACCATTTAAAAAGAAACTATGTAAAATTAATTTTTAAGGTTAGTATAAAATAACAGGTTTATTGATTGTGTCTTTTCAGAAGTGTGTGTCACACACTTGGTTCTCCTTCATCCTTCTTTCCGCTCCCACTTCACACCCCGCCATCCTCTGACAGTTCCCCTTCCTTCTCCCAACAGCTCTTGCCTTCGTATCACATGCACTCCGTTACCCACCCTTCCCCGACCCCGTAAGGTTGCTTCTTCCCTTCTCACGGTTCCTTAAGATGATAACTTTAGCTGGAAAACACCAGCTTACCTAACATTTGTAGAAATTTGGTTCGTGTCCAGGTCGGTGGCTACAAACTCTCCCACTTTGTAGTTTGCTCCCATCTGGCTGTTGATTACAAATGTCTTTGAGCCTGGCCGGAACACGGAGCCCTCGACTACGTTCCTTACTGCTACAGTGATCATAGTTGCTGTGATTCTGTACTGAGAAATGATGGACTGGTGGAACTCAGCTACGTTTCGAACACCAATACTAAGTTGCAGCTTCTGCATGGCTTCATAATCTAGTGGCTAGAAAAGACAAAAGGAATTAGTTTTCCTGTAAGAATACCCTTCAGAGGACAGAGAAACCCTCTGAGACTAGTCAGAGTCATTTATTGTGCTCTTCTTTCGGTTATAAAATTGAACATAAATCCATTTGATTTACCTAGTATACGTTATTTGTTGGGTATTAAGATTAAGATAGACACATGCGAATGTAGTAAGGGAAAAACCGAGTTGTCTTGGATCTTTTGTTGAAAAGATTAAAAGCACAGGACATGAATCCTAGTCGCTCAACAAAGCAGTTAAATACTTAAATTCAACCTATGATTGAATCCATATATTTGTAGCACAAAGACAATATATGTGAGCTGACAGCATTGCATGTTTCTGAGAAAGTAGCTCTTTTTATAACAAAATATGAGTCAAATATATCAGAGAACTGATCATTTCACTAGTTTTATCCTTGCAGAGTTATTTTTAAAAATCAACTTCAATGTGACTTCAATATGTGTGGGTATATATACATATATATATGTGAAGAAATATTTATTTTCTTCAATATGTTCTAAAAATTATTTCATACTGTAAAATAATCAAGCAATAAGTTTTCTTATGGAAATTGATACCCAAATTCACAATTCATAAAATTTGCCAAATACCTGATGTGTTCCCCATATACCAAATATATTTTTTGAATGTTTATTTTAAATAAAAATATCCATAAACTGAGCTCTCCTATCTAAAATTTTATGTTAAATAATTAGTTTTATTTACAACTTAAAATACCAATTATAGCACATATGTGTGTTCAGCATGAATGCATATATACACACATATATGCACACCATAATTATATTACCTCTCTATAATTATAATAAAGGATTTAAAATATACTATCATATTTGGGAGAACTATCCTAGTTTTTACATAGAGCTATTAAGAAAAAATAAGGTAAGTAATTTTTAGAGTAATATAAAATTGAAGTGAAATAGATTAGAGATTATTTCCCTAGTATCCAGTCCTAGATAATATGGCTATACTCATGTGCACACACCCCATAGAGATATAGGGACACACACATGTAATTAGAAATGAAAAAAATAAATCTTTAAATAAACACAAATAAAACCTTAACTTTAAAGGTTAATCATACTTGGTTGTTTGAAAGCCCCTTGTTTACAAATCTTTGGAGAACTGTATTGAAAAAAGGGTTTCAGATTTTTAATGTTTGTTTTCCTGAAGCAATATAAGCACATACATTCATATTAAAGATATTTTCATTTTATATAACTTTAAAGCACAGCAAATTTATCATTTCACAGACTCATTAATAAAATGTTGATATCATTTTAACTTTGATATTTTGAACAAGAAAAGACCCCAAAGCAAGTTATTTAGGATAATTATGCCATACCTTGACAACCTTCAGAACTCCTACATTTGTTCTTTCGTTCATTTCTATTTCAAACCAGTTTCCCTCATTTCCAGAGATAAAAAAAATGACTGCCTTCCAGTTGTCTGAGAACTCCTCGTCCAAATCAATGACTCTGATCTGCACTAGTTGCGAGTGCAGCGAGTTTTCTTCAATTTCGATGTCATACTGAAACAAGAGGCAGAATATCAGAAATACCCAAATCTCCAAAGCAGGGGAGAGAACCTGTACCCCGCTGTCCACAGCTTGTTAACTATTCAGAAGCAGCAACCTTGCTTATAAGTGCATACTTCATGGTCCAAACCCACTTTTCCTACTGTTGAAACAATTTAAGGAAAGCGTGTGTCTACACCAGTGCTGTAGACAGCCAATGTAGTGAGCACACCTGAAAAACTGAAGGGGTGTCTATAGGAATTGGAATGCAATGGATGTAGAATCATTAAATTTAATTCCTAAGAGCAAATGCTTACTGATGACTGCTCCAAGTATGGGATGTTGTCATTGACGTCCAGGATTTTGATGACACACTCACATTCTGCAGACATGCCATCTGCCCCACCATCACGGTCTGAGCCTCTCACCGCAAGAGAATACTGGCTGTATTGCTGAAAAAGACACATTACAGGCTATGGCACACTAGGCATTGATAGTCTGTCCTATGCAGGGGTCTTTTGAAACACTGGCTCAACATTTACATACATCCACGATAGAAGACAAGGTAACAGAGACGAAAATTGAGACCTCACATCACTCAGTACAGAATTGGTCCCTTCCATTTCCAGTGATTTATCTAGCATAATCTCAAAGAAGCAACAGTTTTGTTAAAGACTGCTTTTCTTGCTCATGGAATGTCCAGAGGAAGGAGAAAGTTCTGAAGGGTGAGACAGGCCAGAATGTTCAAAACGAGAAAGCTATGATGCATCTAGGATACATGTTATGAAAATTTCGCACTATGAACAAAGATTCACTGAGTGCTCAAGGCAAATACGGAGTATCTAGTGACAGGTGAAGAGGGGGGAGATGGAGTCGCTGATGATGTTTCTAGTTTTGGTTCTATTCAGAGGTGCTTCTACACTTAGAAAGTTATGGAGCCTTCCTTAGAGTTGTGCATAAACATACTAATTCCCATTTATGGGTATAACTTCAGAACATCTCTTCATGATCCCAGAATCCCCTGTGATCGTGGAGGGCCATAAAAATCCCCAAAATCCCAGCACCGAGGAGAAGTGGACACAAAGAAGCTATTTACAACTGGGAAAGGAAAGCAGTTTTCTCAGATGGAATGACACTAGACACATCAACTATACACAAAGACATGTCCAGGACTAGCTGATCAACACAAAACAGACACCTATTTTTGTGTGTGTATGTGAATCTTTTATTTTGATACTTATATCTTATTATTTTGTTTTAATTTGCTTTGATCTTTTTTTTCTTTTGAGAGAGAGAGAAAGAATGAAATTGAGAGGGTAGGGAGGTGAAGAATCTAGGAAGATTTGGAGGAGGGAAAAGAATATGATAAAAACATATTGTGCACAAAAACATTTAAATTTAAAATTTGATATAAAAAATAGGACTAGCGAGATGGCTCAGCAGATAAATGTAGTTTCCACAGTGCCTGACAACTTGAGAGCCATCCCGTATGCTGGAAGGAGAGACACAGCCCTGAGAAGTTGTCCTCTGATCTTGACAAGCATGCCACCGCTGGACATGACCACACTCCCCCCAATAAAGAAATAAATATAATACACATATGCAGTATTTGAACACATTCTTTTAGTTGTTTTCCTTAAGTACTTTTACCTTTATTACCATCACCTTTTGAATAAAAATCTTTTAAAGATGAAGAATTACCTCTCTGTCTAGAAAATTATTCATTGTTCGTATTTCTCCAGTTTTTCTGTTGATGATGAACATTGGTGACTCAGAAGGTTCCTGTCTTATGATCTTGAAAGCTATCTGTGAGTTCAAGTTATTTGGCTCATCTGCATCGGTAGCGTCGAGTTTCATGACCAACGTGTCTAGAAATCAAGGGCAATTGCCACAATTGGACAATGAACATTATTATGGTCCAATATGTTATCTGTGATTAGGCAGTGTGCATTCAACTTTCTTTGATTTGTACAACATCAACATACCAATATATTAACTCCTTTCTTTCTTTATGTCCTGATAAAAAAGACCACATTTGAATAGGAACCTAGACATTACTGAAGGGAAATAGAGTCTTTTATTCCGACTCCATTTCTCATTCTAATATAACTTCTTTGAAACAAAACGCTTATGGTGAAATAAAGTAGCATTAAAACTCAGTTAATGTTTTCCCAACTGTGCTATGTGACCTTATTTCTACTGTGTGGTTCTATGCTTACTTCCCATAGTTATAAATGAGAGTTATTGTAACACCACACTCGTGAGAATTCAATAGCAAATGAAGATACTGACTGATGCGTCTACTGAGTAATGCACTTTTGATGAATATTATTGCCCATTTGGGCATTGTTGTTTAGGTTGGAATCGACTCTTGTGTAGGTGCTGTGTATCTAGGAGCTTACATGAAATAATTGTTTAATCACATACACAGCCCTGTCCTTGTCTTCTTTCTTAATCTAATAAAGGGTTCGATGAATGATATTAGTGGGCATGAAAAACTGCAAGCATTCATTTATTAATTGAAATTCTGCTCCACTTTTTAAATTGTTTCCAAAATAATTGCTAAAATTCTAGGGCATCCATCCCTTCCCTTTTCTCCTCTTTCCCCCTCTCACCTCTCCCTCATAGAGCCACACCTCTTGAATAATCTTCAGTGGTGTGCAAATGGCTAATATCCATTGCAGTCATCTAGAAATAATTTAAAACCTATGGAGGCACGTATGTGAGTTATATGCAAACAAGACATCATTTGTAAAAGGATGCAAACTCCATAGATCTCTTTATGTTTAGGGTTCCTGGAGCCAAACCCAATAGATAAGAAACGAAGACTGCATTCATTATGGCATGCAATTATTTCTTGGTTTTTCTTTGTTGTTAATTAAGAAATGTTCTTAGCATCAAAAGAGATGACTTGGAACAGATGTCTTTGAATGACACATGATCCTTGTCTTTCTGTGCCTGGCTTGGCTTGTGTAAAAACAATGACCATTAAAAAGTTCAGTGGGGTGACCAAAGTTACAATGCATGAGCTCTTTGGGGTTTGTTCTTCTTCAGCGTAATAGGGTAATCTATCATATATATCAGAATGATTATGAAAGATGAGCATGGAATCCCTTGATCGTTATTTGATATTACGGATTTTATTGAATAATGTACTCCCCCAAAGAGGTACATTTCTTATGTCTGAGTAAACAACAAATTTGAAGTAAGGGTGATGACCACATGTGAGTGGGATTGTTTTCTACAGTTTCTCTCCCAGTTCATGTTTACCTGGACACAGCTCAGCCTAGTTCCCTAGCAACAGTAACTTAGTTATCAACACATTGTTTCCTTAGTAGTGCAGGTGACTCACTTGCATTAGAATTTTCTTCTATTTGTCCTGTAAATGTAGTCATGGAAAACACGGGAGGGTTGTCATTTATATCCATAATCCTGACTTTAAGCTCCAGTGGGTTCTCCAAATCTTGGCCTTGGGCATTCAGTGCTCGGCAGTAGATCTAGACGTGGAAGAAAGGGATCTCTGGTGAGGTATTGCATTTGTAAGTTCTTACAGAATGAAGAAACTGCCCTAGTACCACATAGGATTAAGGGGCACCATATTATTATTTCTCACTAAAATATAGACATGAGCAAAACATATAACCCATAAGAAAAGGCAAAGAAGAGCATAAGGTGCCAGTTTAAAAAGGTAACTTGATACATTGGGCAGAGGAAATACTACGGATTCTCTGTTTAAAATCAAGAAAAAGAATAGCAGAGAAGGGCTCTGGAGAGTGTGGTCAGGGAGGGTCAGGGGAGTGCTTCCAAAGCACTGTGGCATTCTCAAGTGATGGGGTAACTGTGTGGCTTTTTATTCATCATTGCTACTTCCCTTGTGAAGACGGATAACGAGCATTAGTTCACAGAGGTCATCTGTTCTGTGTCACAATGCACTGTGCCTTAAGCTGGACTGCTTTACTGATTTGCTGGATTTGTAGGGAGACACAGTGCAGGGAAGAAGTCAAGAATACATATTTGGACATGGAGGCTAAGGAATTAAAGTGATTCTAGAAATGCAGATGAGCAGTGTGAATGAAAACAGCAAGGACTAAGGGATATTTGGAGTTAGTTTGGAATATTATTTTTTTTTCAGGGCTGGGAAATGAACCCAGGTTTTCATAAACAATAAGCAAATGCTTGATACAGAGGCTACTTACGTTGCATTCTCAGACCTTTGATGGGATTTTAATAGAAGAGATTAAGACCATTGAAAAGATTGTTTTTATATTATTATTACTGTTTGTTGCTGTTGTTTTTGAGACAGGGTTTCTCTGTGTAGTTCTGGTTGTCCCGGAACTGGCATTGTAGATCAGGCTGGCTTCCACCTTACAAAGCTCTGCCTGATTCCGTGTCCCAGATGCTGAGATTAAGGGCATACATTACCACTGCCCCGCTTATTTTATTTTTTGATCAAGAAGTGTTAACCATGATGACAGATGGAAATGAAGGCAGCCAATGGCTAAAAAGAACACAAGAAGAAAAGTAGCTGATAGGATAATGCTCTTCAAGACACAAGTAGCAACGGGGAGGCAGACATGTCGTGGAGAAAGAGCCAGGAGAACAGAAAGCTGATCATGCTTTCAAACTCAGCGACGAATATGTCTCAGCCAGAAGACAGAGTGCTATGTGTATGTACGGGAGGTGTTGCAATAGGTGGCTTGGTTTGGGGGTGAGCTGCTTAAAGAGAAATGAGGCAGAGCATTAGTTGCTTAAGCTATGTGACAACTTCTACAAGGAGTGTGTGTGTGAGAGAGATTGAGGATGACTGAGTTTCTGAAGTTTCTTTAGAGCTCAGATGATCTTGACCAGTGTAAAGTTATGATGATTTATATTCATATGGAACCAAGAGCCTCGAGGAGCTCCAGGCTCATAACTTGGCAGTGGAGTAAAAAGGAAGCATCAATTTCCACTGATTTTTTTGTTTTAAGATAGAGTAAAAGTTTGCCCTTCTAAAGAAATACTCTAATTTGTCATGGAGCTGATGCTAACTAGCATTTTTGTGAACATATAAGGGAAAAGTTTCTATATTAATTTTTTCTCATTTATTGGGGTATCTGTGAATAAAGAAAGATCTCAGAAAACCTGATTTGAGGACTCTTGAAATCAAGTCTGTTATGGTCTAAGATTTTTCCAAGAATAATTTACACTCGCATACAAATATTGACACAAAGTCCACTTACAATGAAAAAGGGCGTGACTTCACGATCAACGATGGATGTTATATTGATTTCACCGGTTTTTTGATTAATAATGAAGATTCCATAAGGTGGCTGGTCAATCCCGACTCCAGAGATGCGGTATGTCACTTGCTGGTTTGCGGCACAGTCAGAATGAATCTGTACAGAGACACAGGATAAGTCATTACAGTAGCTACGGGGATTTCTACATGTGCTATATGACAACCGTTTTCCCTGAGAACTGTTGAATGTGCTGTCTGTAACATCACTTGAGAAGTTTCGAAAACAGGGAAATATACTTGTGCTAGGTCCATGGTCAGTGTTGTATTATTAATGGCAATTAGCAATGGAATAAAATAATTCCATTTCTATGTCTTTTTTTTTTTTAATTTTCGTTTTTGTTTTTTCGAGATAGGGTTTCTCTGTGTAACAGTCCTGGCTGTCCTTGAACTTGCTTTGTAGACCAGCTGGCCTTGAACTCACAGAGGTCTGTCTGTCTCTGCCTCAAGAAACAAGTATCAACCTAAGAAGTCTTTATAGGTGTCATGCATAGATGCCATAATCATTAAGCATTTATAGTTTTATTTTTGTGTTAGTTTTGAACTCTATGCTAGCTCTTTGTCTACAGTAGGTTATTTCTTACCTTCTTAGAGAATTTTATAATGCTGTTATCACATAATGTTGATCTTTAAATCAAAAAACTACTTTAAAAATACAATGATTCAGAAAAAATATTTAAACAGATTTTTATAGTAACAAATTATTTGAAGGTTTTAATTCTGAAAGCAGTAAAGAAAAGGGAAGAGCCCACTGCAATAAAGGATCAAAGTCTGGCCTTTTGTCCAGATAAATATTGCATGAGCATAAGCAAATCTTACAAAGGCGTTGCCACATCTCTCTGTATGAATGGCTGTGTTTGCATCTGTGTGTCTCTGTATGTCTATGGCTGTGAATCTGTGTGCATGGAGGAAGTAGTTTCCTGAGTTTGTGCTTTTGTGTACGAAGGAAGGAGGGCAGGGAAAATGCTAGATATTTGAGATTATGAATGAGGCATGCTTTGAAGGCTTACACAGACAAGTAGGAGTTAAGCTCTAATAGGTCACAAAGTAGAGAGCACCCACACGCTGAGCAAGTTGAATTCTAAATCTATCTATCTGTAAACTATGGTCTTATGGGAGTCTAGTATAACAAGTGTTCACGCGCATCACTTCTGTTGATGAGATGAAACAATGTCTCTTTACCCAAGTGCCCAACTTCAGTGGTTTAAACCTTTAGGAATTTTTGTTTTCATAGTTTAAATGGGGAGGAGCTGTTAGGTCATAACTTTTCGGTAGTATGTGTGCCCTTTCAGCACTGTGACCCTATCCATTGGGCTGTTTGGATTCATGATTTGGGGTTCACACTTACTTTGGCAATCGGGTTTCTCTTTGAGTTGTCTTCACCTTCCCGACAAGCTGCAGCGAACTTGATCCATTCACGTTTCTGTCTTTTGATGGAGTACCACTTGGTACCATTTTTGACATTATAGTCTCTTGCCTTGAATAGATAGAGTAAAATAAAGTGTCTATTAACAATGCTTTTTTTTTTAAAATTGATATTCCACTGGAGATTTGAGAGAGAGAGTAATCATGTCAGGAAGAAAAGATGGTTAAATGGAAAATTAAGAATTCTGATGATTTTAACATTTGCAATAGTAACATTGCAGTAATTTTATAATTAGAAGAATGCAGTTTTTCTTGAGTATAAGTTGTCATTGCTAATCTGTCTTTCCCTTTGGTCTATTTCCTCTCTCCCTTTCTTCCTTGCTCCTTTTCCTCTTTCTTGATTTTATTTTGTGCTGTGTGTTTGTGATTTCGAGATAGGGTTTCTTCATGTATCTCAGGCTGGCTTCTAATCCACAATCTTCATGCCTCAGCCTTGGGAATTCAAGCATTAGAGTTAAGCGCTACTATACCTGGCCCTTTATTTTTTAGTTTGGAAAAAAAATCGATTTGTTTTTTTCTTACCTGGATTTGAAATTCACTGTTAACTTCAAGCACCACCTGCAAAAAGCAGTCGCAATAGTTTATTTTTAGTGAATGTGTTCAATTCTAGGTTAACCGATAACTAAAAACACATAACAATAAAACCAAATGGTGCATGTGTGAGCTAAGTTAATGGCAGTAGATGCTCCTTAGCTGTTTTATTCCTGACTAGGGAACTTCTCGCTGCAATAACGCATGTACTTTTGAATAGAGCTCTGCTGAAGTTTCAACTTTTGAGTGTTGCACAGAACTTGTGCTGAAGTATCAGGATATATTAAATTATTTTTAACCTAAAAATTGCAGTGATTTCTTAAAACACCAATATTCACATATCAAAGTAATGTGTCTGTATACTTGTTTAAGACATGGAAAATGTATATTTAAAAGTTGAACTTTTTTTGCATTCATTGTTTTAAATTGCATTGAGGATTATTTAATACCAGTGCATGCCTTTAAATTTTGTAACTATCTTTTTACATAAGAGGTATGGAACTTGTAATTGAATTTGTTCATAACAGCAAAGCCTGAAACCCATGCACATGATCAGATGTTAGCACTGGTATTAAAAGCTACAGTATGCATTAAAATATGAATATTAATAATTTTAAACATGGTAATTAGTTTTTCACACCTGGTTTCAGTTTCATCCTTAAGGAAAATATAAATTTCAGTTTCCAAGAAGAAGTTTTGAAAAAAAATGTCAAAACAAAAAAGTTAAACAAACAAATATATGTTTATGGTCAACATGAGTAGTGTGAAGAGAATTTTTACCCATGATACTCTGTCAGTCACTTCAATTGTTACCATTGCTATTAACCTGATGATAACTAAGTGCAAGGCAATGTGGCCAGAGCACTCTGTCTGTCTATCTTCATCACAAACCCAGTAGTGGCCATTATTATTATTACCTTTCTACAGAGGTAACTGAGGCCTGGCAAGTAACTTATGCCAAAATGCAGTTCAGCCTAAATATGTGTTTATTTTACAATCAAGTATAAGATAGCCTGCTTTCTCAAAAAAATATTAAGTAAAACATTACCAAGAATGGATATTATGTCTTTGAGAACTTCAAAGTTACTGTTTTGATCTGGCCTCACAGTATTCTTATGAGTTCCTTTTTTGCTGTTTTTGCTTTTTGTGTGTATTTGTGTCTGTGTGCGTGCACGTGTGGGTATGTGTGTGCATGTGTGTGTGTTTGTGCGAGAGTGTGTGCTTGTACGTGAGTGTGTGCGCACGCGCACACGTGTATGTGCATGTGTGAGAATGTGTGTATGTGTGAGTGTGAGTGTGTGTGTGTGCCTGTGCATGTATATGTGTGTATTTGTGTATGTGCATGTCTGTGTGTATGTGTGTGTGTGTTTGGTGTTGTGCACATGTGTGCACATGTGCAGAGGACAGAGAATGACACTGAGTATTCTGATCCTAATACTCTCAGCCTTATTCTCTTGAATCAGGGCCTCTCAGTGAACCCGGAGAGAGGCTGGTGGCCATCCAGTACCAGCAATCCTGCTGTCCCCATCCCCACAGCAGTAGGGTCATGGGCATTTGTGGTCATGCCAGCTTTTCATGTAGATGCTGGGACCTCAGATCCTCATGGGTGAGTAGCAGCACTACTCTCTCGCCCCGGACCATCTCTCCAGCCTCAATGGTGCTGCTCATATAGAAAGAGCAGCCACAACAACAGTGATACACAGCCACAAAGGAGTCCACGCAGCCTAGTGGTTAGGGTGTCCAACTGCAGTGTTGTCTATGGAGCCGAGCTTGGTACAGAACTCCCCTATTCCAGTGAGTTCTCGCTGCTGTGGGATTTGGGGGCACTATTCTCGAGCTCTTGCTTGTAGGTGGGACAGGGCTTCAGAGCTGACTTATCTCTCTCTATGGAAGCATTTCTTCATAGCTACGGCTCTTGTTTTCTTGTTTACTCATCTGCTATCTGGTATTGCACTTCTTTTCCCGGAGTGAAGCGTCAGTGCCTACTGCTTTGGGTAACTGGCCAGATGACTAAGAACTCTTCACAACTTTATGAAGCCAGGTCATCCTCTTTCCCATGAGAAGCAGCTTAGGCAAAAGACCAAGTAGGTTTCACCACAGTGTCAGACTCACAATTGAATGGGTAATTAAAAAACCGCCTAGTCTGCTTTTTAAATGTGCTGGGTTGATGAGGGTTTTTTTTTTTAAATCAGTCTAGAATAAATTCTGATACAAAATATCAGGCTTTTACAGACAAAACAATGACATGGAAAAATTATTGGATAATCAGAAAAGGATATATATATAGTAATTCTCTGAGTTTTATCTCATTTGAGATGTGTGTGGACTGACCACACACAAACACTTTTCCAGGTGTAATACCAAATCCTTGGGTGCCGTAGAAGGATGCTGAAGAATTTTGGTCATGGGAAAGGGCATGCTGAAATTATAGGTTAGAAAGATTACTTGGACAATAGTCTGTAGGGGCAATGGGAAGACTTAGAAATTACAGGCTGAAGGCTGTTGGGTCTTCTGCACCAATTAAAGCAGAGGTGAGGAAGAGCTAAGTAGATGCAGAGGCAGTGGGAGCCACAGGGAAAGATCAAGGGGGAGATTCTGGAAAGACAGGATCCACAAGGTGAGAGAACAGATGGGATGAGAGATAAAGAGAAGGAGTGATCCCCAGAGCTAGCAGTCCAAAAGAGGCCAGAGGTAGGACAGTGATTGAGGTGCTGGAGGAACGCCCCCGTTGAGAAAAACCTAGCTTGGCTATAATGTTCAGGTGCATCCACTCTGGTAGAGCTGTTGAAATCATGGAAGAATTCCATGCTCGTAAAGCGCAGGATGCAGCTAAGAAACAACCCGTGGGTGCGGGTGGCACAGGGAACTCCTGCCTTTGTTTAACTGGGAATCAGTGGAAAGTAGGGGTGTGGAGAGGTGGGGCGTGGTATGGTGGTGGTGGTTTTGAAGGGTTAAGAAAAGGGGAGAGAGATACAGAGAGAAAAATAGAAAGGAGAGAGGACAGGAAGAAGGGAGAGAGGAAGGGGTAAGGAAGAAAGGCAGGAACGAAAGTGTGCTGTCCGGATCGGAGGAAGTAAAATGATGCACAGATGGACCAGAAGGGGCACTGAAAGACCGATGCGACGTGAATGTCCTGTGATCTTCAAAAACTGAACTGTGTAAAATTTGAGGAAATCCCAGAGTGTCAAGTCCTTTTAGAGAATATTTTCAGCTAGACAAGGCAAAGACTGGCCCTACCAAAAGAAAACATGGGCTGGGGAGGAAAGGAAGATATACAGCTTCTTTCCTAGGAATTTTGTTGATAAAAAGAGAAGAGGAAGACAAAATGAGTTTTAGGTGTGGGAATTAGTGAAATTTTTCTGTCCTAGCTCTGGCACAGGCATGGCTTTTGTGTGTGTGATGACAGGGTAACTTGAGCTCAGAGACACTCTGGATTTTGTGCAGTGTTCACAGCAATGGCGATTCCCCCTAGAGACAGGGCTTGTCACGGTGTTTAAAAAGACCCTGCTCCCTTGCCCACTGGAAACTTAATCTGTCTGTGCCACAGTATTGTCCCAAACATTGAAAACTAAATTATCTTGAAGCCCAAAAGTTTTGTAACAACAGTAAATAAAACTCATCTCAATGATCCGTTCTAGTTACACCTGCTTCATAGCCAATCAAAATGTTTATTTACAAGCCATAGGATGCACATTCGTGACACTTTCCATGATTAGCCAGCTAAAGTGAATCTCAACAAGTCTTTTTGAAGTTAAAATTTTGTCTTTTTCATATCCTAAATTTTGACTTGGAGGGTAATTTTTATGAGGAAAATTTCTTGTATTTAATAATAGTGAACTAGGGGCAATTTGGGAATAAAATGTCTTTGTTAACTATTAGGTACAACACAGGGATAAGCTATAAAGAACATGTAAAATAGAATTTGCTTCTTTACAAAAATAAGCAAAATGACAACAAAAATTCTGTTTTGTCTTTCTTTTGGATTTCTCTGGCAAAGGATGTGATGTTTGGAATGGCCATACCTTCATGGGTTGATTTCTCATATTTATTCATGAGTTGCTCATTTCTTTGACAAATGTCTATTACAAAGTTCTGAGACAGCATGATGGCATTAAAAAAGTGGTTCTAGACCCCTTGGGGTTGAATGACCCTTGAAATGGTCCGTGAACAGAGTTCACATATCTGATATTTTGCATATAAGATATTTAATCACTCATAACAGTAGCAAAGTTACAGTTATGAAGTATCAGTGAAATAATTTTAAGGTGGGGGTCACAACAACATGAGGAGCTGCATTAAAGGAACGTGGCATTAGGAAGGATGAGACCCTGAAAGTTTTGGTGAGCTTAGAATGGAATGTCAAGTGGCTGCAACACTCTGCCCCAAACCATTAGGGAAAAGGCAACATGGTTATTTCCACACTGATTACCTGGAGAAAATAAATTTCAAGTGTGTATAGGGAAAGAATTTCGAGCTCTCCCCAATTTCCCTTTTGGTGTTTCTGTTCTGTGCAGTGAGACACTGTGGATCTGCCTTGCATTGAGTCTCTTGGTTGAGAGAACCGTGAATGATACAAAGGTTCATCTGACATGGAACTTGCCTTCAAATGGCTTCGTGTCAAAGAGTTGCATAAGCAGCAATCAGCTGTTAATTTGTAGGGATATGATTCTAATTAGACAAGTATAAAAGACTGTACTCCGTGCTCGTAGAGCAATTAAGAGCATGGATCGCCAGTCATTGGCATGAGAAAAGTTGGATCTGTCTAGGTCCATTACAAGAGTTTGCACGCCAAGCATAACTAGGATGGGCAGCATGACCCAGCACCCTGGAGGGTGTTAACTCAGCTGAAGGAGCAGAAGGAACCCAACCACAATGCCCAGCAGGTCAGGCTTCCTGCCTGAACATTAGACAATGTCTCTTGTGACACCAGGATGTTCGTCACAGAGTCCTTGTTGACTGCAGAGTAGAGAAGCATCAGAAAGTAAGAGATGTACACAGGGACCCAAGTGTCCTTTGTCTGCATTCTCCTGCTTCTTCCAAGATGCACGTCTTGATTCATCCCCACAGCATGTATGCTTCGCTTCAGCTTTTCTCGTCACAGAAAGGCCGTCTTTCACACTGTGACAGCCTACTTCAGTGGTGATGGGTGTGACTCCTCACTTGTGCAAAGTTGGAAGACAATTTTACTCCTCAATTTTCAGTGAATAAAGAAAGCTTTCACAAATACCACATCTGTAGAGACGAGCCTGCTTAACTTCAGTTTCTCTCACTACCCAGAGGAATAAACACTGATTTCATTCCCTATAAAATATTGGGTTCAAATGCTATCCTCTGCAATACATGACAATTTAAGATATGTATAGAAAAACATCAAAGTTTCTAATGAATTGTCTTCTGTTTGGTCTATACCACCTGTTTAGTACTTTTTTTGGTGTCAGTGAACTTTAATACTTTCTTTTTTGGTTTCCGTGAATGTAAATTGAATAACTTACATTATCAGGTTCAAATAAGCTCATTAACTATGCCATAAATGAGTACCATTTTAACCCCTGCATGTATTCTTAAAAAGTTTAACAAAGCTCAAATTGTAGGGTTAGTTTATTGGATGTTAGCTAATTGAATGAAATAGTAATCCCATAAAATTCTCATAAAAAGAGTAGACCAGAGGCTGGTCTAGTGGTGCATGCCTATAACCCAAGCATTTAGGAGGTTGAGACAGGGAGACATGAAACTTAAGACCAACTTGGGCTACATAGTGAATATGAGCCTAGCCTGGACTGCAGAGTAAGATCCTGAATCAAAAATTTAAAATCAAGCAAAATCCAAAGCTATGATTAGCATTACTTTTGTTAAAAGATAGAAGGAGATTTTTCTCTGTTTTTTTGAGCTTAATCTGCTTCTGTTGCCTCTATAGAAAAGGATGTCTTCTGATTTGTATTCATGTTTAGCAGAGTAATCAGATGTGGCAAATTTGCAGGTGATTTTTCCCACAGTCTCTAGAGTTCTCAGATCTTACTGTCCTCCTTCTCAAGGAGGCTGTGGGTTCCCTTTCATAATTGTCACAACCATCTGCACAGATCTTTTTCTGTTTGGTGCACAGGTGTCACAGTGTTCTCTGGCAGGAAAGGATTATAACTACTCCCTCTATGTAGATAGATAGACAGACAGACAGAAAGATAAATAGATAGATAGATAGATACATGCATACATAAATACATACATACACACATACAGCTAAATGCATATATGCATACATGGATGATAGATAGATGGATGGATGGATGGACAGATGGATAGATGGACAGATAGTTATCTATCTACATATATACATACATACACAGACAGATAGATAGATAGATTCATACATATACACATGGATGGATGGATAGATAGATAGTAGATAGATAGATAGATAGGAGAAGGAAGAGGATGATGAGAAAGGGGTGGAGAAGGAAAAGAGGAGGGAGAAAATCAACCCATGCCTTCATCTTGTAGTACTGTAAGAGATGTGAGCTACCATCTATCCAGGAGACTTCTGAATTGGTAGAAAACTCACGCAGCAGCCTTGGTTCATTTAGGAACAGTTTCTCTGCCTTAGTCTCTCTGGTCTAACTTACTAATTTGGGCAAGGCTTAAAGCATCAACTTCCACATGTGCTGAGCAAGTCATGCAATATACCACCAACACATAGTTGCCAAGTTCTCTAAGTAGCTTTCTATGAAAAGACTACTAATTTAAACATCTTAAATATATTTGCATTTTTTCTAAATGTACTTTAAATATCTAACATGGATTTTGATCTATTTACTTTGAACAGCGAAGAATACAATGACCTTTTTTTCACCTTTTCCTTTGGTAAATACAAACACACTCAGTGAGGCTAGGAACAGAAAGCTGGAATTGCAAAATCATCTTCTAAAATTAGCAGTGAAAACAAGACCTTCAAAGAGTTCAAAAATGAAACATTTTACCAAAAATATCCTATTAACTTGAAAATAAAGCTTTTTAATTAATTATAGTAAAAGTTTCTAAAGATGGGCTGGCAAGATGGCACAGAGGTAAAGGGCATGTACTGCTCTTCCAGAGGACCTGAGTTCAGTTCCTGGCATGTGTGTTCACTGAGTCACCATCCTAGAGCTCCAGCTCCAAGGTACCCACACACTTCTTGCACACATTTACACAGACTCACAAATGTAAGTGAAAATAAAGATACATGTTGTAAGGCACTTGAGAAATTTGTGTTAGATTCCACAGTAAATATAGTCACAGACTCTCCCTCTTCCCAAAATCAATTCATAGGTGTGCATGCATGTGTACACACACACAATCCAAGCTTAGAGAATAAACCACAAATCCTCATAATTTTCTCTCTCCAGACAGACAATTTCATGAGAACTTTGACAGAATGATATATTTTGTTGATAAATGACTAATCAGGAAATAGGTGTTTGGAGGAATTTCGTAAGTTGGGGTTAATTAGAATTAATCACATAAATCAAGAAATAAAGAATTACTTATTAATTCAATGAAAATTAGCACATATGTACTGCATTAGTGAATGGAAGCACTACAATAAGCCTTAAAGAGTCAAATTTATATGAAATTTAAAATTAAAGTATTTCATTATTTAGCAATAGACAGATATTCCTGTGGTCAAATGACATGCTATATAATAATCATCGATCTTTTCCATAGTCCAGGTAGTGACCTCAACTGAACCTAAGAATCCATTTAAAAACTCATTGAATAAAAGTCACATTTGAAGGGCAGCTTAGAACTAAAACTCTTGAGAGTCACTGCTCACCGTCTGCCTGGCCTTTTCTCACTCATTTCTGGGAACTGAACCCAGGACCTCATGCATGCCAGGCAAGTGCTCCACCACTGAGCGACATTCTCATCCCTGTGACCCCTCTTGATAAACTAACTGAAATCCAATTAGCTAGCATATAGCAAACCAAAACTCTTACTTGTTGCAATACGCACCCAACATTCCAGTTCAAAAATTGAGCAAGTAAAAACAAATAAGAAACACATCCTGCCAAAGCTGGAGGGGGATCTACCTGGACTTGCCTTTCAAGCTTCTATTTATCCTCCCGTGAACTTTGAGAGACCTTTATTGTTGAGCATGAAACTGATATATTGGTGTGGCACATTTATCAACTCTAAGAGAAAATGAATGACCTGTGGGGGGGGGCAACAATAAATAATTGCGCTGCATGGTCTGACCATCAGATGCACAACTCTGTGCCATATCCTTATTGAAGGACAAGGGCAGCAACGATTACACTTACCCCTTAATTATGCTCATCCCCTCACCTGCTCTATTAGCTATAAATCTTCTGTACTTGCAGTTTTCGAAATTAGCAATGACATTTTAATTCAAATTGTAAAAAAGATGGGGATTTTGGTGTTAGTTGGATGGAGTCTGACAACATCTGGAAGGGACAAGAGCGCTAGGACGGCGAGGCTCGTCACTCACAGCTGCAATTCTAGTGTATATAAATCCTTTCATGGCTGTAGAACACACAGTCAGTCTGTCAATCAAACTACCCAAAGAAGGGGAAAGTGTTTAGATTGAAACCCACACACCTGGAATGTTTAGTTCCAAAGCCCCATCCCCACCAACAAGAGCTTGAACAAGCAAATACAGCAACTTGAGGACTTTCTTAAGTTTCAATATTCTCCCAGAGTGACCAAGCAGTGTCTGGAATGTCAGAGATGTGATATGATGAGTGGACACTGGGACCTTAATATGATCTGGAGTCCTCAATTAAAAAGAGAAACACCGCTTAAAATCCCAGTTCATAAAAACCACCTTGTCATTAACATAAACTTTTAGTGGTTTAGCACAGAAGTGCCTGCAAATAACCCTCTCTGGCAAGCCCTGTTCGGTTATGCTGGGGCTGGAGGGTGAAGGACGCTTTGCAGGAGAATCAGCTTACCTGGAAAATGAGAAGCACCGCAGCTATTCTGAAGGAGTGCCAGTCCATCGCTGCCACCGGCTTCGGTTACATCCACAACCAAGGGAGTTTTGTTTGTTCTCCTCTGCTCTTTTTCTTTCTCCCACTCAGCTGGTGTCTGATTAAAATAATTTCCCAGTAGATGTTCTTACATGCAGGCTTTGAGGTGTTTCTGCCTTCCACTGGGTGAAGGAGGGAAGGTACGTATAACCAGTCTGGATCCCCACCCTAAAAACTTGGGCTGGTCTCAGTGAAATGCTTGACAAGATCATCATTGCTCCCAGGTAAAAACTCAGGGACACACCCTTCTGCCAGCTAAAAAGCTGCTCTCTATGGGGGTAGGATGTGTCTCTCCTCCACTGAAGGCAGACAGTCAAAGTGAACACAATATGGGGCTACTGTTCATGCTGAGGGCTTCCTGGCTGTTTAGAGGTTAGCTCCTCATCGGATTAATAGGGCAAGTATGTTAGGAGTGTCTGCATCATTCATAGGCTTGTACAGTTTCTGTTCAGAGCCAAACCCTCAGGTCACAATAGAAAATTATAAGCTTTTCATTTTAGTAGATGTTAGGAAAGATGTAGCGATTTCCTAAGTTGTTAAGAGAAAAAAATTGCTAATGATCAGTGAGTTTTTTTTTTTAATAGCATTTCTGAATAGAGAAGACACAACTCTTACCGTCATTTGGTTCTCTGTGACCTGTCTAAGTCCGGGCAGGCCTCCATCTTCCCTCTATGGATTTTTTTACTCACTCCTCAACTTTCTCCTCTTTGAGAGCCTGTCCTCTGAAAACACAGCAAAACAAACTTGAAAATTTAGCCAAGGTAGATTTAAAGGAAACAACCACAGCCCCCAGTCAAAATCCTGCTGAAGTCCAGTGTTGAAATTCTAATGAGAACACGGAAGATGCAGTTCAGGTAGGTGGGTTAAAAGTCAGGCACGACTCCCAAGCACAGGGCCAAGACTCTGCTCAGTGAGCCAATTAGAACACAGGGTACGGCTGCCCACACATGCAGAGCTGCAAGAGCCCTAGCTTAGCCATGACCCATACAAGGCAACGTTCAAAAACTCTCTTGGGAAATCTTCACTTAAATACTGTCTCGGGAACCCTGTTGGAGCTGGATATCTTCGGGGTTTGCTATGGCACTCTGAAGCAAGACCTGTGTGATAATATGTAGATTATTGTCAGAACATGCTAAACATGTCTCAGAAAAGAGAATGCTCTCTGGGGATCCAGTCTACAGAATGCTGTCATTTTGCTCTTGGTGTGTGGCAACAGTTACTTGATGGTGGTTTGAAGTGTCACCTGGCTCACTGTAGCACTCAGAGGTGTGGATAAAGGGGTTCTGTGTTTGCAGTGAGTAAAGAGGTTTGTGGTAGGGATTGGTTGGTGTGAATAAAGAACATAGGAGAGGCGCCGACCACATTCCTCATTAGCAAATGAGAATGAGTCCATCGGTGACACTCTAAACTGTGACTTAGTTTGAATAAGGCGTTAGGAGGTGGATCATGTGGCTGGGGTGACAGAACCCTCACTGGGCACGCAGGACAGGAGGCCTGGCTCTAGGAGGTTGTCGGTGACAAGGGCATGTTCTTCCACCTGGAATTCTGGGCTCGATGCCAGAGAGTGCACGGACCTTCTTCATCCCTTGAATTATCTTTCCCTGAGCCCATCCCAGGCTCCACCTTAACTTAAGGCCCTAGTCCAACAATGCCAACCAACCAGATGGTTTGGGGGACAGCAACTTATCTAGCAGCTTTCTGGGGAGGAGGTAGGGTGGAGCCCCAATCTTTCTGAGTAGTGGCAGTCTGAACAGGAGAGCTAGCTACATCAAGCAGAGTGGGGAGAGCGCTTATGAGTCATCACTTCTCTTCCTTTGCCTCTTTCCTTTTCTTTTTAGCTTTCTATGATGTCTAAGTTTCTACAATGCAGAGCTCTTCTCCGCTCTGTACAATACAGCAGCTACGGACTGTTAACTGCCTACTGAGTGTTTGAAATGGGACCAGTACAAGAGAGAAAGTGCATTGATTTACTTAGTACATGGTGTAGATAAGCATTTGTACCTGTGTTCTACTTTTGTTCCTTTTCCAACTAGTAAAGCTTCTTTACGTAGCCCAAGATGGCCTTGAACTTAGTGTCTCCTTGCCACAGCTTCCCTTTGCAGCTGTGTTCCACCATATCTGCTTACTTTTTGGTTGCCTTTCCTTTCAGGAATTCATGAATCGGGGGCCCAGGCCCCTTTCCTGACTGTGTACTGCTCCCGTGTCCTGAGGTGGAGGAGAGAAAATATCTTGAAGCAGACTGTGTAGTTCTTTCGTCTCTTTATGTGTTTCCAGTTCCCTCAGACAGCCCCTTCTCTGCAGCCCCTTCCTCACTGTGGTGGAACCCTTATTAAGTTGAACCTGTCCTCCACACACTCCAAATTTCCACTCAATATTGGTGACTATGTAGGAGTATTTCATTTCACAGAAATTTTAGAAAATTTGGCAGGGGTAGAGGGTATTTTTGAGTTGGAGTTTCCCAAATGAGCTGACCAAGTTCATCAATGGTATCAGAATTTTGGAGAAGGGATTTCCCTTTTTCTTGATAACACACTGTAAACCTTAGAATGCCACCTCAAGGGACAACATTTCTGCATTTTCTCAGCAAAGTTGGGATAGCATAACCCTTTCTTGGAACACACATGCACACGCGTGCATACACACACACAAATCCTTAAGGATAATAGAGTTTAATGAGTGAGCTTGAAATCCGTTGGCATAACTAATGGAATCCCCTGCTTCTCTAACCTCGTTTTCAGAGTGCCCACAGCAGGCATCACATTCAGAGAAACCTTTAGAATTTGCTATTTTGACATATGTAAACCTCTAGCTTCAATATGTGTCAAAATTACCCTGCCCAGCCCTACACATTGTCTTAAATAAGATGGCAGATGAGGGGATTTCAACCACAGTGCTATGAACACAGCCAGTGGTGGAGGCCTGTCCTTCTGAGACTCAGGAGGGACAATCAGGACAGATGTTCTGTCATCCTCAGCTACACAGTGAATTTGAGGCCCATTCATAGGATTTGATTTACATCTGTCCCAACATTCTAGTGATAATAGTGTTTCACAGTTCTCACAATGAGATGATCCCTTAATGAGTTAGCGTCACACACAAAGCTGTCTGAGATAGGCGTCTCTACCGTAGATGAAAAGGACTTCATACATATGTAAAAAATAAAGTGAAATTTTATGCTTCATTAGATTACTGGTTCAACAGAGCAGCTTTGGTAGTCGCTATGGGAACGTTGAGGGAAGTTTAAACAGGATTAGTAGAGAAATAGTATAAGGGTTATTAGGGTAGGTCACGTTACAGATTTATTTATACACCCATGTATATATCATATACGCTTAGTTATGAAAGCAACTCTTGTGATAATGTAAATTCCTTCTGGTCATTCAACAATTAAAGTAGATAAAATAAATACAGAAAAATCTTAGCAACTCTTAATGCTCAATGATAGCATAAGATATTCTCTGTTATTTTTGTTTATTTGAAACTTTTCATAGTAAGATAAAAGTAGTAGAGTAGGCATGAAAACTTATAAACTTAGATCAAATCTGGCTCTCTGCCCGTTTTGTCCATAATTGGAATGCACCAGACTCACGGAGTCTTCCATAGGGTCGATGGTAGTATCATTCTGCACAGGCGGAATGAGTTTGGTAGGGATCAAATAGTCTGAGAAACTTAAAAATTACCATCTAATCTTTATAGACAGTGGTGAGTGATGCTTGCCTAGAATACTGTCATTAAGGGCTTGAGGACAGTCCGTGAACAGGTAAATGATTTACTGCAGAAATTGTTGCCTTTGCTGTGTTTTTAAAACTCAGTTCCCACAGCATTTCTTCAGGATTTCAGTGGTTGTGGGGGAGATAAATACAGAACACAGAACTTCCCATTTATTTACCATTGGTTAGAGTGTGAACTGGTGCCACTTCTATTGAAATTGGGGTAGAGGTTTATCGAAAACCTAGAAGTAGATGAACTGTGTGACCCATTTATACCATTTCTGTGCATATCCCCAAGGGATTCTTTACCAGCTATGGAGCTGCTTCTCATTCATGTTTATTGCTGCTCTATTCCCAACAACCAGGAAATAGCCTAGGTGTCCATCAGCTGATAAATGCATAATGAAAATGTGGTACATAAACACAATGGAATCTTACTCAGCTGTAATAAAAATTTTAAATTGTGAAATTTGTAGCTAGATGGATGGAGCTGGAAATATCATTCAGAGTGAAGTAATCTAGACCCCGAAAGACAAAAACCCCATGTTCTTTCTCATACATGGATGCCAGCTTTGACTCTTTAGATATGTGTGTTTAAATTGGAGTACATATGAAGTCAGGAAATTAGTGAGGCCCGTGGGAGGTGGATTTTGTGGGAGAGGGCTAGAACACAGGTACTATGAAGTGGAAACGGGAATAATAGACAAGGAAGGCCTAAATGGAGTGGGGGTGGAAGGGCAGGTTAGAGGATGGAGTTTGGGAAAGTCTTAACACTTAAAACCTTTGAAAAATTCATATGGAAATCTACTGTTTTGGAAACTTCACAAAATATAGATCTATAATGAGGGATCTTTAACTAAGACAGTGACAGACCACTTTATTACTGGATTTAAAATTTACTCCATAAGATGGGACTCATGTTGGTACCATTAACTGAACCAAAAACCTCTGACTGGCAAGGTCCATAGGTCATAAAACCTAATGCTATAATTCTGCTAAATGGTTATAGTAATAAACCGTCCCTCTAAGTTCTTACCTTAATACACATTTATTAGTGCATCTCTCTCAGCCTTCATCAAAGTATCTTCCTTTTACAGTAGATGGCCTTTAGCATAGAGACACAGAATTGGTCACGTGTTGAGAATAAGAAACTGTGGAGTGCTCATCTCTAACGGGAACATTTATATCACATCCCTCTTCCCAAGTTGTTGAGGGCCCAGCATGAAGGTCCTTGAGCTCACAGATCTCCAGAGAAACAAAGATGCTAAACACACAGGATTGTCTTTCCAACAGGAAAGGTGAAAACTGTGTTTTTCTACCCAGATATCTGGGAATGGGAAGTGGTTAATAGCCTGATGATCTGTGTTATTTGTTGGGCCAGGCCTTATTAAGCCTTTCCAACCAAGACTGGAAGTGGCTAGTAACCTAAATGTCCCTTACAGTAAGGGATTCCCCAAGGTCCCACAGGCAGGGCTGGGGATGGCTAATAAGCCCAAATGACCTCTATACAGTCTGTAGGATTGAGACCAGACCAGACCCTTAGGCTTTTAAGCTAGTACAGTTATCCTATCTCTAGAACCCATCTTCTTGGAAGAAAGGACATGTACCCTGAGTTGAATTTCAATGAATTAGACTTGTTTGTGCATCAGGGATTACAGAGTACACCAGGAAACTTAACTTTCTCTATTTATTTATTTATTTATTTATTTATTTTGAGACAGGGTTTCTCTGTGTAGCTTTGGTGCCTGTTCTGGAACTAGCTCTTGCAGACCACGCTGGCCTTGAACTCACAGAGATCAGCCTTTCTCTGCCTCCCGAGTGCTGGGCTTAAAAGCACGTACCACCACCAGCGGGCTCTGACACAGGTTTTCATTCTCATTTCTTTGCTGTTTACTTCTTTACTTGACACCTGCAGGGACCCCCGTCACCAAGTCACAGAAATTATCAAGGAAAAAGGAGTAGAAATGTAAGATCCAGAGGTAGTAGACGTCTTCAGTGAAACAGTGTCTTCCAGACATTACAGGGCTTATTGTACACATCAACTTCTGGTGGTTATGACTGCAAGACCTGAAATGATCAAGCCGCCACAGTCCCGGCATGGGTGGGGATGGGCTCACGAAGTCCCACCCCAGGCTGAGGACGTATTGACAGCTGATGACTGCTACAGAAGGGAAGAATCTGCTTTCTCCTACAACACAGGCCCAGGGAGCTGCCTATGCTCAAGTAGAGGGCCTTATACTCATGAACACATAGGAAGCACCAAGTGGACTCAGTGGATTAAAAAACAAAACAAAATGAAAATATAAGAAGCTAGCAGAGATAAGTGATACAAATAATAGAGGAGGAATTGGAAGGGAGAGAAGTGTTGGGGGCTTGATGAAAACGTTCTAAGCATGTATGAAATTCTCAAACAATAAAAACAAATTTACAAGGTTCTCATCACAAAGATGGTGATAATTTGTCTGTAGATCTGAAGAGGTCGAGGGGCATAGTTTCCACATGAAGGAAACTAGCTGAAGAAATTTGCAGGGGAGATTTGGGGTTTTCCATGATGACCGCACACTCGCAACAAATGGAGAACAAAGGCAGAAAGAAATGTTATTTTCCAGGCTGCAAATTATGAGAGGTAGCAGGGACCAACTCTGAAGGGATTGACGGCCCTGCTAAGGAACGTGCGTGATAGTCTACGGCATGGCGAGCCACTGTGGGGTGTTAGCCTGGCAACATTATGTTTTATGAGCTTGTCCAGGAAGCGTTGTGAGGAACAGTTAGGAAAGGGACACTAGGGAGCAACATTGGAAGCAATCATAACAGTTAAGGCAATGAACCTGAGCTAGGAAAGGATGCAGGAGACGTGATGGAGTTGATACAGATGGTCCAAATGGAGCTTCCATGGGAGTAGAGGAGAAGGGAAATGAGGGCATGGGGGAACACTTTTGTTCTTTAGAAATTAGATTGAAAGGGAAGATAAGTGATTTTAAGTATATTAACATTTTGTCCTGTTAGTCTTTCTGTCTGCCTGTCTCTTTCTCCATGTATATATTTCTTGTTTTGATTTTGTTAAAAGATTTGAATATAAGTTGAGGGTAGCATGTTACTTTAATTCCAAGTGCTATACTTTTTTTTATCTTTTAATAACAGACTTTTGCTGCATAATAATAGCCTAAGTGTCTTTGATGCAAGAAGTATCAAATGAAAAATGATGCTTATCACCCCTGGTACATTGACTGAAAAAAGAAGTCGCAAGATCTATGAGCTCGTAGGGCTCCTTGGATGAAAGTGGTGAAGGAAAGTGAGCTCTCACTCAGAGATTACTGTCGGCTGAGAAAGACAGGGAGAACAGACTTAGAAAACTTTGACATTGTTCTTCATTTTAATATGAAAAGCTGGAGTATAAATAAATAGTATGGTCAGCAAACTAAAACTTTTGCATCATAAAAGCAACATCGCTAGTGTCACATTATTCAAGTGGAGAGAGAATTCAGTTATGATACAGTGTATAAGGAAAGAAATACATGCCACCGAAGGACCAATTGGAAGAGCAACCTGCTTCATGGGGAAGCTAAGAAGAGTGGGGAGCTCACGTAATAAAACTTGAAAATCTCCTCAGGTACATGGAGGCAACATAAGTTTTAAAAACTTGCTTTGATGCAGAGAAACTCAACATTGCAAGCAGACCCCAGGTGTGTGTGTGTGCATGTGGTGTGTGTGTTAAGAAATGATCTCCTGTCTAAAACAAGGATGACTAGTTAGTGCTGAGAAGCATGGTGGGGCTCTTAGAAGGAAATTAGGTTACTCCTTATACTTCCCTGTGGAAGCTCAAGCCAGACTAAGTCCCAGCAGGGAGAGGGGAGGTGGCCACGAGGTCTCCCTCATAGCTGAGGAGGTATTGACAACTGGCAGCAGCTGGAGGCAGAGAGTTGGGTTTCTTTTCCTGTCTGGTCCCAGGGAAGCTGCTGCACTCTGTGGTGGCACAAGTTTGTACTTGAGGGGTAGAAAGACATACAAAATAGGAGGATATAATGTTGAGTGGGTAGGAAAATGGGGTGGATATAGGGGAAGTTAGGGGAGGGCTGAGTATGCTGAAGACATACAAAGTTATCAAAGAATTAATAATGGTTTTTTAGAAACCTACTGTAGAGAAAATAACTGAGTGAAGATGTAAGTACTTTGGAATGAGGATTGTCGTGCAAACCCAGAACCCGTAAAGTAAAAGGCTGGTGATTTTCACCAACATAAAAGTTGAAAGTCTGTCTGGAAAGTAAACATTAAAACAGAAGAAAAGTAGTAAGTTAGGGCAAGATCATATACATGTGTAAAATACAAAGGTACCACTTCCATAAAACAAAACGAGCATTTGCAAGCCACCAAGGAAGTCGACGATGCAATCACAGGCAGGAGATGTAACCAGAGATGCCACTCAGCAGGATGCACAATGAGTAACAGGCAAAAGGAAAGATATTTGACCTCAGTCAGAAACATAAAATAACACCGACACCAAAACAAATAAGAAGTGTCTCACCAATCAGAGGAGCCTTTAGCATCAAAACATTAGACAATACCTTTGCGGAAGAGGATAGGAAACCCGGGAAGTACCTCTCTGCACGTGAGAATTAGTGTTGGCTTAATGTGTTGGGCTGGAAATTTGACAGTCTAACAAAAATTAAAAGTGCAAACTCTTTGTTGCAATAAGCTTTCAAGTTAGATTTTAATGTTTTTTTTTTCTCTCTGTGTGTGTAAACGTGCACCGAAACCAAAGTATCAGATACCCCTGAAGCTGCTCAATGTGGGTCCTGATAACCAAACTGAGGTCTCCTGATGCAGCAATTTTCATGCTCTGAATTTACCCACAGGTGTAGCAATTCACAGATTATAAATCACATATGAGAACATCGCTGCATTGCTGATAGAATAGTAAAAAAATTATAACAACTTACATGCCAATCATAACAGAGCTGGCAAAATAAACTGTTGTATTTTTGCATAATGGAAAGAACTAGAAGACATATCTAGTTACCAACAGAGAAAGATGTTCATGTCATAGTAAGTTTGGAAACTGAGACAAGATGGAAATGAGAAATATGTTATGGTACATATTTATATATGCTCAAAACTTTTCTGGAACTTTTCACATAAATCTCCATATAGGACAAAGGAATGCTTAATTTTATAACCTTTCAAGCTATTTTAACACTTGACAACACTCTTATTTTATAATAAATGATTGAAGTATTTTATATTTCATGGTTATCATTCTAGTGTGGTGCAAGCAGACAGTCATGTGGAATGCCCATCTGCCACAGAGAAGTCTTAGAAGAGTGTCAGTTGAAACATGTTAGTGAAATTGCATAGAGGAAGAAACCATCAAAAGAGGACCTAGAGAGAGGCAGAAGGTGGTACCTGAGGGGAAACTCCTGCTTACATTTGCCTAGAGAAAAAGTCAGCAAAGAAGACAGAAAAGCTGCTGCAAAGGAGTGCTCACCAGCTTTGTGCAGCCTAATTTAAATCTCAGGACTATAACAATGGTTTCTAGAAGAGTTCAGAAAATCAGAGAACCATGAGAATGGAGCTGCTCCCGTGTGTGTGTGTGTGTGTGTGTGTGTGTGTGTGTGTGTGTGTGTGCACGTGTGTATGTGTGTGTGCACCTGTGCAAGCTGCATGTGTTGGGAAGGAGGCCGGAGATCCACATCCATTTTCTCCTGCTGCCCTTCTCCCTATTGTTTGAGACAGGATCACCCACTGAGCTAGAACTCATGTTTACTCTACTGACTGGCTCAGGAGGCCCAGGAATCTATGTGTCTGCTCCCTGCACCATCCCCAACACAGGGATGATGGGACTGGGCCACTACACTATGATTTTGTGTGGTTGCTAGGAATGGAACTTGGACGGTCATGTTTGCACCACCACCATTTTATCCCCTGAGCCCTCTACGCAGGCCCTCAAGCATGAGCATTTTCCTTCTGAACTCTAGCTGTTAACTTTTTGTTTCTCTGCTCTTATATTTTCTGTTAACCAAACATCCAATGTGTCCTCTAAGGGTTGGTTCTCTCTCCACTTATAGTTTTCCCTAAAAGTGATCTCACACAATACCAACCTGCAGGAGCTGCATTCAGAGCAGGCCTTTCCCCACACATCAAACTGCTACATTTACAAGCCTCCTTGATAATTCTCTTAGAATTTGCAAATATAATTTGAACTCAGTGGGTCCAAAACTCAGGTTTTCATCGTCACCACTGGGCAGATGGGGGGTGAAGAGTGCCATCCAACTATTTGTTTAAGTCAGAAGCTTAGAAATCATGAATATTTTTTTTCCTTATCCTTTCATTTTGATCCATTACCAAGGTCTACTGATTTTTCATCTAAAACATCTCAAGTCATAACCCTTCTCTCCAGCTTGGTGTCTTAACTAAGTGATTGTGTTCCCACCTCTGGGTTGTTGATATAACACACTGCTTCTGTTGTGTTAAGTCTGATCTGTTCAACCATACTAGTGACTGCAAGCAATGTCAAAGAGTAACCCTGAGACTGCCATTGAAGAAACTAGCAATTTAAAAAACTCACAGACCTTTAGAATAAAGGAAAACAAGAGATTTTGTTTGAGGTATGTGGTGCGTGATTGTCTAGCACCTTCCTGACTTCCAGGCTCAATTTATACTTCATCTTTATTCCAAGTAAGAGTGACCATGGCCTTGGTACAGTTTTTTTGCAATTAACATATCAAATAACATAATTATATGTGTGATTTCTTAGTGTCTCTGGTTGCTACTGAAGATTCATGAATAAAACTTGTGCATTTCAAATTTTATTGAGAAATATAAGCAGGTGAAATTAAGTACCTAGAAGCAACAAATGAATTTAGCCAGTTCTAGAATCATCTCGAATAATAAGAGGGTGGGCTTTGGAAAGGTACCCCACAGCTGGCCTAAGGGCTGCTCTGGAAGGCTAAGAAAATGGAGGTGTGATCAGTCTGATGAGTGTTGATTAAGAAGCAGAAGACATGAGGTCTCCACGGGTAAAAAGAGACATCAGAAGTGAATGAGACTCTAGGACAGCAGACTGCAGCCCCCAAACCTTCACTTAGAGCTTACATGCTTAGAAGTCAGACCTCAAAAGGTATAGGGTGTGATTCTGAGAACAGGTGTTTATGGAGGCATGAATTATGTTCTGGACCAGTGTGTGTGTTCCCTGAAGTGACAAGGTCCTCGGAGAAGCTCCTTCCTTCCCTTGACTTGTCTTGCTTGTATGCGAATCCAGTAAGTGTGCAAAACATATCAGTTAAATTAAGTCCCATATTTTAGAAATTGATATCATGTTCTTGTAGTATTTACTTCAACTCTGCCTCGTGGTAACCTCTATACAAATTTAACCTCATTACAGTTTCTTGAATGAATAAATGAATAACTGGTGTTTATTAAATCATCTGCTTTCTCATTACTTGGTCTCAAACAACAAGATGGGTGTATATAATGTGTATATATGCGTTAGTATTATGTATAACTTTTCTACTATTGATGACTTGAAGGATTCAGTTGTACTTGCAGCACGTGAGCAGGGAGTAGAGTCTGGCAATTATGACAAGGGTTATAGCAAGAAATCAGAGAACAGGTTTTAAAACATGTTTCTGGCTTGGCAGAAGTTTTTTTTTTTTTCCGACTCAAGCTACTGCAAACATCATCAAAATTCCACGATACCATCAGCAAAGCGCTTTGAAACGCTGATGACTCACCTCTGCAAACTCACATGCAAGCCACCCAGCTTGTATATTCTGAGTCACAGAGTGGTGGAACCCAGGCAGTGGGAAGACACCCAGTGGAATCTGCATATGGTCAGAGGCCTTGACGGTGGGACAGCAACGCCCAAGTCTATCCGAACCTTGGGTCTGTGTTTGCCATCAGCTGTAACTCAAACCAAACTTTAGCCAAATTCAAGCTATACTTATCACTGGAGATACAGTAATAAATGCGTTGTATAAAAAGCACATAGTAATTGCTTCTGAAAATATACTGAAAATGCGGATTTTGGGGTGGGAGTAGATTTTACATCATTCAATCCGTATTTTGAGAGAGTGGGGCTGAAAAACTATTTAGATAAACTTTCCATAAAGAAATATATATCTTTCAAATTTGAAGACCTTTGATGTGGGAACAGGGTTGATAGTAAGATGTGCACCACGATGTCCTGGTTTATCAGAAATATGAGAAAAATGATCAGAGACCGCTGATGCTGGGAAAGTCTCTATGTGAGCTGCTCTGGTCAGTTTACAGGATTTTCCACAGTGTGGCTGCCGCTGCTATTAGAGGAAATCATCAGGTTCAGAGGAAAAACTGAAAGTTTGAAACTCTGTGAGGCTTTGGACAAATCAATGGATGCATCAGGGTTTCCTTATTTGAAAAGTGGACATTAATACCATGTTTAGAAGGCAAGCGAGGACTCACGGGGATTAGAGGAGGGGGTGAGAAACCATAATGAATGTGGGTAGCTTTTCACAGTCTGTTGAGCTGAACTGAAACATGAAAGGAAGTGGGAAGAGGGAAGCCCCTAGATGTGGTTATGATTGCCTTTAGAGCCAAAGGGACGCCTTGAACTTGATGATAGGTTCCCAAATCCCAAAGTGCTCTCATGCTCTTTATCTTACTAGAGCTTTCCAGAGCTACGCTGTGTCCTTAAACAAACTCAGCCCCGTTTAACCTTAGCCTCGTCATCTGAGAATCTAGAAAAGGAGGCAGCAGCAGAGGAGGAGGGGGCTAGGGAAGGAGGAGAATCATAGATGGGGAACGAGTTGGAACAGTAAAGGTTGCCACTGACCGCCTGAGCGCTACCAGCGAAGGGTGCCTGGGGTCACTGTACTTCATGGAGCAGTATGTGTGATCTGCTACTTATAAAACACACTGAGCTAAGGATCAAAGTGAGGCTCGTGGACTCATTCACACAATCTGTTGGGGGAAATACATGGGAGTCAAAGAGAATTAAAATGTTATGTGGCAGATTTTGTTTCTTGTTTTTGTTGTTGTTTTCAAGACTGGGTCTCACTATGCATCTCTGGCTTCCCTGGAAGTCACTCTGTAGACCAGGCTGGCATTGGACTCTCAGAGATCCACCTGTCTTTGCCTCCCGAGTACCGGGAATAAGGGTGTGTTGGCACTATGCCCGGCAAATTCCGTGATAGAAGTTTGCATAGAATTATATAGGAAAAGGCAAGGGGGCCACTAACCAGGGAGAAAGCCTCCCTGCCTCCCCAGAGGACTGGATGTTTGAGCCATGTCAAGAGGGAAGGGGAGAGGTTTCTGTCGATGGATCTGAATGGGAGGAGGAGAATGTGTCACCCTGGAGAGAACAGTTGTACCAAGCCTGGCTAATTGGGAGAGACAGACTGGATGCTTGTTGGGATTAACCTTGCTGTAAACGGCCCTGCCTTCTTTGTTCCACTGACACTCACAAGTGAACTTCCTTTTCCAGGCAGAGAGTGGGCTGCAGAAGCCTCACTGGGATGGCATGCCGCGCGTGGGCTGCATTCTTTTCTCTACCCATTTCCTCACCAGATCCGTCCCTACAGGTGGCTTTGCAATCACCAGCAACCTGCTCACTGCAGCCCACATCAGTTAGCTTTCTGAAGGCCAAGTATAACTTTCCTGATGCTTGTTCAACAGTTGCTCTTTGTTCATTCGCTAGGCATCTTGGGACTCTCTATGACGATCATTTCCTCTTTAGCTCCGGTTGAGAGTGACAGTCCTAATGATGAGCTTTCATGTCCCTTTTGTTTACACAACTAGAATCCAAAATGCACTCTTTCTCTTTTGTTTATTTTTTATACTCTTATTTTTTAATTGAGCTATACATTTTCCACACTCCTTTCCCTTCTTCCTTCCCACTCTTTCCTTCCCACTCTTCCCCCAATTCCCCATGCCCAAAATGAACTTTTAAAACCAAGAATTCTTTCCCAAATATTTGCTTAAAGTTCATTACTATTTCTTTTAGTCATGAATGTTCTGCTGGGGGTGGGGTGGGCATCTTCTCAACCTGTGTGTGTGTGTGTGTGTGTGTGTGTGTGTGTGTGTGCATATATGTTTTTGGTGTGTTATGTGAAGCTCAGTGTGTTAAATACTCATTCTCCTTTCATAAATATCTTTTGTTCATTATTAAGACTTTGAGATGAAACCAGGTGTGATGGCAAATGCCCTTAATCTCTCAGTGTTCAAGAGGTAGAGGCAGCAGATTTCTGGGAATCTGAGGGCAGTCTGGTCTACATAACAAATTCCAGGGCAGTCAGAATACATAATAGAGAGAGCATTTTTTTTTTAAAAAAAAAAACACCAATAAAACTTTGGAACCAAGAAAGTTTTTTATGGAGTGACATATTTCTTGTGAAATGTCTACATTTTTCCCCCTGATTCTAGAAATAATGTTCTTTTGGCCTTGGATTCGACCTTACCAATAACAGGTCTTTTTAGATCAAGATTCTAAAAATCTTGGTAAGAATCAGTTTGACCTTGAGGGATGTGTTACTTCTTTAAAACTAAGCCATTTCTAAACCCACCCCTTTACCTGTAAATTTCAATTTTCTTTACAGCTGAATAATATTCCATTGTCTGTATGTACCATTGTCATTACATTGGTTGGTTGATGGGTATCTATGTAGTCCCATTTGCTATTATACATGGAACAGCAATAACCACAGAAGAGCAAGTGTCTATGTGAAAGGTTAGGGAGACCTTAGGGCATCGCTCAGGAACATCTGGGTCAGATAGTTCTCATTTTATTATTTTGAGAAACCTCTTCATATTCTCATGTGCAGATCATAAGCCTATGAAGCATCCATGTGTATGTTTAAATAGATGTGAGTGTGGATAGAGCCTAAAAATTTGGAAAGGAGACCAAGAGAGAGTTAAAACAGCTTATGAGGAAGGATGTGGCTTGGGCAAAGGGATACGTGGAAAGAGAAAAAGACAATTGGAGGCTATAAGTCGGGATCAGGGATGGCATAGAATGGGTGAGATTCGGGAAAGAAGAGTCATCAAAACACTGAGAATGTCACAATGATATCGAATGCCTTGCACATAGTTTTTAAAAAAAAATTTAAAAGAGAATGTTGCTGCTGTGGGCTCAGCGGTGCAGACAGAGGAGGTGCCTCTTGTTGTGAGGGGCAGCACAGGTACTGTGTCCGCTTCGGAGTGAAGGCAGGTGCTCACCATCACTCTCTGCCCTCGGGAACGTGCACTTGGAGCAAGAATCTTCGTAGATTCCTGAAACGCTAAGGAGAACTTAAGAGCAGAGTAGTTTGAGGAAGTGGTAGGTTTGTAGACTTGCCAGTGTTTGTGAAACTGACCATTTATTGTAGACTTGCCAGTGTTTGTGAAACCGGTCATTTATTGATTCAGGAAGAAGCTAAATTCCTATTGTCAGGTGCCATGCTCTGTTCTGGGATTCAGTGTACTTATGAGGAATTCACAATCTAGACAGCATTGTTTCATATTTATATTGGTATCATTTGTTTAATAAGGTTTATAAATCTAATCATTAAGCTGGAAATTTGATGGACTGAATTGATTGTAAGGAGCCTCTGCTATCTTATGCTGCTCCATCATCAGAATCTAAATCATTGTTAGATGCAGATCTGAACATCGCCAGCTCGCGATGTGGAATAAAACATCTTAGAAATACTGCCAAGTATTTTCAGAGTGTGCCTTCCTTGTAAAGTCCTGTAAAATCAATAAAATACTAATTAAATCAATTAGTTAAAACTTTAGTCGTTGAGAATTTGCTTGACAGATGTTATTGTAATTTGTGCTACCATAAAAACTTTTATAAAACTATAATGTCTATAATAATTATAAGAGAATTTTTATACATTAAAATGTGCAACTTCCTGAGAACCAATAGCCCCAGAACTTTGAAAGCAAATGGAGGAAACACATGGATTTAAGTCAGTTGGTGAGGGCTGGGGATGCAGTTCAGAGGGTAAGTGACTCCCCAGCCCACACAATTTCCTGGATTTGACCACATACACAACATAAACTGACTGTAGGGCTTGTAATCTCAGCAGGAGGAGGAGCAAGTTAAAGTCATCTTTGGCTACATAATGAGTTTGAAGCTAGCCTGGGATACATAACACTATGTGTCAATTAAAAATAATAAGAATTATTTTATTATTTAAATTAACAATCAAGGGTGAGTAACTCATTATTATTATATTTATTCATCCCATGGATATTAGTTTGATACCTAAACCCCAATGCTCACTTAGTGCAGAATACTCTACGGAAATTGATGTATATGAGAGTAAATGAGTAATTTAACAAAATACACAAATAAATTAATTTCTCCACAATGAATTTATTGTCTCCTTCATTTTAGACAAAGTTGTAAGTATTGAACTAAAATGTTATCAGTTGAGGTAGATAATATGATCACTTAAGAGTTTGGGAAACAGTGGCTGAAGCACCAGTGTTTTTGTTGAGAAAGACTGGAAGTTTAGATTTCCTCTGATCTTCTCTTCACTTGATGTCTTAACTACCCTTTCCTATCACAACCATTTTGGGAAATTATAAAACTATTAAGCTTTCCAGTATGGGACACCTTTCCTATATAAGTGTGGCTTACAGTCCTCATCACCAAAGCTTTACCCCAATGGAGAGCAGCCCAGAAAATCACAACTGAACATGGCACGGTGATCAAGGGATTGTGGGGACCCCCGCCTCAGTAGACGCGATCGCACCATAACTACTGTATCGGGGGACGTCGCAGAAGAGGAACAGAAAGATGGTAAGAGCCAGAATACGGGGAAGTCTGCTGTGGAACAGATGTCCCAGAAATGCTGCGTAAACAAGACCAGGACAACGGCAACATCAACAGACATGCTAGTGTGGAAGGGGGAGATCTCATGTGGTCCCACCTCCAATAAAGAACTGTAGATGCCCAATGACTGCTGGGAAAAGAGCCTTTTCCAGGCATGAGGACTAGTTGTTCAGTACAGAGTGGTCAGCCTTGGAACCATATACACACAAACAACAAAAATTGACTCAGTAACTTACACTTATAAATACATATTTGTGCAGATGCATACGTATATATATGCAACAAATAACAATGAAAAAATTGACTCTTAGTTTGAAAGAGAGGGTATAAGATGGGTTTGAGGGAGGGAAGTGGGGAATGATATAATTCTTTTTCAGTTAAACTTGCTTTAATTTAAAAAACGGAAAAATCATCAAACTTTCAAAATTAAAAAAATCCACAAATATGTTGAAAATTACTTAATATCATTGTTTTATATCTAAAATAAATACATGTTCTGAAAGAGTATAAAATCATTAATATATCACATGTATTTTCCTGCCTAACGACACGTTCAGTCCTTTGGTGACAGCTCTCAGGTAGGACCACAAGGGCAAAGCAGACACCTCCCACTGGCATAATGGTGCATGTTCGTGTTGAAGTGGAACAAGCCTTGCATAACTCAGGAGGTTTTCCCACTGTTTTACAGCCGTTGGTATCTTATCCTACTGGCTACAACAGTTGCTTACATTAATATTACTATTATTTTTCTAAATTAATAGGTCTGGCTCAGGGTGTGCTCAACAAGAACGTGTTAGACTTGTTTTTTTCTTTGCGTGGGTGTGCCCTGCTCACGGAGCTTCACACTTTACCTGCTCTCTCTTGAGCAACTGTGAGGCACACATGAAACAGTTTGGTCGATGAAGGGTTGCAAACGTTTACACACAGAAGCATTAAGAAGCTAAGCCAAATTTTTCTCAGTCTCACAGTATTGTGGCATTAAGGAGCAGAGATTTTTCTTGGTGATCTTTAAGAGACTTGTGGTTAATTTTTATCAAGCCTCCCTGCCTTTTATCTTAAAATAAATTATGCTTAAGTTTTATCGACCCATCTCTAGATTGCAGAGTTCTTTCCTCCAAAGCGAATTGTTTTATTGTACAAAGTAGGGCTGCTCCTAGCCATAGCAATGTGAGAGTCTAGGAAAGAAGTGCCCATGATAAGTACATTTTCTTCTAAGTTTCAGAGAAAAAAAAAACCAAAACATTGGAATTGTGTTAATCGGTGTGGCTCTTAACACAATCATTTATTACCTGGTGCTTTTTTGCATGCTGAAAATCTTGGTCTGGCATAAGAGCAATTCTTGCTTTTATAAACACTAGTGAGCTTGTTCGACCCAGTGTGTATTCTGAATATTTGAAAAAGAATTAAATCTGGGCTTAGGAACAGCTGTTGCTTTAGTGTAGTGCTGCCCCTTTACAGAAGACACTTAGGGACTTGATGGGACAAGAAAGACTGGTCCTAGGTTGACTGAAGTCCCTTGACTCCCGTCATGCATGCTGCCACACGGGGTCCATCTCTCAATTCACTATTTCATAGATATGGCACTTTGGCTTGGGAAAGTGTAATTCAGACATAGTGAGACTGATATCAGTGCTTCCTAACGATGGTCAGAATGATGAACCCACTTGTGGGCACCCTCCAAAGGAATAGAGACCAAGATATAACTGTTAGCTTCACAGTTAGACTAGGGAAACCCACAATTAATAGTTAAAATTGAGGACAAAATTTACAGAATTGGAGTTTTATTGTTTTTCTTAACATGTGGAAAACATTTCTGTTCAGTTTGCTAATCCTCTTGATTTTTGTTAATCTTCTCGAATTTTAAAAATGCTTTTAACTTTTAAGAATTTCATACAAATATCTTGATAGTATTCTTTCCTCCCCCTTAGTTCCTTTCTTTTTTTATTAAAAATTTTATCAAAAATTTCCACCTCCCCTCCTCCCACTTCTCTCCCCTTTCCCCACCCCCTCCCCCTCCCTATCCAGTTCAAAGAGCAGTCAGGGTTCCCTTGCCCTGTGGGAAGTCCAAGGTTTTTCCCCCTCCATCTTAGTTCCTTTCTGATGCTTCCCCATGTCTACACTCCCAAACTTATGCTCTTTCTCTCAATAATATTAATAATAATAGACGAAAATACACCCCAAACAAAATAAAACTGAGCAAACTAACAAAAGATATATTATGGCTTGTGTGGCCCACAATGCTTGAGCATGGGGTGTGGTTGATAAGCCCAGCGTCACCCCATTGAATAAACAGATGTTCCCCCTACCCGTAGCTATCAATTTTAAAGAGGTTCTTAGAGGGGGTGTGGATAAGGCTCTTGACTTTAAGATTTCAGGAAAATGGGTAAAGCCTCATTTTTAGGAAATTTTTATTGCCATTCAAGTTACAGCAATTTTACTAATACCTACCTTTTCCCCTTTAAAGAGTAACAGAAAGATAACTGCAGGCTTAGCTTAGAGTCTTTTGGGTTCTACTTGTAAAACCCATCTGTCCAATCAGCTAGATATGTGATTAACTAAAAATGTGTTTTATAGTTAACAGGAAATTGCTATAGCAATTTGTTGTATGAAGGTGATTACATCATTTCAAAATTTTACAAGAAAATGTCAACAAGAGTATTCCCTGTGAGTAGGGCATTGACTCAGAAGAGTTTCAATCATAAAAACTGTGAAAACCCTCAAATTACCCGAAATAACAATAGATTTCATTATATGAGCTAATCTTAGGCAGTGTTGTCAGTCCGCCCATGTCTGATACCAGGTCCAGGGCTCCAGCTGAAGACTGTGTCAGTGTGGGTTCAGATCCCGCGCCAACCGCTTCCCACCTGTGTGGCTATGCTGTGTAATCTCTGTTTCTCAGGTTCTAGTAGAAAACAGAGCAAATACTCGTGCTTCCTTCATACCTGAGAAGATTGTGCAATTCAGCACGTTCTCCCGACTCAAGCAAGTGCTGGGCCGAATGTTACTATTGCAGCACACAATTTTGATTTCTGTTGTTTTAAAACATGTAGTTGAGTTAGTTGGAGTTAATTTCGTGTATGTACTATTATGTACATTCAGTTATTTCTTCTATGTGTTGCTTTTTTGTTTTATTTTTCTGTCTCTCTGTCTCTGTCTGTCTGTCTGTCTGTCTCTCTCTCTCTCTCGCTCTCTCTGTCTCTCTCACTCCCCCTTTCCCCCGTGTGTGTGTGTGTGTGTGTGTGTGTGTGTGTGTGTGAGTATGAGTGTGCGCGCATGCACACTGGGACAGAGTGGAAAGGATCAAAATGGAAAAGGTTATTTCTTGAGAAGGGCTATAGAGAAGAAGAACAGAACTGAAGGCTGCTGTTCTAAGAACGCCAGCTCCTCCGGGACTCAGCCCCTCCGGAGGGAGGGACTGAGTGATCCTCAGTGGTTTCCACCCTCTGGTGAATAATGAGCAGTAAAACTTGCTGGGGGTGGGTGGGGAGGGCAGTGACTAGCTCGGGAGGGCAGGTGAGCACCTCTGGGTGTAGGTGGGGGTGGCGGGTGGAGAGAGATGGCAGGGTGTGGCTGGAGAAGATCCCAGAACAAGCGGCGGCCTGCTCTCAGACTCTGGGCTGGGCTTGGGATTTACTGAGGGCTGGGGAGGCTTTGCTGAGATTAGGCATGTTTGGGCCTCACAAGGATGGGATGGTGGCTGAGAGAAAGGAGAAAAACACGGGAAAGTTTGCCAAAACTCGCAGGGTAGAGGACGCAGTTCTGTGGAGGGTGCTGTGGTAGGGAAAAGGGAGGGACGGGGCGGGGCGGATGGTGAGACTGAAGGGATAAACTGAGGAAAGGTTGGCACCAACTGAATAAAACTGTAGAGGCTGCAGACTCCTCATGACTCAAGGCAGAGCATTAGACTGGGCTCTTAAAGCTTATTAAGAGCTGAGTGGAACAATAGCCACCAATGCCATGCTGCTGTGTATGATTTGACTGGATCAGAGACGCCGGCGAGAAGACGGCTGCTGCCTGCAATCACAAAAGTCTGAATTTGGTTTCTGTACGGATGATGAGTTGAATCTCACTGTAGAGTTCATAACGAACTCAAGCCGAAGCTTAGTGTTCCAATTTTTGATGGGATCTGTTTAGGAGATATTGAGTCACATAGGAAGCTTGCTAAGGATTTATGTATCTACTTATTAAAAATGATAAAATGGGGCTAGCAAGATGACTCCATGAATAAAAAGCAAACAAACAAATAATGTAAGGAAAATTGTAAGCTGTAGAAAATCAGGAAATCGTGATTTGTGAGTGAAGGGTGAGCAAATTGCTCTGGCACTTCTGTTACGGGAGAGGGAGTACTCCAGACTGGCACAATGACCACCCTTTAACACCCTGTCCAACCATGTCTGGAGGACTTCATGTAAGTGATCACCAGCAGAGCTAGCTGGCCTGAAGCCATACATTGGATAGATGGCCCTTCCCCAGACACTGGTCCTTCTGCTATTGGGAAAACAGCCAAGAGAAAGCTGTCTGATTTTATTGTATGAAGAATCTCAGGTTATTGGTGTGTTATAATAGCTTCTGAAAATGAAGGGTTATGGCCAAGTGTGGTGATCCATGCCCTTACTTCCAGTATTTGAGAGGCAGGGACTGGTGGATCTCTACCAGTCTGAGGCTAGCCTAGTCTACACAGATTAGTCAGCTAGGGCTATGGAGTGAGATCCTGTCTTATGTAAATAAATAATATTTTTTTTAAAAATGAAGGGGTTGGAGCACTGTCTACCCAAATCTCAGGCATAAGTGGAGCAGGAGGTGCTCTATTGTTGTCCAATACTGTGTGCTCAGTGGGCTCCATCCTCTCAGAATCCAGACTCTGCTGCTGGACCGAGCTCTGCCTATCTCTCCCCTTAGGATGAGGCCTCTGCCTGACTTCACAGCCGCATGCTGGTTATTTGACCTCTTGACTATAACTTCACCTAACTTAAAAAAAAATGTCAGAAAACTTCAGTGTTTCAGAGCTAGAGAGGAAGAAACAAGTACTCATTATTTCATTTTAGAGATGCTAAAGTAGAGAGAGTTCTTTCGGTACTCAATCACATAAAATGTATTCTGTGTGTGTGTCCTGTTGACTTGTGAGATATAAGAACATTCATACCAGAAAGCCTCTTTTTCTGCTACCCAGCTGTGTACCTCTGGGTTCAGTGAGGGTTGGCAAGAACTAACATGCATGCCAGGCACTGATGAGCTACATGAGAAAATCCTGTTTGGGAAAAGAGTGTGGAAAAAATTATTCAATAAAACAGAAATTGTTTATATCTGTACCCCATTTTAAAATTGGATTATTTGATTTGTTGATGCTTAGTTTCTTGAGTTCTTTATATATTTTGGATATTAGCCCTCTGTCAGATGTGGGGCTGGTGAAGATCTTTTCCCATTCTGTAGGCTGTCATTTTGTCCTCTTGACAGTACCTGTTGCCTTACAGAAACTTTTCAGTTTCATGAGATTTCCCTTATTAATTGCCGACCTTAGTGCTTGTGTTATTGGTGTTTTATTCAGGAAGTTGTCTCCTGTAACAATGTGGTCAAGGCGATTTTCCACTTTCCTACCAGGCTCAGTGTGTATGGATTTATGTTGAGGTCTTTGATCCATTTGGACTTGAGCTTTCTATAGGGTGATAGAATCTATTTGAATTTTTCTATATGCCGATACCAAGTTAGACGAGCACTATTAGTTGAAGGTGCTTTCCTTTTGCCATTTTTTATTTTGTCTTCTTTGTCAAAAATGGGTGCATGCCTCTCAGTTGGTTTCTCCTCTCTGCAGTGTTTCCTGACTCTGCGAAGAGGTCATGGTACCCAGCATTCCCTGCTGATTAATTGGCTGCTTATTTGTCATTCATACAGGGCTGCATTTGATTTTCTTCCCCAGAACTGGAGGCTGAGTGCAGGGCTCTCAATGAGTGTTCTGCCTCTGTGTGATGTCCCCAGTCCTAGACTGTATTCTACTTTCCAAAGATGGGCCAGTGCTTACGCGAAGGGCTTTTGTATCCTTGACTGACTAAAAGAGAAAATGCAAGAATCAATTAAAAATATTTGTATTCTCTAATTCTTGCCTAACATTTTTTTGGGGGGGGGGGAGATTTTTGAGACAGGGTTTCTCTGTAGCTTTTTGGTTCCTGTCCTGGAACTAGCTCTTGTAGACCAGGCTGGCCTTGAACTCACAGAGATCTGCCTGCCTCTGCCTCCCGAGTGCTGGGATTAAAGGCGTGCGCCACCACCGCCCGGCTTGCCTAACATTTAGAACAGGGGCATTGACTCTATTTTTTTTAATAGTATTTCCTCTAGGGCTTGAAATGATGAGTCAGGGAAATTTGGTAAGACATTTCAAATAGAAATAAATGAAATTTATACTTAAATGAAAAAGGAGTTACTTTTTTTCTCTCCCTATAATTCTAAACCATTGAGTAAAAGCTTTTATAAGTAGATTCTTGGCCACATGGCCAACTGAAGACCAAGAATTGTTTTCCAGTGTAGATTCTACAGTTGCCAAGCAGAACATGGCTGCTTTTTAGATAACATTGTTTTGATTATTATTAAAGTATCTAGTTTGCTTCTAATTTCCAGGAGGATCTATATATTTTTTTCTTTGGGTTCACCTTGTTATTTGGCTTCTCTAGGCTTGTGAACTATAGGCTTAATGTCCTTTGTTTATGTCTAGAGTTCTCTAACGAGTGAGTACATACCATATTCATCTTTTTTGGGTCTGGGTTATCTCATGCAGAATAGTGTTTTCTATTTCCATCCATTTGCATGCAAAATTCAAAATATCATTATTTTTTACCGCTGAGCAGTACTCTAATGTGTATATATTCCACACTTTCTTTATCCATTCTTCCATTGAGGGGCATCTAGGTTGTTTCCAGGTTCTGGCTATTACAAATAATGCTGCTATGAACATAGTTGAACAAATGCTTTTGTAGTATGATTGGGCATCTCTTGAGTATATTTCCAAGAGTGGTATTGCTGGATCCTGAGGTAGATTGATTCCCAATTTTCTGAGAAACTGCCACACTGATTTCCAAAGTGGTTGCACAAGTTTGCATTCCCACCAGCAATGGATGAGTGTTCCCATTACTCCACATCCTCTCCAGCATAGGATATCATTGGTGTTTTTGATTTTAGCCATTCTGACAGGTGTAAGATGGTATTTCAAGGTTGTTTTGATTTGCATTTCCCTGATTGCTAAGGAGGTTGAACATGACCGTAAGTGTCTTTTGGCCATTTGAACTTCGTCTGATGAGAATTCTCTTTTCATTTCAGTACCCCATTTTTTAATTGGTTAATTAGAATTTTCATGTCCAGTTTCTTGAGTTCTTTATATATTTTGGAGATCAGACCTTTGTCTGATGCAGGGTTAGTAAAGATCTTCTCCCATTCAGTAGGATGCCTTTTTGTCTTAATTACAATTACCTTTGCTTTACAGAAGCTTCTCGGGTTCAGGAGGTACCATTTATTCATTGTTGCTCTTGTTGTCTATGCTACTGGGGTTATACGTAGGAAGGTGAACCCAAAGAAAAACATATATAGATCCTCTTGGAAACTGGAAGCAAACAAGATTGACAGGCAAAAGTTGGAAGCATGGGGGTGGGGATAGGGGTGAGGTGGGGTTGAGGGAAGGGGAGAGGGGGAGAGAGAAGGGAGAAGGGAAAAAGTGGTGAGACCTTGGGGCAGTGGGAGGGTGGAGATGGAGGAAGGGCAGATATAGGAGCAGGGAAGAAGATATCTACATTAAGGGAGCCATTTTAGGGCTGGCAAGAGACTTGGCTCTAGAGGGGATCCCAGGTGTCCACGAGGATGTCCCCAGCTAGGTTCTTGGGCAGCAGAGCAGAGGGTGCCTGAACTGGCCACGCCCCACTATCAAACTGATGATTATCTCGATTATCACCATAGAATGTTCGTCTGGTGATGGAGGGAGATAGAGACAGAGACCCTCATCAGAGCAATGGACTGAGCTCCCAAGGTTCAGTTGAAGAGCAGAAAAAGGGAGAAGATGAACAAGGAAGTCTGGACTACGAGGGGTTGGTCCAACCACTAAGACAGTGTGCCTGTTCTAATGGGAGCTCACCATATCCAGCTGGACTGAATGAGCAGGCGATCAAACCAGACTCTTTGAATGTGGCTGACAATGGGGGCAGACTGAGAAGCCATTGATAAAGGCACTGGGACTTGTTTCTACTGCATGCACTGGCTTTTTGGGACCCTAGTCTATTTGGATGCAAAGATTCCTAGGCCTGGATGTAGGGGGGAGGGCCTTGAACTTCCCACAGGACAGGGTTCCCTGCCCTCTCTTAAGAAGGGAGGAGGGTGAGTAGGGGATTGGGAGGGGAATGGGAGGAGGGGAGGAAGTGTAAATTTTTGAATGGAAAAAAATTTATTAATTAAAAAAATAAAGTATCTAAAGCCATTATGGTTGAATGGTGTGGAGAATTAGACTAATGAGTGTGTGTGTGTGTGTGTGTGTGTGTGTGTGTGTGTGTGTGCGCGCGCGTGCACGCGCTGGGGAAGAGGTGGGGGGTAGTTTAATGCACCTTGACACAAACTAGAGTCATTCTGGAAGAGGGAACCTCAACTGAGAAAATGCTCCCAATGTACCAGCATGTGGCACACTTTCTTGACTGATGATTGCCTTGGGAGAGACCAGCTTGCTGTGAGTGGTGCCATCCCTAGTCTGGTGGTCCTGGTTGCTATAAGAAAGGAGGCTGAACTAGCCATGAGGAGCAAGCAAGCCAGTAAGCAGCACTCCTCCATGGCCTCCACATCAATTTTTACCTTAAATTCCTCCATAGGCTGGAGATATGTAAGATGGAATAAATCCTTTCCTTCCTAGGAGCTTTTGGTCATGGTGTTTTCTTATGGAAATAGAAACCTTAACTAAGACATGGGCTACATATATTTCTGAAATCTTCTAGGAGAATTATTCGTTCCCTATTCATTATACATGTGGCCCAGAGGAGTCTGATCCTCTTCCTGGTTCAGTATTGGGGCCAGAGAGAGTACCTGCTTGAATGATGTCAACAGCAGCGATAAACAAAGGGTTAAAATATATATGGGAAGATGATGAAGCGGGGAGAAAAAACAAAAGGAGAAGAAAGAGAGATTGATCATATACTGATGGCATCATTGGACATCCTTGGATAGACTCAAATTAACTCATAGATATTTCTTACTATAAGTCTAAAAATTTTATTCACAATAACCCAGTCTTTAAGTTAATTTAAGGTAATTTGTGTTGTTTCATAATCTAAATCTCCTATTCAATATGTTTACAAATTTTAAATGTAAATTAGAGTCAAGAATCTTATAGCCTGTCTATGGACAGCCAGTGAGTGAGCTAGAGTAAGCTAGATATTCTCTGTGAGTTTGTATCTTTAATTAGAAGGAGAGAGAGATGTCAATAATTCACTTTCTCTATTTTTCCTTTTCCCACACTAGTTTCCCTTAAAACACCTTAACTAACCCCTCCCACACAAACATACACATGGGTGGGGGGGAGGTGGAGGGAGAGAGAAATCAAGGCAAAAGGAAACCAAAGCAAAGAACTCTGAAAAACAGGAATCATTTATTTAGAAGTGGCACATTTTAAATATTTGTTCTAAATCCATGGGGTTATAAAACGTGTCTTTGAATGTATAAATGAACATGGAGTTACAAACTTTGATACTTTGCAAGTTTTGGGCAATTAAAGAAAGGAACATGAGTCTCGCAACTGTAAAGAAATTCTGCGGTCATTAAATTGAGATCTACACTGCTGCTCTCTGCATGCAGTGGACCTAGAGAAGAGAAATGACTCGCTTATCTTGGCATCAAAATTGAGAGAGTGTTATCTTACTCTTTCAAGTACTCTATTCATTACTCCATAGATCATTTCAGAAGCGAATTACCCACAAGATATGATATGTAGCTAGACACTTGACTTTTTAAGCAATCTCAAATACATTATTAATTACAAGTACATAATATGAATGCTAGATAGAAAATCCTTCTTGCAATCAATGTTAGGAATTGCTGTGTTAGGTGTGGGGCATCATTCACTGGAGAAAGAGAAGCACTGCCTAGGTACTTGACTTAAATACTCTCTGCACATTATAAATGATTTCTTAGACTCCTAATATCACTACCATGTTTAGCCAAGGAGGCTGAATTAGAGAAATTAAGTTCCATAGGAACAGAAAACTTGGCTCTTAGTTTATTACTTTAGTTGAACAAACACAGCAGAATTGTCTTAAAATATTTAAGTATTTGTTGAATAATAAAGTAGTGTATGTGGCATTGAAATCAAATTATAAGATTGGTTTCAACATGCATGCCTCATGGCCTCTGATCTCTGATTTGAACAAAGGTTGCTAGCAATGAACTGACCTGTGCACCGCATGCTGTCTCTGAGAAGCAAGCCCTCCTGTAAGCCTTCTCTTGACAGGGAAACTAGTGGTGCTTTAGTCAAATACAAATTTCTGCTGTCAAGAACTCATACTATAAATTGAATCATCAATAAAAATTGAGAAATAATATATCGTTTTGCTACTCCTCTACAAAATAGCCCCCCTGTAAGTAGATGTTGTCCTATGCCAACCACCTGGTCCCAAATAAATACACGAGGCATATATATGAATAGAAATGCTTGGTCAATACCTCAGGCTTATTAATAACTAACTCTTACATTTAAATAAACCCATTTCTTTTAATCTATGTATGGCTCATGGTTTTAACTGTCTTCTAGCATCTTGCTTTTGGGGTGATTTGCTGGCAACTCTCTTGACTCTACCTTTCTTCATGTCAGACCTCAGTTTGATTGTCCCACCTAACTTTATGCTGCCTTGTTATAGGCCAATCAGCTTTATTATTAACCAATGAGAGTAATACATAGTCACAGCATAGAGAATGATTATCCCACAGCAGCTCACCTTCCAAATAAAAAAAATGTTTTTAAAATAACTGAGTGCTGAAGATATTTAGGGATACTAACATAAAATCATTCTAGAGCCAAGGATGAGGTTTGGTAGTTGTCATTATCTCTAGTTTGGTGTATAGTTCCTTTGACAGTACTAGGGTATATCACTTTCTCATTGCAGAATAAAACCCCCAAATGTCCCCAGAAGATGCCAAATGCTTGCTGCCAGTTATAAGAGAAGACCAAGACAAAACGTCTTCTGTTCTTTTGAACTACAGACTTAGAGTATAGTGTGGGATGTGAAACCCACAGCTGGAGGTGTTACGCTATACATAAATTTATAAGGGTAATGCATACCTGTAATTGCAGCATAGAGAGGTGGAGGCAGGAAGATCAGGGGTTCAAGCTCTTTCTCAGGTACACAGAAAATTCAAGGGCAGACACCCTGTCTAAAGATAACAATAACAGCAGCAGTAGTACCATCAAGAGCAGAGCCTAAATCTGACAGGACGTCTGCAAGGCAGGTAAGAGGTTGTCCAAGTAAGCAAGCAACTGGTCACTTGCGTGATACTGCTGTCAGAGGTCAGACCTATTCACCACAAAAGGGCTCAAACTTATTGCTTTTCTTTCTACCGTAAACTATTTTTAGATTTTTGGATATCATAAATAAAGTTGCAATTGTGTGATAAACATTGAAGCCTAATTTGGGGTTTAAAAGTAGACATGGAGCAATAAACTGTGCAAACCCTGAAGTGTAAGGAAGGCAACCATTCTCAGATTTATTCATTCAGCATCTGACCATCAGCTTCCACCATGTGCAAAGAACCATTGCAGGCCTTTGGAATGTAAGGAAAATATCCCTGCATCCATGAGTTACTGGAGCTTATTATGGTCTTGTGGAGGGAAACAAACAAATATAATAAAATAAATAGTTTGACAGGTAAGAATGTGTGAATCACTTTGGGAAAAAGTAAATTGAGCAAGGGGAATATAAAAGTGGAACTTCTTATGGTTAAATAAGGGGACTAAGTTAGGTTGTATTGAGCCCATGATTGTTGAGTGGAACTTTTAATAAAAATGGGGCTGTCCATGGAGGTACCTGGGAAATACATATTTCACCTGGATGAAAGAGTCAAACAATTATCTTTGTTCTTTTCTTTTTTTAAGACAGTGTCTTCTACATCCTAAGCTAGTTCCAAACCTACTATGTAGTCTCCACCACCCAGTCCTAGGATTACAGAATACTGCTGGAAGTGAGGTCCAGAGGACTCGCTGGTGTGTAGAACATGGACACAGAAGGAAAGGAGAAATGTATGATGTTGTCACCAATCATGACGGAGAGATGGAGTTGCAAATAATGACTGTATTATTCCTTTGTGGAAAACTCTAAATGCAGTAGTTTCATGACAAATGAGTGCATGTGTAAAGAATTTAGTTGAAATGTTAAGCTTGATAAAGTTTCTTTTTTTCTTTCTTTCCTTTCTTTCTTTCTTTCTTTTCTTTCTTTCTTTCTTTTTTTTTTTTTTTTTTGATTTTCGAGACAGGGTTTCTCCGGAGCTTTTGGTTCCTGTCCTGGAACTAGCTCTTGTAGACCAGGCTGGCCTCGAACTCACAGAGATCCGCCTGCCTCTGCCTCCCGAGTGCTGGGATTAAAGGCATGCACCACCACTGCTCGGCTTCTGATAAAGTTTCTAAGAGAAGATATCAAATTCTCAGTTGGATAAATCCATTTAAACTCCAAAAGACTGAGCTGGATATAAAACCCTGGTAGTCACTGCTGTCTACACAACTTTTCAGACCTTGAGTCAAGGGGAGAATGCCTATAGCGTGTAAGGAGAAAGAAGAGAAACAGGACTGGGTTGAGTGAGTTCAACAAACAAACAAACGAAAAACCTAAGAGTTTAGGAAGGGGAGGCAGAGCTAGGCAATGAGCGTAGAATTGGTAAACAAATAAGGAGGAAACAGGAAGTGTGCACACTAGGACCACACACTTCCTATATTGAACACTATTGCATTATACTGAACATGAGAAAGTAACTATTAGTTGGTTTCAATTTTTGAGAAATGGAGGGATGGGAAGTTGGATGGAACAGGGTTTAAGGGGAAACAGGAATGAGAGAGAATACAGAGAACTAACTCTTCAGTTCATTTTGCCTAAAACTAAAGGATGACAGAGAGAGGCTGAGAATGTGGCTCAGCTGGTAGAGTGCTTGAATACAGCATGAAAAGAGTTCCAGGACTCGTGTTTAGCAACAGCGTAAACCATGGCACACACCTATACACTCTCTGAGCTGTGGAGGTGGAGGCAGGAGGATGAAAGTTTAAGGTCAACTTCACCTACGTAGTTGCAGTTATCCTGGGCTACACATGTACATAGGACCTTATCTCCTACCACAAAAACCCCAACATTTTTGGGGTTTGATAAAGGAATATTCATTTGTGTGATCAGGGAAATGATTTGGTTTAGAAAGTTTTTAAAATATTTATTTTTATTTTACATGTATAAGTGTTTGACTTCATGTATATGCACCATGTGCATACAGTACCCTTGAAGGCCAGAAGAGGGCGTTGGATTCCCAAGACCTGGAGTTACAGATATTTATGAGCAACAATGTGTGTTCTGGGAACTAAATCCTTGTATTTTGCAAGAGCTTTTTAACCATTGAACCACTTTTCCAACTATGTATGCATGTATGTATGTATGTATGTATGTATGTATGTATGTATGTATGTATGTGTGTATATCTCATTTGAGACCAGTCTGTACAATGCCTTCCCATCACATGAAAGGAGATTCAAGATAAATATTAGGAACAGCCTCTTGGCCATCTGGTGGTGAGACCAGCATACACAGTCATAGGAAATTACCTAAGTTATCCACCGATGATCAAAAGATAAGATTGCAACACAACAGATGACTTTGAATGTTTCCAGTGCCAAGTGAGCTACCAAACCCACAATGGTTAGAGACACTCAGGCTTTTGTTTGCAGGATGTCTTCATAGAAGACTGGCTACGAGTCTGTACCCTGTGGCCAGGCTGGCTGGTGTAGGTGCAGCTCTGCTGCAGGACTTATTAGCTATGCGGTCAGCAGCAGGCTACTGAACTCTCTCTGTCCAAGTTTACATAGCTGTAAAATGATAACAAAGTGTTCCCTCTGCCAGCTCTGAGAACTAAAGAGAACAGGGTAGCTGGACAATGTGTGCTACAGAGCAAGTGTTCTCTGTAGATCTTTATGAGCAGCGATGACTCCTGTCTTGTGTGTGCCTGTTTAATTCAGATAGGCCTAGAGCAGCAGGGCAGTCATGAAAAGACCTGACTTATTTATTTAGTACTTCAAACATTTTTATTACATGTAGTTATTTTGTGAGTGTATATTTATAGGTGACAGTCTGTGGAATATTATTTTAACTTGGCAAAGATGTGTTACATCTGTTTATGCTGCAGAATATTACTTTAACCATGTAAAAGTGTGTTGGATTTGTTTACACCGAATTTGTTTAGTGTTATAAAGATGTGTGTTTAATTATGTAAAGATGTGCTGCTTTTGTTTCACCTTGACTGCCTAAGGCGCCTGATTGGTCTGGTCAAAAGCTGACCAGCCAATAGCTAGGCAGGAGATAGATATGTAGGGCTGCCAGACAGAAAGAATAAATAGGAGGAGAAAGAAAAGAAGAATGAGAGAAGAAGGAGGAAGAAAAAACTAGGAACACACTGTGGCAAGAAGTCAGGCAGACACAGAGAAGCAGTACAAATAAGATATACAGAAGTAAGAACAGTGATAAATCCCTAGGCAAAAGGTAAATAAAGAGAAACAGGTTAGTTTAAATTAAAAGAGCTAGCCAGAAAAGAGCTAAGCCAGGCCGAGCATTCAAAACTAAGGATAAGTCTCTGTGTCATGATTTGGGTGCTGGTTGATAGCCCAAAAGAAAAAGCCTGGGGCCAGGTGTGGTGGCCCATGCTTTTAATCCCAGCATTCACTTAGGAGGCACAGATAGGAGGATCTCTGTAAGTTCAAGGCCAGCCTTGTCTACAGAGCATGTTCCAGGACAGCCAGGACCATTGCACAGAGAAACCCTGTCTCAAACAACAACAACAACAAGAACAACAACAAGAACCTGGAAGCCTGGGAGCATGGGACATGCAGGGTGTTTGTATACCATGATGGGGATGTGGAGGTCAGAGGTCACCTTTTAGGAAAGAATTCTCTCAGTTAAGTGAGTCCCAGGGATTGAACTAGGGTTATCTGGCTTGGCTACAACGACTGCAAGGGCCTTTAGAGTTGTTTATTTTCATGTTGGGATTATCACTAGCTGCAGAGTGTTGTCATAGAAGACATATTTAAAGGAACCCACAGAAAGTGTCAGACTTGGCCCACTGAAGCTGAACAGAGAGTCTGTAAGGAAAGGCCAGGGTTTGCAAGTGCACCATGGCAGCTCCCAAGTGGAGCTGGAGTTGTCTGGGCTGGTGTTGAATTGGTGGCTGGAAACAGAGTCCTGCGCTGGGTCTTACACTTGCTCTTTCTGCAGGGAGCCATGGCAGTGTTCAGACTCACTGGACCTTGTAAAACCCGAGTCAGCACGTGTTGAAATAGGAGCTGCGGCGGGGCTGCATCCCCAACACCCCGGCCGCTTGGCTAGCTCATGCCCGAAATAACAACACAGAAACTGTATTCATTTAAGAACTGCTTGGCCCATGAACTCTAGCCCTTACAGGCTAATTCTCGCACCTGGACTAGCCCATTTCTAATGATGTGTGTAAGCACCCCAAGGTGCGCTTACCGGGAAGATTCTAGCCTACGTCCATCGTGGGTCTCAGCTTCATGCATCTGCCTCAGAGGGCAGAGCTATCGCATCTACCCGGGAGAGCTGAGCATGGCGTCTCTGCTCCAGCAGAGCTGTCCGGTCTCTCCGGAAGCAGAGCAGAGTCTGACCTCACTTCCTCTTCCGCCCAGAATTCTATTCTGTTTACTCCTCCCATCTATGTTCCAAGCCATGAGGCCAAGCAGCTGGTTTATTATAACTTAACCAATGAAATCAACAGATTGATATATGACACTCCCACATCAAGCACGGAGCCCCTCCAGCCTCACTCACATGCCAATGGGAAGATGACATCCTTTCCCGCATTGCCATGGGTTCATCCCACTCCACCTCTGCTTTCTCCCTTCCTGGTACACCCGTCAATCAGCTGCAGAGTCTCACTTTTGCATTGTCTCCTTGCTTTTGTTACTTCTGCTTCTTGTCCTCAGGGCCAGTTTGAGCCAAGGTCTGGGGAATTCCTTGATTTTTAGGTAGGCAGTATGGCATTCCCAGGCCCTCCGATGTGCTCTAGGTTCTCCCAAGGAAACTTTTATCCGGCTTTCTTTCTTTTTTAGTTTTTAGTACACAACGAGAAGGAAGATAACCCGCAGTACCAGGAATGCTTATGAAATGTCTTAAATTCTCCCACAATTCCTGGATAGCATATGGCTATCACATATGCTGAAAACCGATAATTGAAAGTATTAACGTTTTTTAATTATGCAGAAAGCAAGCTATCAAGCCTGTCATGGTGTCGTATGCCTGTGGTCCCAGCATTTAGAACGTGGAGGCAGGAACATTTAAGATTATCCTCAGCTATAATCCACCCCCCTAAAAATAAAACCTTAAAAGTTATACATTTGTTAAAGATTGCAAAATGCCTATTGCCTGATTAAAACGTCATTGATCACGAAGAAGTGGAAAGTTTCGGGCTCAGGGTTATTTATCTTGTCTTATCTTTAGCTTCCGAAATAGATATTTATTAACCACCCCTGTGTTTGACTTAATATCCTTGTGATTTTTCAGTTAGAAATCTCCTTTTCTGGAATGCATAAACAGATGCGCTCACTTCCAGCAACCCGAAGGCTGAGAACACTATCAGATAACATTTGAGGCTGTAGCAGAAGCCTCTGCTTTGCCCTCACTTCACTCCCCCATCTTTCTCCCACTGAACTTTGACTCCACCAATGACTTGGCTCCTAACTTTCTTTGTTCTACTTCTATAAAACCTTTTGAAATGGCTGCTGCATTGGAACAAACCGCTGCTTCATTGGAACGAACATGCCATTTGGGCAGCCTGGACCGGGCTTCTGGTGCACGGGCACTGCTCTTCCTCGCCAGGATGATTGATCTCTTCTTCCATTTAAAATGGGAGCTGTGTTTTGTATAAACAAAACCTTCCTGGATGTTTGAGACTGGCTTCATTAAAGAAAGAAAGGAAGATGAAAAGTGGCCAGTAAACGAGAAGAAGGTGGTATTGAAAAGCTGTAAAATGGTTTGAGGAGAAGGCCTCAGGGCTCACCAAAGAGTCAGTTCCTGGGCCATCATCTTATGTTCTCTGAATTCATTGTTAGCTATTTTAAACTTTGATTAATTTTTATTATATTTACTGATTAAATAAATGAATATTTGAAAGCATATGAACACAAAGGCTCAAACCGAGACCCAGATACCATATTCGTCAGATCTGAAGTAAACGTTAACTTTCAACATGGGAGAAGAGCGCTCGCTCGAGAGGCTGGCCTCTTTCCTACAGACGCAATCCTTCTTATGAGGGACCATGTGCATCCTAGGACACACTTGACATGACGTGTGAGCACTATGTCAGCCCTGGGAGACAGGCAGGAGGCTGGTCATTTCCTTCATGGACAGTAGCCCCACCCTTTGTCCTAATCTCAGCTTCTGCAGAGAGCACCTCCTCTACTCTGCCCATCAAAGTGCCACCAGTACCCACCCATGGGGAAGATGTCGCCATCCATGTACCTTTTGGATATGGTCTTATAATCTTACAAACCTCCTCCTCATTCTGACCTGGGTTGCTGATGGAGGAAGGTCATTGTTTAATTATAATAAACCAACTGCTTGGCCTCATAGCTTAGAACATAGATGGGAGGAGTAAACAGAATAGAATTCTGGGCGGAAGAGGAAGTGAGGTCAGACTCTGCTCTGCTCCAGGACAGACCCGACAGCTCTGCTCTCTGGAGCAGAGATGCCATGCTCAGCTCTCCCAGGCAACTCCAACCCAGGATGGACATAGGCTAGAATCTTCCCGGTAAGTGCACCTTGGGGTGCTTACACACATCATTAGAAATGGGCTAGTCCAGGTGTGAGAATTAGCCTGTAAGGGCTAGAGTTCATGGGCCAAGCAGTTCTTAAATGAATACAGTTTGTGTATTGTTATTTCGGGCATGAGCTAGCCAAGCGGCCGGGGTGTTGGGGATGCAGCCCCGCCGCCGCCTCCTATTTCAACAGGTTGCAGTTGATTGTTTATGTAATGCCCCTGCTTGCTTACTGTGCTCCATTACATATACACTCACCCCCAAAGACACCTCACCCCTACTCCACACACCCATCCCCATACTCACACATACCCTGCACCTATCCACACACATACTCACCCCTCCATACTCCACATCCACAACCAGACACACACACACACTCACAAACAGACACACAGACACACCTACACACATACACACACTCAAACACACACCCACCCACAGATACCCCACATCTACCCACACACATACTCACCCATCCATACCCCACATCCACACCCAGCCACACAAACATACTCACACCCAGCCACACAGCCACAACTACACACATACACACACTCCCACGCACCCAAACACCCAGACACACACACACACACACACACACATACCCCATACCTACCCACACACACACTCACTCCTCCATACCCCACATCCACAACCAGTCTCACACACACCCACTCACACACTCACATCCAGCCACACAGCCACATCTATACACATACACATGCTCATACCCACCCACACTCTCACACCTACCTACACACACACACACACACACACACTTATACCCACTCACCCACTCATACCCACCCACACTACACACATGCACACACTCACACCCAGCCATACACTCACACCCACCCACACCAAAGACAAACACATACACACATACACTCTCATACCCAGCCACACGGCCACACCTACACACACTTACACCCAGCCATACACACTCACACCCAGACACACAGCCAGCCACACATACACACACTCACACCCAGCCACGTAGCCACACATATTCACACTCACATTGAGCCACACACCCAGGCACGCACACACACACACTCTCACACCCAGCCACACACCCACATTACACACTCCATATAACCTCCCATAAGACAGGTCATGTACCTGTCTCAGGTTTCACAGGGCCTTTCCCCTGTACTTGCTGTTCGAAGGAGGGAGAAATCCATTTGGGAGAATAAATAAACAAAAGTGCTGTGAAAATGCCCCTTGACCATTCCACATAGCAAAGAGCTACACACAAGAAAGAAAGAAAGAAAGAAAGAAAGAAAGAAAGAAAGAAAGAACGTTCAAGTGAAAGAAAGAAACCCTGAGGACTTAGGACATCCTGCTTACCTTGTATTAAAGGGGGCAATTAAGTGGCACCATTTCTAAAGCCTTTAATTGAGGTGTGAGAAAGGAACGCTTATATGTCCCTTTTAATAAAGCATTGACTTCAAGAAGGGCATGAAACAAAGGAAGGAAAGAGAATGTGGTTGCAGAATCTGTTCTGTGGTTTTAGAGGCTGTAGCTGAGCTGCTGCCTCTATAAACCGGGCGTGTTGCAGGAGACCTGGCGAGGCGCAAGCTTGAACTTGCTGAATTCTGTGGGAAATAAAATAGAAACATACTGGTGTGGCTGCGATCTTGATGCAGCATAAGAAAGGGTACAGATACTTAGTTTCTTTTTAATATAACATTTTCAACATCTTTTTACCGCATTCCCCCCTCCATTTCTCCCCTACTCCTCTCACATCTATCTTACCCTTCTCAATCTTCTGTCTTTTTTTCTTTATAGCCCAGAAAGTACCTTTTGGGCTGGCTGTAGATCTGTGCATGTCGGGCTACCCCCTAGAGCTTGTTCAACCATGGGCCACAGCATTCAAGAAAAGCGACTATCGCTGCCCCAAAAGCCATCCGCTGTCCAGAGCTGTCAGTGAGGGCTGGGAGCTCATGAGCCCCTTCTTCCGCCAGGCTGGAATGTGGACTGTTTTGCTCTTGTGCAGGCAACCCCAACAGCCATGAGCACGTGAAGGGAGCAGCCCGATCATGTCTCGAAGACACTGTCTCAGCCGTGTCTTCTCCACCGACTGGATCCTCCACCGTTCTGTCCCTTCCTCCATGATGGTACCTGGGTCTAGCTGGAGGGGATGTGACCGTGTGATATGGGTTTCTGTATTTGATGAGCTGTAAGATTCTGTGTTCTGCCTTCCCCTACACAACAAAACTTCTACGATGAGATTGGAGATCTGCAGAGACCTGATTTTTTTAACTGTCTTTTTATAAAACGTGGGGTATTCTCAGAGAAGGAGGGCCAGGTGTTTACTACTTTTCTGATCTAGATGTCAGCTAGTGGGTATGAGCAGGCAGGCATCTAGGCAGCAACATTGTGCCCCGCCTCTGAGAGAATATGAACAGCATTGCTGTTTCCTTATGTTTTCGCTTAACTCATGATTGCCATGGCTGACAAAGCTATTCCCTTTCAGGATGTGAACTTTCAGACCCTTGTGGAAGATGGGGATGATTTCAAACTTCTGCTTATGATTAACTCCTAAAGTCATCTTCTTGGTGCTTACTGTTCACTGAAGTTCTGCATCCAAGCCACTCAGTGGCTGAACACCCAGCACACCCATCACTCCTATAGCTGAGGGGCTGGAGAGAAAAAAGCTCAGTGGCTAAGAGAACCGACTTTTTCCAGACCTGGGTTTGACTTCCAGAACCTTCATAGTGGCTCACAATCACTTGTAACTCCAGTCCCAAGGAATCTGGCTTCTCTTGACCACTTAGGCACTGCATACACACGATGTACATCCATCCATCCAGACAAAACACCCATACATATAAAACTGAAAAACATCCCACTGTGAAAATCCTCCTCTATTGTTAGCAAGATCTCTATTGTTAGCAAGTGAGTCTGAAGTCTCCATGGGGTGCTCTTCCATCCCACACTGCAGCGATCTCTCTGAGGTGAGTGGAGGCCCCATCACCAAAAGCAGCGTGGGGACTTCCTGGGCACAGGTTTAGTGAGGAAATGGGGACTCTAGAACCTTTCCTTTGTGTCCTCATTGTTCCACGAAAAGCTCCCCATCTTACTTTAAAATATCAATATGCTCATGAAAACATCCCACTGCCTTTTTTATGAGGGCCCAGGTGACACTGTCCTAAAATGAACAGATCATCTACACAGATGCTTTCTTCAGGTGTTTTGGGAAGTTCAGACAATCATCCAGGCCAAAGATAATACATAATTCTGAACTTCTATGTCCAAAAGGGCAATAAACTATGCAAAAAGTTCAGTGCCACGATTTCAGGATTTCTTTTCTGAAACTATTGTATGGATATTTACCCCCAAGAAGAAAGAGCTGGCAGAAAAACCCGTAATGCAGAACAGCAGAAATATGATTGCACCAGAAAATGTATACTTTAATTTTGGAAGGGTAGAGATAAAAAAAAAAAACAGAAATGGACTGAAAATAGAATTTCATGTGGCAAATAACACAACTTTTTGAAGCTAACAATAAAGATAATAAGTTCCAATGAGGATGCTATTTATGGGGAATAAAAAGCATAATAGCATCTCATATTCGACTGTGTTGACTTGAACCAACAAGCAGCTCCTCATTTAAAGACGCACACTAAGTGAAAAGTCCGATTCGGCGGCTGGCTCACTGGAAGGATTATTCTTTGACTCGGTTCTTAGCAGGGTGTGGAAAGATAATTTTCTCTGATGGCTGGATGCTTGACCAAGAGCCAAAATGAGCACCCATAAGCACCCAAAACAATTAGAAAGGGACTCATTCGGAGTCAGCAGGTGTCTGTGAATAGGAGGATTTGTTAATCTGTCCTGATTAAAATGTTTAAAACACAGGCCTGGAACTGGAAAAGCCACTGAGCAGGGGAGAACACAGTCAGAGTCAACTAGATGTCCAGGTACTGAGAGTGCAGATAGCCACAGGAATTGTAGTTCAGTAATACCTCATGGCTTTTTTATTTTACCACTTTAAGAGAAAAGTTTGAGTGGTGAAATTTTCTGATTGACAACTTTTCAATTTGAAGTAAAATCTAGTTACATCATTTCTCCACTTCCCTTTCCTTCTTCCAGCTCCTCCCATGGCCTCCGTCCCCCTTGATTATTATTGTTATCTATATGTAAGCACATAGATATACAAATTCAACCTGGTGAGTCCTTTTGGCAAACATGATTTCAGGGCTGGCCACTTTGTGCTGGATAACCAGGTAGGGTATCCCTGGCAGAGGCTAACTCTTCTTCTGTAAAGTTATTAGTTGTCGGTAGTTCTTTGTCTGGGATTGTGACTCCTGAGATTCCCCTTCTGCGCTAGTGTTTCCACTGATGGGTTCGTTGTTGGTGTACCCATGTTGTCAAGGTATCTTTTATCACACAAACTTGACTTTGTAAAACTACAGAAAAAAAATACTTAAGTCTATTTGATATTCTGCCTGCCTTTTTCTTAAGGCACATTCTTCAGTTTCCAATTTGGCCTGAAAAACCAAATAAATATTTGGAGAAGACAAGTTATATTTTAAAATTAAAAATCTTTCTTGAGGGCTGGACAGAAAGCTCAGCAAGGAAGAACACTTGCTGCTTTTACGGGGGCCCTGTGATTGGTTTCCAGAACCAACACGGTAGTTCACGATCATCTGTAACTCCAAAGTCAGCGCATCAGGCACTAAACATGCACATGGCGCACATACAGAGAAAGGCTCACACTAGCGAAATAAAAATACATGAAAAAATGAAAAGTCTTTTTCACTCAAAAATAAAGCTTTCTTATGGTGTTTTTTATGGAGTTAGAGGTTGCTATGAGAACAGTGGAGTATGTATGGACTTTCTTTTATACCATGTGACATAGATAGAGGCCATTTGTTTTCAGAATTGTTATCAAGGGATCAGGTTCATCACTTTGTGGGTATGGCTAGAAATAGCTTTGAGGGAGAGGGAGGCACGACCCAGGCTCTGTTACTCATTTCACAAATGCAATTAGCTGTAAGGGTTTCTACTGCGATTCATGAAGCTTTGGCATATTGTTTCAACAAATGATAGTCAGGTATATACTGGGAAGTTGATGAGGTCTTGTAGGAACTTTGACTTCCTGGATTTTGAAAACATTTTGAGGTCAGATTTTGGAAACGAAAACCTCCTAGATTTTGTTTTTTCTCAGAAAATGTTTTACTGTCATCATTTTATTTCCAGAATTTGCCATGTCTCCATGAGACAAAAGAATGTCCCAAAGTCTATAAGAAATATTATCAAAGCAAAATCTTGTCTTTGGTGAGAAGGTGTGTCTCACATCCAGAGTCTGACCACATAAAGAGAAAGTGTGAGCAGAGGAGCCCCCTGGAAATCACCGTTGACTGGAGAGACCTTTGCTCTTGTTTCCTGCAAACGCCCGTTGTTTAAATAATTGCACTTCCTTTATTTCTCACCTAGGGAATACAAGATATCCAGCAACCATGGCCATTCACTGAACAAGAATCCTCTATTTATAGTTATCAGAAGGGGATTTCTCAGAATCCTCCTAGAGATGTTAAGGTTATCTTCAGGGTTGACAGTTTAATTTTACCTCAGAATTTCGGCATAATTCCTATAGTCCTGTCATTTGAAAGGTTCCCTGAAGCATGCTTGCACATCTCCCTGTAGCTCTTTCCAGCTTACTTTGCCTCTCCCCGACCAGGCATGCTGAGCAGCAGTGTGGGCCTGAGGCCCACACCCTTGGTTATCAGCTAACACAGGCCTTTTTCTAGTCTTTGTGCTTATGAAAACAGCCACGCTTCCTTCCCCAAGGTGTGTGGGCTTGAGTTAGTCCTTCTGCTGACATTCCATTTTTTCCCCCTTTCTTCTTGAAAGCTCTACCTCACTGTAAAACGTCTCTCTGAGTTATTCTTCCAAGTTCCCACTCCCCATTCTGAGTTCATCTCCTCACTCATTCCCTGCAGAAAACTTGGTCTTTGCTTCTGTTTTATTGTATTTTATGTGTTTGTGCTTGAATGGACTTGCGTATGAGGATGACTGTGTGCAGGTGAGTGTGTGTGTGAGTGCGTGTGTGTGTGAGAGAGAGAGTGTGCAGGTGAGTGTGTGTGTGTGTAAGGTCAAAGATAAACCACAAGTGTCATTCCTTAGTTATCATCAACCAGCTTTATCTCTTGTCCCCCTCCCTTCCTCCCTCCCTCCCTCCCTCCCTCCCTCCCTCCCTCCCTCCCTCCCTCCCTCACTCCTTCCTTCTCTTCTTCCCTCCCTCCCTCCCTCCTTTCCTTCCTGTTCAGGGCTGAAGTGGAGGAACAACAGGTGGATTCCTGGGTCTGGTTAGTCAACCAGCCTTACCTAATTGGTAAATTCTAGGCCAATAAGGAGGGGGTCTTGTCTATAAAATAAAATAAATATTTTAAAATGACACTAGAGGTTGATATCTAACTTTCACATACAGGTACATACATGCATAAGTGTGCCTACATAGACGAAAACTCCAAATACACAAACATGAACACACACGCACACACACACACATATACATGCATGCCTACACACACACACACACAAGCAAGCACACACACATGCATACACACATACACACACATATGCACAGAGTATGGACATTTGCATTTCTAAAACTGGGTGGAGCCTTTTAGAACTGTTCCGGGAGCAGGCCAGCAAATCTACCATGGGACTGCTAGGATCAAGGCTGTGTGCCCACGAGCACCCGCATTCCTCCTCTCAGCCTGAAGAGTTATTCCAAGTATGAGTTCCTAGAGTGTGCAGAGCAGAGTCACTGGAGAACCTGGTCAGGAGTCCCTGCTTCCTCTCTGTCTGGGGAGCCTGACTGTGGGAGTGGAGATCCTTTGATAGGGCGCAGTTGCAGTCACCAAATTCAAGCATGGTGACTCGCATAAGACAACTCCAGCACGGACTATTACCTCCAAATTGTGGAAACCGAGTTTCCCTTGTCCTCTTGTCTCACCTGTCCTAGAAGTCCAGGACTGAGTCACCCTAATAAGAAGTGTGGAACTGGGTGAAGGAGGATGTGAGGCCATTGGTGCTCCCAGGCTGGTAAAGCTCCATGAAAGGCTAAGGAAAGTGTGTGTGGTGTGTGTCTGCCCAGCCTGTCCTATCTCTTTTTGCTTTGGCAATGAACTGAATGTGTGCCTTTTTGTTTCAGGATCAGGACACACAGAAACTCAGCTTCAATACAACCTGAAATTTTCCAGGTGGCTGAACGCTGAATTATGTGCTCAAATCCCTGCCTGCTCACTTCAGTGTCTGAGCGGCAGAAATCAGCTTGGTACTGCTCATGGTTCACTGGTCATCACACCCTGTGAGACTGAGGAATGAAAACCAGTGAGCACTGGGGGATGAGGGCACCTCTGCCCTCAGTGATGACTGAGCTTTGTGTTGTCTTTTGGGCTCTCTGCAACGTGTTCTTGCTAGGGTAGGACTCTGTGTTTACTTGACCTGGTTTGCGGCCTTGCAGGTGCACTCCCTGGGATCCCTTTGTCTCTGGACTCTAAGTCATCTCCACTGGCAGGTGATCTCACACTAGCTCTCCATTCTGAGCAAGCCTGCTTCTTTCTTGAGATTATTGCTTCCACCGTCAATACTTTCTTCTGGCTTTTAGGTCATTTTCTGTCTTTTACCTTTGGGGTCACTTTCAACATTATAAACCCAATTGTCTTTTTTTTTTTTCTTGCCCAAGTTATTTGATTTCCCTCTGGGATAGTTACTGATTGCGTAAGCCTTTCCACTGTTCCCGAAGCCTGAACTTGAAGTTGTGCCATCTCCTCCCATTTCCCCACACTGCACCGGTTGTGATGGCCTCTTCTCCATATGACGTGCACATCAGCAGTTCTGTTCCCAGCTGAAAACAGCTCGTGGGCTCTTGTCCCTAATCTCTTAATTTCTAATGTCTGCTAAGCTGACAGACAGAAAAGGCGAAGATGAGGACAAAGGAAGGAAGGGAAGAAAGAAGGAAGAGAGGGAAGGAAGGTCGAAAAGAGGGAGGGAAGGAAGTAGAAAGGAAGAGAGAAGGAAGAAGGGAAGGAAAGAAATGACATTTAGAAGAGGAAGCAAAGAAATAGGAAGAAAAAGGATAGAAGAATGCAGTGGGGGGAGAAAATTAGGCCTGGGGAAAACCTTAAAAATTAATTCATGTGGTGCATGTGTGCATCGTGGGGATTTGCTCTGAGGTGACCAGCGTAGGCATCTGTGGGTCTGCTGGCTTCCAAGTCATGAGTGTACAAAGTATCATGTCTCTGAAGCTATGGCACAATTGGGTACAAGGTAGTCTACTTGGCATATACACAATGACAACCAGATGTTCAGCTTTAGATAGGCGCTCGTCAACAAACTCCAGAAATTGGCTATGTGAGCTTTTGGTAGTGGACTAAGTAACAAGAATCAGTGAGAATTGGGGCCTCACACCTCAGAAAACAGGTGCTCAGCTTTGGAGGAACTGGACAAGGGGACCAGTGAGGGACAGATACCTGCAGTTTCTGAGGCTGGCATTCTCTTCAGAGATGCATGATTGTAGAAAGTGTAGGTAGAACTTGTTTGGACAACAAGAAATGTCTGTTTTGGTTGTCTCTTAGATATCAAATACATTTCCTCAAGGGGATTTTGATCTCTGGTAGGGTCTGTAACAGCAGGGATTACAGTGATCACTGTGGTCACAGTGATGAGGACAGATTAGCACATTTCCCTATTAAAACAGTAATAGTAGTCATAGCATGGCAAATAACTGCCATAACAAGCAATACTTAATTGGCAAAAAAGAAGACACGTGGAACTTTATTTAAATTAAACTGTGAAGAGAATAAGTGCAGACAAGGTTAGCTAGGGGTGAATGGAAGGACCTGTGTTTAAATTTATTTAGATTATGATTTGTTTCCTGATTTGTGGGATTGTTCTTTGTTTCAATGATCATGGTCCTAGAATTCAACACCAATGTTTTTCCCATATTCTGAGAAATTTATAGAAAGACTTGGCATCCAATTATTTCCCTCTAAGTAGATGTAAATTCCTTCAGAGAGGAAATGGAGAACCATTAGAAATTCCCACAGGCGTCAGAGGCCTTGACAAAGATATCTGTATTGAGTTGAACATATCTGTAAATATGGACTATAGTTTAGGAATCTTAGGAATGATGTCATTCGGTTGAATGCTGGGACACTTCACACTCAGGGGCTGTGTGTCTTGTTGGCAGCCACTTTCACCAGCTGGGCAATCGGACTTCATAAGGGAGACAGCTGTTTGTAGAGGCTGGGGACACACACCTTAGAATGCCACCACCTTTAGGAAAACCTTCTGTACAGTGATGTGTGTCAATGATGTTGGGGAACCACACGTCGGGTTAAAGAAATGTGAAATTTGTTCTTTGCCTGTTTCAGAGAATCTAGTGTGCTGTTGATAATTACCTTTCTGTAGGGAAGAAACCTGTGAAATGGGTTGTCATCCCATTAAGAAAAAAAATAAAAATATAATGTGAATGTAATGTACATTTTTAAAAAATATTTTTAAATTGATTTTTTTTTTTTGGATTTCACATCATGCACTCCAATCCCACTCATTTCCCAGACTTTCCACATCTGACCGCTACACTTGAGACCTCCCACCCCAAAGAAAAGAAAAGAAAAGAAAAGAACAAAAACCATCAGGCCCTCCCTCTCGGCACGCCGGGCTCTTCTGTCAGCTGCAGGCCTCTCTTACCCCTGTCCTAGCTGTCACATCTCCAGTTCCGCTGCACATGTGCATCCCACCCTCCATCTCTCCAGCCTGTCTTCTCCATCCTCTTCATCCACCTCAGTGCCTTCGAACGCTGAGCTGGCTCACACAGTAGACTCTTCTGTCCAAACAGCTTTACTTGCTGTTACATGTTCACTGCAATGTGTTGTTGTTGGTCTGCTTCAAGGCTCTGGCTTCTGCTACACCATCAGTACTAGAGTGTCACCAACTCAACAAGACTCTCAGATGTCCTGCAGTCACCCCAGTCATGAAGATCCTGTGGCTCTAGTTCCACAGTACCAGTCCCCGAAATCCAGCAACTCATAGTTGGGGTAGATGTTGGGGTGTGCCAACTCAAAGCCTTGGATCTGGGGCTGGATAGTGGCTTAGTTGGTCAGTCCGGGTCTCCACTGGGTCTCCCCAACCTGGTCAGGGGCAGGGCCAGCTTTCCCACTCCCATGCCATTGGCGCCAGCTATTCTGGACTACTGGATGAGGGGTTGGGACAGCAATCCCTTTGTCAGGGAAGGGCAGGGCCAGTTCAGCAGCAAACAGATATCAACACAGCTTCAGGTGGCAGTCCAGACCACTGACATTTGCATGACCTTTGGTGGTAACACGGCTCACAGACCTCGACAGCAGGAGGACCAGGGACCCAGATATGTCCCTCAGTGGCAGCATGGCTCCAAGACTTCAGCATGACCTCGGGTGGCAGCCTTGGACATCTGAATGGCCCTTGGTGGCAACAGGGGCCATGGACATCAGCACAGAAACTGACTGTGGAAAGGCCACAAACCCAGACGTGCCTTCCAGCGGGAGTCCAGGCTGGACATTACCACTGCCTCAGGTGACAGGCAGCTCAGGCTCCCCACATCAGTCTCTCACTACTGCCGCATCCCCAGTTCCACCTTTCTCCACAGCACACAAACTGCTCGGCTTCTCCCTCTCCCATCTCTTCAGCATGCACTGTCGCTTTCCCATCTTCTTATCACGTATTTATCCACTCTAGTGGTAGCTGCTGTCTCAGACCTGAGGTCCCTGCTAGCTGTTTGGGTGTCTTCCAGTTGCCCCTCAATGTATTGTACGTCCAAACATTTTATCTGACATAGCTGATTAAAGTTGAGAAAATATTAACCAATTTATCTTTTTGGAAGGGATTAGATAATAAAATCCCTTATAGTTTCTCATGCATCACACAGCTAAAGATATGTTATACTTTATACCATAGAATATTTTCATGAAAAGTTTGGTTTTGTTTGGAAAAAATCATCTTTCTTTAACATTGGGTGGAAATATTGCTGATTATGTTGATGCTGATTCAATGTCATAGGTGATTACCAAGGTAACTCTACCTAAAACTAAAAATTGATGCGTTTTGGAATTGACAATAACATCAAGTTTCCTCAATTCTCATCATGACTTGAATACTACTTTCATAGATGTGTAATAATTAGAAATCATATTCTTTGCAAAGAAGAGCTCATGCTTCCACAGAAGCAATGTTCTAACATTCACTCATACTACAGTGGCAGATTTTTCATGTGGGGACATGTGGTCATTTTACAAGATTACACAATAAATCTTTCCATGTGTCTCTGACACCTGGGTTTTCTCCACACTTGTAAGGGTCTTTCAGGAGTGGAATAGAGGAATGTGCCTGCATTTACATGTCCTTTATCCCACAACCAGTCTAAATCCCCTTTACTTACCAATTTGAAGGTGAAAATTTCATCATATTTGTGGTGTAAGCAAGAGTTTCTCTGACTTCAATGAAATGCAGGCTTTGAAGGTTTTTATTTGTCATTTAGTCCTTTCTGTGACTCCGGATGCCTGGTTCATAGGCGTCCTCACCGCCTCTCACTGGCAGCTGCTGGATTTGAGGGGGAGTTTTCCTTCTGAGCCTGTAACCCTTCAGGAAGTTGAGGGAATCCAGTCCCATGGGCTTCTGGGATGCTTCCATGAAAACTGTATATATTATAAGAGAGTAGTAGTTAACAAGTAGAAAAATAAAGGATTTTTATTGTTTGCGATACTGGATTTTTATTAAAGTCACTGTGTCCACTATATATGACTTAGGCTTCTATCACACTGCTCTGACATGGTCTTGGTATGTGATTAATAGCAAACTGAGACAATTGGGTACGTTCACTTGGACAATTCACCTCTGCACTTGCGTGATGGTCAGGAAGAAGGTGGAGAATACTTACATGTATGAGAATAGCATCTATTCCAGTAGAGGTGGGGGGCTAAACGAGAAAAAAAATGTTCACCCCATCAAACGTGCAGTAGAAGGTCCAGCCTCTCATCACTGCAACAACACTTTCGCCTGCCAGGTTCCTGCTTGAGACCTGTGCAGTAGAGCTACAAAGGGCAAAAAATACCTTCATAATGCTTTCAGTTTATCATTGTGTCTTGAGCTTCTTTTTAGTTGTTCCTGGTCGAAAGCTGCCTGTGGGCCATGGGATGGGCACACATGGTATTACACAAAAACACTCCAAAATTTATGCTAACAGTTGTCTATATTCATTTGTGGCTTTGGAGAAAAGTAAACTGTCTGAAAATTTAGCCTTTGCCTGGTTGCATTTGTTCCAGACTTGCTTCTGTTTCATGTGTGCAGCTATGTTGTGTTAATTCATTATAAAGACAAAGTTATATGTGTATGCCTGAGCACATGTGTGAGCACACACACACACATACACACACACACTCTAAGAAGCAGAGGTAGTTCATATCTATGATATTAGCCTTCTATCTTATCTATGATACTAGTCTTTTCTGTTGTTAAAACTACCTAAGTGTTTTCATTTGAGTCTTTACTCACAAGACAAGCTCCTTTCTGGGAAAAAAAATCATGTCAAATAAGTAAAATAAACATGAGTTACTTTAGTTAAACATTAAATAGAGTACAAGGTACCAGGCCCTGATAAGAGAAGAATGCGGATCTGGCTTTCCAGCGAGAAGCGTTAAGGAGATCCAGCTTGTTTTGTAAATAGCAACCAGTATCAGCGCGTGTGCTAAAATACAATGGCAGGCTCCACTGGCTTCTAATAAACTTCTATTTCTATTTTATTTAATTCAAATTTTCATAAGAACCAACTTTAGAAGGGTAAATGTAAAAGAATATTTAGTCTTTTAAAGCAGATAAATAAATAGTCAAACTAGATAAATAAGGATTTAAACATTTAAACATTAAAATTTCCTAGATACATAAATAAATAAATAAGGGTTTAAATATTCTCCTGAAAATATCTCTTAACCATCTGCATGGACTTACATGTGAATAAGAAACTACCATTTTCTTTACCCTGGTGGACAACCTCGGCACTAGGGCTCTAGGTTTCTGAGCATGTGCAGTCACCCTCTTCCATTGGCCGTGAGTTGTACACAGCTCACGTGCTGAGACCTGACATTTGGATGCAAAGACCAGATAAGCCTTTGAAATTATCTATCAGTCTTTCCTGAGGAAATTTCCCAAGTTTATAGATCAATAGGAACATTCCTTTTCCTGGGTCTCCACAGAGTCTACTTAACTCAAGCAAAAGGGGGGAATGTTAGGATTCAGGCCTTATGCTGTCTGTCCTCTGTCACCTGGCAGGTCGCACCCAGGCAGTACCCTGGCCAGCCCAGAGGCCTATGGTTGCTACATAACTACAGAGTCTGTATGCAGATGCAAAGGTCCCTTTAAGAGACAAGCTCTACCTACTCCCAATTTCTCTTTGCCCACTGCTCTTCTGAAGAAGCAGGCTAGCCCTTGCCTCTTCTTCCCCTTCCTCTTTCTGCATTTCTCTTTCTCTCTTCCCTCCTCTGGTCCCTTTATCTCAATAAAACTCCCTGCATGGCGTGTCTGTCCCTCTGTCACCCACTGCATGGCCCTTGGCCTGTTAAGGTCCACCTCCCACCATTTTAACAACAGTGGGTCTATGTGAATCTGGTGTCCATCTCCATGTACCAAGAATGTATTGCTGGATGGCTATGTTCTATCTAATGGCACATAGTTTTAACTTGGAACAGAGCAGGCTGGGGCTGTAGTTCAGTGGTAGTGTGCTTGTTTAGCATGGATGAGGCCCTGGAACAAAATAGCTGTTTTCAAAATCATACTTCAAAACTCTCCACATGAGCTTCTAAGTATGGTCCTGTTTTAAAGGAAATAGTTCAAGTCTGTTTTCTGTCAAGACCTTAGGCTTTGCCTTCGTGAGTTTTTCAACATGCCTGTCTCACTGTTTCAGGATTTTGCTCAGTCATCCACGCTTGGTTTAATCTGTAAAAAAGAACGGGTCCACTGCCATCATGCTATATTGACTTCCTCTGCTTCATTTTCTTTGTAAGACACATGAATTCACAAGGTGACAATATTTAACTCTTTGTGTATGTGTGGTTGGCCCTGTGCTTTGTTCCAGAACTTAGAACAATCTCTGGCACATGGTAAGTATTGTATAAATATTATGGAATGAGAGAACCCGGCAGACGGTGAGTTTGGGTGGAGCAGAACCCGTTTCAAATATCATTTTATCCCTTCGCCGAGTGCCTGCAGATCTAGCTATTCCAGAAGCAATGCTGGTTGAATGAAAAAAAAAAAAGATAAATGAAATCCAGGATGAGTCCTCTTAGGCCGAAATAAAACCCAAGTTTACAATGTTTGAGGACTTCGCCTAGCTAGAGAAAAGTGACTTTCTCATTAGAGCTCGACATGCACAATGAAATGTGGTTTCTTTCCTCCACCAGGGATGCAGAACCTGAGCTGCAGGCTTGAAAGACATGTGCTCCCTTGCTCGAAGGCCTGGGCAGAGCCGGATAAGCAGGACTCCCTATGTGGTTAAAGGTGGAGGAGTCCACCCCAGAGTCAAGGGCAATGTCAATTTGCAGTTGGTATGATATTCCATGCAGGCTGGCTGCCCTATTCCTTTCTTATGATTAATAAACATTCAAGAAATAAGGCAAATAGTTTTATATCTTATCTATGAATCGCAGACGTAGGATTCCATTGATTTTTCTTAGAGTAGTATGAAAAGAGATGAACATTCAAACAAATGGGCCCGTTTCTGACGGCACAGTAAGCATGGGCAGGCTCTGAGACTAGACACCTGGTTAGCAGTCGTGCGGGTGGGATGGCCGTACTGGCACTTCCGTGTCTCTCTGTAGAAGGTTCCACACTAAGTAAATATGCACATATACATACCTATACATTATATTTCTCCAGCGTGAGTTTCTTGGTCAAATCATTTATATAAAATATCCTTTAAAGACATAGAAAGAACACACATTGAGGTTTAAGAAAGTCCTGGCTGAAATCAGCCTTCACTGCCCAGTGTAATGTTTTTCTGGGTGTGTTCTGGGAGGTGTTCTTTCACTCAGCAGTCCTGGAAAAGCTAGAGGTGTAGCTGCTCTTAAGCTGAAGGCGAGGCCCAGCCTGGTATTTGTGTGAGCCTTAGCGTGGCATCCTACTGGAAGACTCAAATAAACTGGATGAGTGAAGATATAAAATATGGCTCAGAATTGAAGGAAAATCTCAGTGGAGGACACGCACACACACACACATATACACATATGCACTCATACACGCACACACACAGTAGCAGGTGCCACCTCAATTTACATGCAGGTGAATATTCTTATTTACATTAAAACTTTAACTACTTTGAATTATTAGCAGTATTATTAGCTGACTTTTGGAAAGCTTAACTGTATTTCTGTTCTATTATTTTGATACCAATTCTAGGGTTTGGTTTCATAAGGGTCTAAGGGTTATTACTGGTCAACAGTAATAGTACAATTAAAAAAATGAGCAGAAGATGCAAATAGATACTTCCTAAAAGAAGGCATCTGAATGGCTAGTGATAAGTAAAAAGGGATCCAACATCATCCCATCAGGGCAATGAGAATCATGAAGGTGTCACTTCACAACTCTTAGGATGGCTATCATCAAAACAAGTTAATAAATGCTGGTGAGGATGGAGAGGAAAGGAATCACATAATACTGTGGGTGGGATAGAGATAGTCTCAGCTCTAGTGGGAGACAATAGAGATACTTCACAATAGGTAAAGCGGGGTCAGAGATATGGTTAAGTAGGTACAAGCAGTTAGTACAATTCTAATGATAGGATATACCCCCGGAACACACATAGTAGAAAAAAAAAACCTACCTTTTAAAGATTGTTTTCTTACCTCTATATCTGTTGCCCACCCCAAATAAGAAAACACAATAAAAAATTTAAAAATAGAATGATGTGGTGGCACATGGCCAGAACCAGCACTTGGGAGGCTGAGGTGTTCAATACAAGTTTTACATTCAAGGTTTAAATCCAAATTTAAAGTTATTCTGGACTACCTAGTAAGACTTTGTCCAAAATAAGTAGATAAATGATTGAATAAATAGATAGTAAAACTACCAACTGATTCAGCAGTCTTGCTACTAAGCATATATCTAGACGAAAGAAAATTTCAATGAAATAGCTTTGCTTTCTTGTTTGTTGCTGTGTTGTTCATAACAGCAAGATATAGAAATGATATCTGCTGACAGATGAATGGTACTGTCTGTGTGTGTGTGTTTTAATACTATTTAGTCATTAAAAAGAGGGATTTTTCCCAGAGAACTTAGACAACAATGAGGGCACCAAGAGAGACATACATAGATCTAATCTATATGGGAAGTAGAAAAGGACAAGATCTGCTGAGTAAATTGGGAGCATGGGGACCTTTGGGGAGGGTTGAAGGAGGGAGAGGAGAGGCAGGGAGGGGAGCAGAGAAAAATGTAGAGCTCAATAAAAAATCAATAAAAAAGGATTTCCCCCCCAAATTTTTACAGCATAAATGAACCCAGAGGACACTGTGCTAAGTGAAATAAGCCAGTCATACGAAGACAGACACTACATAATGACATTCATGTGTGAAACCTTAAGTTCGAAAGTAGAATGGCAGGTGCCATTTATTTGATCTGTTTTTCTTAATGACCTTATTTACTGATTTTCACTTAATTTTTATTCTAAATAAACATTATTTTAATTACACATGTTTGTAGCTCATAGTATAATAGTTCTCTTTTTTATATAAAATACACTGATCAGCCAGAATGACTGATGTTTCCACCTCCTCATTTTATTTTCAGAATCTTTAGCCTCTTCTAGTAATTTCTATGATTCATAGAAGATTATTATGAATTGCAGCCAGTGCACGGTGCTGTAGAAAATGGCGCTGTTCCTTCTGTCTCCTAACCTTTCTTTACTGGTAACTCACACTTGAAATGTTAGCTTCTAAGTTGAAACTACATCCTGTGATTTGTGTATTATCTTAAAATACAAAATATGCACATTCTCCCAAGCTTGAGAGGCAGGACATAATTGTGGTCACTGAATACATTTTAAAAGAATTGTGGATATTAAAAATTTCAATTGTGCTTTGATTTAGTCAAAAAACAATCAAACAGTAACTTAATTTTTATGTGAATGATCGCTTTAATAGAGCAGATGAAAAATGCTAGCTTAAGAGTCACCACATTAAGGGAAATCATCTGATTTCCCATCCCAAATGGTAGTGGTATAAGTGTTAATTTTGTATTTTCTAAGTTTATGAGCAAAGTCTGCAAGAAAGTATCTCTGGGCATAAACAAGGATAATGTGTGATCTTGTTAAACATCACTCAGCACAGAAAAGCTGACTGCATGTGGCCTATAGTGTCTGGAATTGTTTCATGAGAAAACAACATTTGGAGAATTTGATGTTCTCTGACTATTAATATTAGAAAGCAATTATTTGGATGTAAATTAATGCACTCTTTAATAAGAGCAGGATTGCACAGGTAGCTTTTTACAAAGTACCAAGAACAAAGAGGAAGATGCTTTTCTTGCATTCCTCTATTCCCTGTTAGATGGTAATAGATGAGCAAATCTTACTGCTCTTACCCAGTCCCGATCCCCACCACTGTGCTGCCAATCCAAGGTCCTATCTCTTCCCCCTTGGACCACTTTATGGAAGCCTTCTAGTCATCCTCTTACTCCTACTACTACGTCTCTTGATCAACTTTCATTATAGCAGTTGGAATGACCATTCAAAATAGTTAACCAAATCATACATTCATAGAAGTATTTAATTTAAAATTTTAATTTAAAAAGTGTACTTTATTTATTTAGTGTGGTAAATGAGCCACAGTGAGTTTAGAGATCAGAGATCAACTTCTGGAATGTAATCTCTTCTAGTGTGTGTTTCCAGGGATCTACTTAGTCATTGGGATTGATGGCACACATACTTTTATTCATCTATAGAACCATCTCTTCAGCCCTCACGATGTTTAAATACCTCCCCACAGTAGTATGTAACAGAACTATGTGCATGTGTGAATCCTCTTGTGACCCCACTTCTGCCTGCCAGTCTGATTTCATATCACTTTCCCTGACCACTCTTGATATCCAGCACAGCCACTTCCTCAAAAGCACCATCTTCATACGCTAGCATTCTTTGTCAATTACCCACAGATCACTCATTTCTAGTAGGTATCAGGCATGTCTGTCTGTTCCATTATATGGCAAACAGAGCATATGGTAACTTCTCGTTTTTCACCTTCTGATAGCCACGCTTTTGTGTGATGTCCTCCCCTCTAATCTTTGTTTCTAACCAGTATCTGATGGCATGGTGGTTGACTATCACTCTCATGGGGTGCAGGTAGCAAAGGCAGTGGAATATCACTGCTGTGGATTAGGGAACATTAAAAATCATCCCTTTTATTAGCTTGCTTGCTCTACTTTCTCTTTGCTGGCTTTGAAGTAGCAATCTGTCAAGCTGTGAGAGGCCCCTGTGGAGACGCTTACATGACAAGCAATTGTGGGTGGCTTCTATTAACTGAACAAGACCCTGAAGTTCAACTTGCAAAGAACTAATTACTTGGAAGAGGTATCGAATTCCAGGTAAGGATCCAAGCTTCATTTGTACTTAATGACAGCTGTACAAGACCCTAATCAGAAGATTCAATTTGGCTGTGTTCCTCTCATGGCCAATGGCAGCTATGTGATAATAATTTCGTGTTGTTTTGACTTGCAAAGTCAGTGGTAATTTCTTATGTAATGGATGAGTACTATCCAGGTTTATTGTCTCCCACTTGCTAAATTGTAAGCTCCTGTGCTTAGAAGACGACTGGCCCTGTAGTCTTTAATAGTTATTTGTGAAAAGAATAAATGAAATCAATTAGATTGTGAAACAGTTGAAATGACAATTGAAATACAACACTGAGTCAGTAGAATGGACAGACAATGCGTACATGATGTCAAAATGCTGGGTTGAAGATTGCATAAACCTAGATTTCAACAGAGGCCAAGTTCGACTACAACAAGGAATTGTTTTACTTCTGTTTCCCCGTCCTTCTCTTTCCTTCTTTCTTTCTTTCAAATTTATTTTTGTTTTTATTTATTGTGTGTGGGGTTGGTAGTGAGGGGTGGGTGTGTCTATCTGTCTGCCTGTCTCCCTGTAGTGTGCATATTCCCATGTGTGCCTGTAGAGGCCAGGAAAGGGCGTTGGATTTCCCAGGACCTGGAGTTACAGGAAGTTGTGAGCCACTCAATTTGGGTACCAGGAACTGAACTCAGGTCCTCTTCATAAGCAGCAAGTGCTCCTAATTGTTCAGTCATCTCTTCAGATCCACTTCTTATTTCTTAAATGATGATGATAAAGCTTATTTCATGTATGAAGTAAGTCATAGGAAGGGATTAAAAAATACAGTGTTTAATATCTAAAACATCATAAATGTACAGAAAACTAACTATAGGATAGAACTCCACTTTTCTATTTGTTTTCATTTTTATCTCAAAAGAAAATAGAGATTGTAAATATCACATAGCTAGTGAAGTTCTTATTATCAGTTTAGTGAGGGTTTTGGAATTCAAGAGAAAGGCAAGTTTGATATAAGGAGGAAAGAGAGAGTCTATTTTTGTAATACAAGTATTGATTTAGAAAGGCATCAACAAAAAAAATCAGAGTAAAAATAATACTTCCAAGAAATAATTTGGGAATTTAAAAGTTATTCTGAAAATGCCTAACATTTACTAAGCACTTACATTGTAACAGGCACTCATCTCTTCTCAGGTCTATTAATGGACATTCAATTAATGTACAATATAAGACACTGCATAATGCTGCTCATTTCAAAAGTAAAAAAGATTCAAAGACAACCTGCTTTCTGTTAGATCTGTATTACTTGCTCTGTCCTTGTCCTCTCATCATAACAGCTATAGTTAATACTTCCCTGTCCTCTGGGATAATATAGCCAATGATAGGCATTGAGAAATAAGGGAAGGAGACAGAGAGAGGGAGAGAAAGAGAGGAGAGAGAGAGAGAGTTAGGCTATGTCTTTTGTTCTCTTAGCTCCCAGGCTTCTCTAGGTATAGTCCCTTCTCTTCGGCTGTATTTCCTACCAGGCAGGTCATTTTTTATATGAGATCATTCCTGCTTTAGCTCCCACTAGGTTCTGGAAGCATCTTTACCACCTGATGGTTCCTCTGGCCTTGGATAATAGACCTAATTCCTATTGTTATGAATCTCTTTAGTCTTATTATCCACTGATGGACATCTAAGCAATTTTATTGTTTGAACAACGAACTTCATAATCAAGCTTCCTTTATTTGAGGGACTAATTCATTTCTACTTTCAGCTTTTTTTATGGAATTTCACTTAGTTTTTATTTTTTTCAATCTCATATTTTCTTTATTTTTTAATTAATTAATTAATTTATTTATTTATTAAAGATTTCTGCCTCCTCCCCGCCACCGCCTCCCATTTCCCCCCTCCCCCAATCAACTTCCCCTCCCTCATTATCCGAAAGAGCAATCAGGGTTCCCTGCCCTGTGGGAAGTCCAAGGACCACCCATCTCCTTCCAGGTCTAGTAAGGTGAGCATCCAAACTGCCTAGGCTCCCACAAATCCAGTACATGCAGTAGGATCAAAACCCAGTGCCATTGTTCTTGAGTTCTCAGTGGTCCCCATTGTCCGCTATGTTCAGCTTTATTCTAACTCAGTTTTGAATATAAAATCCAAGTAAAAAGTTCAAATAATCTTCGAAGTCTTTGCTTTTGTTCTTATGAGAAAATTACTTTCTCCAAGGGCAGAAAAACGAGTATATGTCATGTGACTATCTGTCACAGAGTCATTAAATATAACTTAATTATATAAAAATATGAGACTGTCCTATTAATTACTATATCTTCTAAAAAGTATGATGCTATTTTTACAGACATTATTGCTTAAATCTTTAACAATGGCTAAACACTTTTTATTATTTTTATAATATAACTTTATAACATTATAAGCTAGGCAGTGTACGTCATGAAATATATTTTGTTGGATAAAATTTAAACATTTAAGTATCCTTAGAAAAAGTACTCCAGTGCTGTAGTTCTGTAAATTTTAAGTATCCTTGCTCTCGCTATAATATAGAAATGTAAAATTACAAACACTGTACAATCAATCAACATAATCAGCTTTAATTAAGAAAGTAGAGTTTGATGAAGGAAAAAAATGACATTAAGTCTTGACAGTTTGCTGAGATTATTAGGGTCAAACTCCTTATTTTTTTAAAAAGTGTACTAGTTATCATTTTATCTATTTTTATTTCTATTTTCAGATTTATACTTAAATTGAGAAAGATCTAAAAAAAATTAATTTTTTGAAACTGGTATAAGCCAGTTCAGGTTTTAAAAGTGCTTGGAGTTGGATTTTCAGTAGAACTCTTTCTCTGCTCTATTATAATGATAAGCAGTAACAAAGACTGCATCGGAAGGTGACTTTGGAAAAGATGTATTGATTATCAGTAGCTGAAATACTAGACTTTTACTTTCAATTACATTGGACGAAGTAATAGCTTAGAATCCTTAACCCCTAAAGTCATCAATTTGAAGATATGATGCAGAACTAGTACAGAATAAAATGAAATATGATGCCCATGTAGTCTCAAATACAAGTCTCAATATGCTTCCAATATAACTTAAATTCCACATAGTACTTTCTTGTACTCCAAAACAATCCATACAACCAAGTTGGAAATCAAAAACAAATGTACAATCTTGTATTTTAAAATTCAGTTCAGTAACAGCAGTCTAAGAATTCACATTTTTCTTAGTTATGAAAATTTCTTTGCTACTTCTTACCCAAGAATTGTACTGAAGGGTGGAACTTCCGGTGGTGTTCTTGGTTCTAAGCTGCTCCATCATGTACAGAACACCATGTAGAAGTGTGACTTCTTTTAATTTGATGACCTCTTTGTTCCTAGTAGAAAGACTAAATTCTCTATTAAATTTTCAATTGTTCATTTGTGAACATATTTTGAAGTTTAGGATTTTTTTACATATATACATCTCTGTTCTTGTTTTATTTTTGCCTTGTCTGGTTTTGTGATTTTTTTCCTTTACTAAGAAGTTTTTCTTTTACCTTTGTAGTTAATCATATTTTAAGTGAGTAATATTCAGATTTCTCTTACAGTCATTTTACCTACTCTAAGTTATTCTTGATTGCCCATATCATTTATTAACTTTATTACTATCACATAAATGTGTTCTGAGATTTTGCTCCAGTGTCAGTTTATTTATTCTTTCTCCCATCTCTCTCTAGTCACCTTCCCTCTGGAGTTTCGAGATGACTGACAGAGATCAAGCGATGTTCATGGCTTCGTGGATCTACGCTCCGGTGCTGCCCCTGTCAACACACTGACCTAGTTATGAGTCTGGGAAATGCAGAGTCAGTTCCTGACTGAAAAAGCCTGTTTGCTTTCTCTAGCTTCCCCGGTGACTTTGGCTTCACCTGTGGCAAGAGACAGTTTGAGCTTAGGCAGCTTTCCACTGTAGTGTCCTCATTTAAGCAACCAGCCCGGCTTGCACACTCAGGTGTCTCCGGGCACACGTCATCTGTCTACTATTTCATTTGTCTTATCATTAAATTTTAATGTGTGTGTGTGGCGGTGTGAATTTGCATTCTTATCCTTCTTCAAAATAGAGCAAAGGGTGAACAGAAACACATTTTTCTCATTCAAAGCACATTGGTACATTTTTCTTTTTTTTATAATATGCTTCATATTTGTGAGTGACATGGCGGTCATGGAGGTCATGCTCCCGAGTCTCCTTATAGCTCATCTTCCTAGTCCCCTCCTTTACCAGTGTGGTTTAAGAGAGTATAAAGACATTGTCACAATGGGTGTTAAGGCACAATGGGTTGCCTTAATGACTTAATGTTACAGGATTTGGCCTCAAACGCACAGAAACTTAACCTGCCCCTGACTGTAACAACATTTTAATGTGCAGGTGGAATTGGCTCTAAGAGAGAAATAGACTTTTAGAATCCTGTTAATAAATTGTGCGTGCAAGGTCCTTGGTTTGCTGTCTAGTGCTTCAACGAATAAGAATAAATAAAGTGCAAACTAAGATATTATAATATAATTTATAAGATAAAATAATATAAACTAATGTAAATATTGTGACTCTGTTCAGGGAAATGTTCCAAAGTTGTTCAATACTTGTTCCTCTTACGGGAAGCAGTTGGGTTCATATGCAAATGCACCCGAACAACAAATCATATCAAAACACTTCAGGCCTTTTTGAATAAGTTTTACATCCTGTACTAAGGTTCTGATGGCCCATCTGTGTTCGTTAATGCTACATGTGTCGTTTGGCAGTGGCCAGAGATCGCTGAGAAACAGGTCTCCGAAGCTGTTCTTTTCAGGTGGCTGAGCAGTTAGACACTATGTCCAAACATGGCTGAATCAAAATAGAGACCAGTGAATTTCTCTCAGTGAATTTTAAGGTCTACACATGGGTTTCAGAAGTAATATTTAGAAAATACTCTATGGCCAGTAAAGTGGCTCAGCAGGTAAAGGGCTTCCAGACCTGATGACCGGAGTTTGATCCCCAAGACCCACCAGGAAGAAGAGAACAAATTTTCACCAGTGTGCAAGTGCACATACACTCACAAATAAATAGTCTTCAGGCAGGTGCGGCAGCTGTCTGCAGTGTTGACTCTGTCAAGGATGCTCATTTAAGCAGCAGGCCCTGCTGTTTTTCTTGAGCATTGTGTAAAATTACTCAGTTGTGTCTCTGGAAGATGAAAGGAATCAACAATCAGGATGTTTGGATTTGAGTCTCTGTATCTCATGTATCAACTCTGGTTCTGGAATAATGAGCCTTAAGTCCCCTGACTCAGTGCCTCCTGCAGCCACTCTGGGGTGGATTACCAGGATGTGGTCTGGGAAGAGATTGTAATGTTGTTTTTATTAGTGCAATTGGCTTTTACAACCTTTCCTATAATTTAAAGCCATTCTCAACATTTTTTAAACATTGCTCTGGACTTTTTTTCTAAACTCTATTACAGAATTTTATGTTTTTATAATGGGCAGCATTTTATAAAACCTTTATTTGCCTGCAGTTATGTTACTTTTTGTGATAATTTGAATTAATTTTTGAAAGGCAATGAATTTGATAGCTAAGAGAGTGGAGATTGCCCTCCAGGCTTTTGCTGGCATCGTTGAATATTTTCTGGGGCTGGCATTTCATGGTTTGACTGATTCACTGGGCATATGGAGCATGTGGTGAATTGGGAAACCTTTCCTTTTCCATCTCCCAAACTACTTAAAAAATAAATATTTATTTAATGAATGTTTTGTCTGCATACTTGTATGTATACCATGTGTATGCCTGGTGGCAAGGAGGTCAGAAAAGGGTGATGGATCCCCGGAACTGTAGATAAGGTTGGCTGCAAACCACCTTATGGTTTCTGGGAATTGAACTCAGGTCTTCTGTAAGAGCAGCATGTGTTCTTAACTGATAATCCATCTCTCCAGCCATTCCCAGATTAATATGTTTTAAACCATACTTTTCTTTCTATATTGCAATATAGATTAAATATTAAATAACAGTGTGATAAAATGATTTGATCTAGTTCTAAACAGAAGAAAACTTTCAGATCACAAAAGCCCCCCACCAAAACAAACAAAGTCTGTTCTCCTACATGGGTTGATGTGACAAGCTTACTGAGTGACTAACTGTCAGTTCCTAGTGCACTGTGGTCAACGGACTGCAGGAGCAAGCCCGAAGTTCACCGTTACTACAGCAGAGGAACAGCATGTACCTGACTTGATTCTTTTAACTAAATCTCTTCTCATGGTCTGCTCTGGTGAGCTTTTGCCTAATGCAAACAGTTTAGTTTCAGATGTGCACTTTTGGGAACCAGAAACTCACTCTTAACACAATATCCTTCTACACACACACACACATGCACACACACACACACACAAATGCATACATTCCCTACATAAGTGAATGCATGCTAGCCTTAGAGTCAAGAACTGTGTGGTCCATTAACTTAGTGTAATACAAAACAGTACAGCAGCAACAATAAACCAACAACAGAAAACATCTGTAAGTGATCTCTCCTAACACCTGAGAAGAAGGCTGAAGCGGAAACAAGATGCTATAGAGGAAATGCACTGGAGTTTATTGCCATCACCATTACCATTTCCAGTGTTAGTCACGGTTCTTAGGTGCTATGACAACCAGAGTGTGGCGCCGGGAAATCACACTGTGGGGGGAGAAGCCCTACTCTTACAGGTTGTCCTCTGAACTTCACACATGTTCTGTGACATATGCTCACATGTGCACAAACACACACATACTTGCACACACAATAAACAAGTATAAAAATGCACATATTTTCAGATGTTTGCCCCTTTTTTGAAAATAAAAAGGAGAAATTAATTTAGTACATTTCTGGGAGCAGTAGACATGGTGGGTGTGGAAGAATCACCTCCTTGGTCCGTATTTTAATGGGAAGTTATTCATTTGCCATATATTAGTTATCTTGCCTAGGACCAGAGAGCCCGATTAGCTAACATTCAAAGCAGTCATGCTTTCTTTAGCAGGTGTCAAATGTCTCTGTTTAAGAACTAAGTAAACAAAGCCAATAGTTTTCAAGTGCAATCCTTTGCTCCTCATGCCATTATGAAAAAAAGTGTTTAACAAGATAAAGCAGGAATACGATCTTAGAGCTAGCCGTCGCCTTTATCACACAGTTGCTGGGGAGGCTCATGAAGTTTGCTGCACCGGTTGTTGGAATAGGTCTGCAGCATCCTTTACCGTGTCTGCTTTGGATGGTGAAGGACATGTGGGAGAGGAGTTGCCGACTCTACGCTTCCAACAGCCATCACCAAGAGACTGTTTCTGACGTATGAGGTCATTTCTTACCTACGCAGCGGAATTGCCTCCACACCCATGAGAGTCCATTTTCTCTGCTGACGCTGCAACTTAATGTTCTGTGATACAGATGTCTGCAAGAAGGTGGGGCAAAGCCACTAAAACTTGAAGTGGGCGGCACTCCTAATATTCACTTGCTGGGTAGCAGCTCAGACTTGGGCTTCTGTTTTCCTAAGAGGAGTGTTTCCTTTAGGGACTAATTTCTTAGAGCAAACAAGAAGAACCATAAGATGTATTCTTTGGTTGACTTGTCTTGAGGTGGATAAATTATTTACAATCAGGTTCCCTGGCCCCAGCAGAGGAATGGCTAAGTGCATTGTCAATGCTGCCGTGGCATCTTCCGCTGAGAGTCCAGGGCTTACCTGCAGTTATGACTTTCTACCGACTAGTGCTTCATTTAAAAAAAGGTTTTATTTATCCTTTGCGATTTGTATATAACTTATTTTGATCGTATTCTTTTCCCTCCCTCCAATGCTCCCAGATCTCCCCCATCTCTGTACCCCAACTTCATGTTCCTTCTCTCCTGTCAACAACAACGAAAACCAAGACCCATAAAGAATAGGGACTCTGGTTTGTGCTTCCAGCTACTGTTGTGCACCCTGCCCTAGTGTGCGCTTGATAGGATAGACCTGTGGTCATTCCATTGAAAGCCTTTGATTTTCCTTCTCCAGGCAGCTGTGAATTATAAATAGCTTCTGAGAACTATTGCTCACTTTTCCTCTGGCTGCTTCTGAAAGACTCAGTGAGTACAACCCCCCCCCCCAATTCCCGTCTCCCTCCCTCTCCTTACACACTCTCCCTTTTACATGTGAGATACATGTTTGTGCTTTCATGTAGATATAGGCCAGAGGCCAGGGGTCAACCTATGTTTTATAGAAACTGTCTACCTTGTTTTTGAGACAGTGTCTGTCACTTGCCCGGAGCTCACCCACTTAACTAAGGTGTCCGGACAGTTGGACAGTTAGCCCCTCCTACTGTCCCAGACTTCCCAGACAATGGTATTGATTGTATGTGTTAACCATAATAATCTCAGGCTGTTTTATGTGATTTATGGGAATAAACCCGGGTTCCCATGCAATGCTACTGCTCAGGTTCCCATACAATACTCAGATAGCCTGAAGCTGCCCCAATAGCCCCTTATTCTCATTTTCTGCTACTCCTTAAGTTGTGAAGGATTGAACAGTATTTCCACTAAAAAATTGTTTAGGATCTCAACGAATAGCAAATTCTAGTCATTGTTACTAACTACAAAGATTTGTATAGGCGTTTAACCTACCTATTTCTTATGACAGTTCAGGTTTTCTGCTTCTCTGAGCAGCTGTCAGGCAAGGCTTACTCCTAAGAGTATTCTTCCAGCTTTGTTGTAAGTTAGAGCCTTGAAGAGAAATGGTGTCAGTTGAGCTCCTGGGCCCACAAACACCTTTCCTCTCATTTTTCTGGGCTTGCCTCTGGCCTTTACAGTCAGGACCTCTCCCTTCCTGTTCTGGGGAGGACAGCAGATGCAGCTAAGGAATTGTTGCTGAGAGGGAAGCCATCAGCCACATTGCCCCTTCCAGTGAGCGCAGTCATATTCTCTCTCCTTTCTGTTTTCTTCCCCCTGTGTAGACTCACTTGGACCAGAACTCTGCCTTCTCTTTTGCTCACTCAATCCTCCCAGCTCCATACCTCTTGACAGTGGACTTGGTACCTATGTTCCATGGCTCATCTAATCTAGGGCATCTGTGGCTAACACACCAAAGCACCGCTGACTGTCGTGTCTGGTCTACACAGAGATCACAGATTTTTGCCTCCTGAGTGCGGAGATTAAAGGCACGGCACCACCACATCCAGCCCATTTTAATGTTTTTAAATACACAATGCATTGTGATTTTGGCAAGCTAAGTCATACAAAAGCCTGATGGTTGCTAAGGAGAGAAAGTTTACATAACTGAAGTAAAAATTTGAAGTTGTGATTCTGTGGTAGGTTGACTAATGTATTCTTCTAATAATTAAAACATACTCGTCTTCTTCTGTGCAGGTTTGCATGCACTGGACTGCTAAGAAAAGCCTGCCCATGTTACACTCAGGGATCACTCTTCTAGGAAGGCACAATGTGAGCACGGCTCCCGTTGAAAGATGGAGATTAAATGTCACTTGCTTCTTTCTTTCAGTGCCCCGTGCATAACAATTTCCATCACAACAAAAATAGTTTCTATTATGGACAAAATAAACTCTTGCTTCCTGTTCAAACACTTTTTGTTCATCTTTTAAGAATGTCTATAAATAAAGATCAGGAGGTTGAAGCCAGTTTGGGGCTCTACATGGATACATCTCTTTTAAACCTTACTACAGGTGAGCTCTTGTATTTGTCCAGGCCATTTCTATTGGCCTAGGGTTCATTTTACCTTAAGAATTTCTTCTCTGTAGCTGAAACATTCTTGGACACAATTCCAAACCTGCAGAGAGTGCTGGGCTTGATCAGGCAGAGACTTTTTAAAAGGGAGTGTGTGTGTTCATGTTGGCAGCGAAGACTGATATTGCCTGTCAAGTCACTGGGCAATCTGAGGCACAGAAGTTTCATTTCCGGTTAGAAAGTTCTCAGAGTAGGAATTGAATCTTGTCAAACAAGAGAGATTTGGCTAAGCAATCAAAAGTATTAGAGACACAGGTGGCCTCCCTATCCTTCACTTTTAAGACTCTCGTTCGAGCTGGTTATTGCTCAAATGCCTACTTCCTGCCACTATTCTCCTTTGACTGCTGCCGCACCCTGGCTCCTGCTCACAGGGTCGCTCTGCTGGGCAAACTGTCTAGGTTGTTGTCCTCAGGAACATCATTCGGAAGCCTGTTAACACCTTGCCTCAGCCAGACTCAGCCAAAGCCGGCAAGACTTGAACACAGACTATTTCTACTGGAATGGCCTTCCCAGGAATCTTGGTCTGAATCTTACCAGTTCTCTTCTGCAGTGACTACCTCAGAAGCCAAGGCACTGCCCTCACACAAAGCTATTATTAGGCCAGCGCTGTGCCAAGTACAACATACAGAGAAAGGCCAGGAGCAGTTAAGGCACTTGTAGGCTTGTAGGCCTATTTTTATTTCCTGTTTCTTTCCGGATCTTTACAAAAATTGTGTGTTAGATGCAGCACCTACCCCACTCCCACCCATCCTCCCACCGCATCCCCACCCCTCCCCACCCCCACCCATCCTCCCCATCCCATCCCCACCCCTCCCCACTCCCACCCATCCTCCCCATCCCATCCCCACCCCATCCCCACCTATCCCCACCCTAGCCTTACCCCTCCCCATCCTCAATTCAGGAACAACTGAGCTAATAAGGATTCTGGAGTGGGAGATCTCAAACTTGCATCTTCAGACTCTATTTTTCCCACACAAGGAGACCAGTTTTATTTTGTTTTCTTTATCATCCCTTATGTCTCTTAAAAACTAAGAGAAATCAGTGGAGAGGAGTAGACCCACAGTAACTAACTGAAGGTGTTGAAGGTGAATTGGAATTGGAGGCTATTCCTTTTAGAAGCACCCTGGGAGAGCGGGATTTGGCAGTGCTACACGAGGGAAATACTTGCCTGATATGGCCACTCTTCTGGAGCCCAACACCCAAGACTTTGACATAAATGCCACTGCTGTTTCTGGTCACCGCATAGGCACTCTTACCTCAGCTGCTTCTGCCCCACGGTTGGATGACCACAGTCCTGCCCCTCCCATGGAAGCTGGCTCTTTTCTTTGTGGTTTTCCTTGCCCTTCCCAGGCTTGTGCACAGTGCTAAAGAAAACAAATGACCCCATCTCCTGTTCATGACCACATTCTGTGTCAGGTTGAAATAGAAAGCCTTAGCTTGTATCTTGTCTGGGAGCCCATAACGATCTGGCGGCAGTATCCACACCCATTTGAGACCCTAGAGCAAGCCTAGTTCTGATTTACAATGGAAAACTAGTTATTGGATTCAGAGAATATCAGAACCTTGAGCTTGTTGAGGAATTCTAGTTAGTATCAGCAAATATTCCAGAAGCTGTGTCTGTCTGTGGACTTACTAGCCGAGTAGTAATGTGGAAACCCTGATCAGTTTTCAGAAGAGACTGCTTACAGAGTCTCACTCTTAGAAATAAAACTTAAATTTATGTGTATGTGTAGTTCCCTATGTGGCCCTGAGCAGTACCAACATTTCCGCAGGAACTGTTGGGAAGACAGCTTGCAGAGCTGTGATTTTCTTTGGCCACTGTTTGAGCCACCTGCTCAATGTATGGGCTCAATAGTAAGACTTAAAATGTGCATTTGTCAATTCTGAAAATCATACTCTCCTTTCAAGGAGACTGGTTTAATTCTATTTGAGAAAAGGGAGAAATCAAAAGCAAATAAAGACATTCCAGGAGCGTTAGCTGTGGCCTTTGCCCTGCTACATATCTGTGTAGATTTTCACTGTCTGAGATTGCCATTGCTTACTTATCTAAACCACTGTTTTCACTTGTCCTGCTTCCCACGCATCACATCCACTTTCTGAGAGCAGAAATTCCATTTTACACTAAAGACCGGAGGGATGCTACACTCAGCCTCAGACAGCACCTTTATCCTTTGTAAACTCATCAGAATAGAAACATGGTTGTCCTTGAGACTCCATTTCCAGTACTGTCAACCCATTTAAGTCCACTCATTCAGAGAGTATCGATTGAGAGGCAATAAGTCGGGCACCTCATAAAGTGTTGTGATTAATAAAAAATGCAATAATTCTCTTCTTGCCTCAAGGAATCTAGGAAGAACATCACACATCACACTGAAACTACTCCCCCAAATGGGTTACTCCTCCCCCATGAGGACAGTCACTAAGTTCTTGGGTATATTTACCAATGACACAGAAGTTGGCCACACAAACTTTGGTAGAAAAAAAGCATATTACAAAGTATATCAGCATTCTCTCTCAAATTCACCAACCTTTGTCTGTTCCCCAAGGTATCATTACAGACACTGTGGGCACATAGTTAGAAAGTCAGCAGCTCTTGTCCTGGCATCATTGGGTGTGTTTTCCAGGTCACCATACTAAGATGTCTTTTGTCACATAACTTACTGACCTCTTTCGGCCAAATAAGGGAAGGAGTGAGGGGTCCTGGAACACGGAATGAGTCAAGTGTTTATTTCTAGACCTCTAAACAAGGCCTAGAATCTTCTGAGAACTTGCTAATACCGGGCAGGAAAAATCCCATGGTGTCAGCAAAACTTTGATGGTATCAAAATACAGATGAGTCACCTAATTTCAGCTTTCTGAAGGTGGGGCTTGAGAAACTGGGAAAGAAGCTTGGCTCATGGGGCAGAGGAAGACACCCCCAGCCTGTGAGGCTCATTAGTGGCTCCTACATTTTGCAGTTCCAGAGACCACCGTGGGGGAATTGGGCTGCAGTCCTGTGGAGGATTTCCTCTTGCTTCTCTGTCTTCTGATGCTGTGAGAAACAGCCCCCTTCGGTGAATCCTCCAGTCTCAGACAGATCAAAGATCTCCAGAGGTGGAGGCGCTGGACAGTTTCATTGCTCCAGGCTGATTATTCATTCACCGGAGATTCCACCCAGGGAAGTTGCCCAGCCGGTTTGCTGACTGCCTGGTGGAGACTTTTAAAGGGACATCGCCTCATTTCTTAAAAGAGAATTTGATGAAAACGGTGCCTGAAGAGGGCGGTGAACAGATCAGCTACTCTATAACCAAGTGGACAGCACTCCTTCCACTGTCCTCTTAAGGAAAGAAGGGATGCGCAAGACAGCATTTTTCGTCAAGCAGCCAGTTCCAAGGGCAGATTTCAGGGCTCTTTTCTGGTGGTGCTCTTCAGCTGCGAGCACATGGAGATAAGATGGAAATATGCCCTGCATTACCGTGGGAAAATCCATTACTCAGTTTAGAGACTGCACATGCATGTGTGCACACATACACCATGAACAATTGTGCCTCTTTAAAGTCCAAAGGACACTGTGTACTTCATTCCTTGCTCACCATTATTCTTCCTTGAGGGAAATATGCTTAGACCAAAAAAAAAAAAAAAAAAAAAAATTAAGAAAGGAATTCTTTTACAGCCATTCTTTTATCTTAGGTTCCTGGGATCCTTGATTTGGGAGAGTTTTGGTGTTGCACCATGCGTCTCCTTCCCAGATCTTAACAGGATATTTGAAAATGTATTTTTAAAGATGGAGAAATATGATCTGATTCAGTGCGCTTATTCAAAGTCTCAACTACATGGGAAGGTAACGCAGGAGGATCACTTGAGACCAGGAATTAAAAACCAGACTGGCTAACAAAGCAAGACCTCCATCTCAACAAACAACCAACTAGATAACAAATAATTGTTTTGTCTGATTTGACGTGGTTCAGCCACTTATAGGCAGAACAGGGTAGGATATTTCTTCTATGAGTCTCCATAGTTCAAACTCTGACTGTCTGTCTGTCTGTTGGTCTGTCTCTCTCTGGATGTTCATATATGCTCATGCACGTGTGTATGCATGTGTGCACGCATGTGGAGACCTCTTTAGCATCAAGTGGCTTCATCAATCACTGTTTCACATTACTTTAGAGACAGTTTCTCTCCCTAAACCGGGAGCTGAGTGATTTGGCTGGACTGACAGGCTAACTAGCATGGCGCACAGCTTTTCACATGGGTCTTGAAGATCAAACTCGTGTCTTCACGCTTGTACACCAGACACTTTACTGGCAGCTATCCTCCCAGAACCAATAACTCATGCATTTATTTTATTATTTAATTTGTATCAAGAGATCGCCATTATCATAATCATCATCATGATGCTTGAGAAAGGAGGTTTCCAGCCAGCTATTCAATGTATTTTTGATTACATTAAAACAAAATTAAAATGGTTTTCTTTTCACAATGAGATGGGTCTGAAGTTGGATTTGGTATGTGCGTATTCTGCTTTTCTGTTGATGACACAAGCTTTATAATTGTCCATTCTAGCAGATACATAAAGTCTATAGTAGAATGATTTGTGTGGTCTAATGAGGATTTCAACACTTTCTACTAAAACACTACTAATTCAGGATTAAGCTACGGAAGCAAATGTCTTTACTGTGTTTAAATGTGGCCAGATTTGGGTAGAATGATCAACAACACATGATCATTCATGCATCTACTATGTCCAAGTACTACACTTCACATAAATATTGCCCCTTTAGCTGTCATGAGAAATGTGAGCTGTAGTTCTGTCCAGGTCACATAGATGAAGAAACCATGATGTAGAGAAACTTCCTAGTTAGCAATAGATGGGGCAAAAATGACCACATTCAAATCTCGGATCTGTCAGGTGGTTCTAACAGTTCCCAATGTGCATGTCTTTGAATATTTTTATTAGAATCATTCACATATTGTTATTCAGAGCTATTTTTTTGCTGAATATGATATATCAGTCTCCCCAAGAGAGGGATGTTTGTAGAAAAAGAAGGTGTTCATCTGTAAGTAGGAGAGGGAAGACAGAAATGAGACACCATGGCTATGCATGCTAGAGGGAGGAGAGAGCGTCCAGTTGCTAGTGGTTGCTGCTTTTGTGCCGCTGTCCCCAAATTACCTGGCTTGGTCAGCTTCAGAGAGGAGAGATGTGATTTAGCCTGCAATTTCAGAGTGACTTCCACCATGGTAGCAGGAGCATGAGGTGGGGGCTGTTCACAGAGTGGACCAGGAAGCAGAGTGTGTAGAGAAGTGGCTAAAGGTCGGGCAGAATCTCTGTAAGAGCCTCCATCTAGTTTCTACCAGGTAGCCTGTTTCTACCAGGTAGCATCCACCTCCTAAGGGCTCCAGGAAGGAAGCACTGAAAACACAGCCTGTGGAGGATGTTTCAGATGCAAACCACAACAGTGCACCTCCAGCCTCAAAAGATCTCATGCTGCAAACTTCATTTAGTTTAATTTCCAGAGGCTTCCAAAATTCATACAGTTTCAAAGTTCTAGCTAAGACCCAAAACAAACTCTTAAGTATGGGCTCTTTGGATATCAAAATGAAAGTTACATACTTTAAACATAAAACAACAAAACAACACACAGATTAAGTATTCTAGTTCCAAAAGGGTGGGATGAATTGACAAAGGAAGCAAAGCCTAATCCCATTAGAAAAGCAGTAAGTCCTGTGTCTCCACATCTAGTGTCCAGGGCACATTATGTGATTACACAGGCACAGGTAGGGGTGACCAATGGCACCCTTGTAGCTCTGCTACCTGTAGGCCAGGAGCCCTCTCATTCAGGCTAGCAACAAGCATTTCCTAGAGATTTCTTCAGGGTATGCCCCACGCTCCTGTTCAGTGTCTTGTGATAACTTAGGCACCATCTTTACAAATCCAGACATCAAATTGTTTGGCACTCCTTGCAGGAAATGTGCAGAAAGACACACGACCTGTCTTCACAAACACTCCTTAACCATTTGCATGTGAACATACATCACTCTGTAATACTAGAACTCTGAAAGTTTGACAAACTAGTGCTATGTATATGCTGTCAGGTTCTGGTACTAGCTTGAGAAATAGCTTAGCAGGCTTGGAACACAGATGCAGCAGCCTTCTATGTACCTCGGAAGCTGAATCTGGCACAGAAAAAAAGCCAGGGGAGGGGGCTTTGCTAGGTAATACCTTTTCAACAGAGCATTCCTACAACACTCTACAAACTTACAAAAGGAAGTTTGCAAATGAGTTTTCAGTTTATACCTTGGAGTCTATAATGGGTGGGGTCTTACCCCAAGGATCCTTGCTACTGTGCCAGTTTGAATTGTTTTTAATGATGCTTCTATTTAACAGTACTAAAATTTTAAGCAGTTGTAAATTCCTTATCTTCAGTTCCTTGTTCACAATTGTCAATGTGCTGGCACTCTTTTCTTCACTAAACTCAATGTTCTCTATGTGTTTCTCCTCTACTCTTTGAAATGGATTCTCACTATAAATCTGGCTAAAAGCAGGCAGCAGCAACCATGCCACAGCTGTAATCATGCCACAGCCTACAGGTTGCACTCATTTAAAATTTACTTGTCAAATATATTAGTTCACTACTTTTGAATTCAACTGCACTCAGATTTTTAGTACATAGGCTAAAGACAACAGGCGTTTTGTCAGAACATAACATAATTGGTCTTTAGCATAAGTCTCCATAGAGTCTGTTCCCACCTTAGTCTTCATGAACACTGCACTACCACCAGAGCTGCCTGTTTAGACCACAGTTTCAACCTCATCCACGTCCTTCCCACAAAGCTGGCCCAAAGACCCAAGAATCACATGACCAGATTTAGTTACATCAATGACCACATGTCTCCTGGCATTAATTTTCTGTGTTCATTGCTTTCATCTTGTGTGAGAAAACTACTTGATGCAGACAATTTGAGAAAAAGGATTTATTTTGTTTCAGTTTCAGAATGTTTTAGTTCACTGTTCAAAAAAGGAGTTGTAGCTGCTCCATCCATAGAGGTGGAACAGGATGAGGTGGAAGAGCAGAAGACAGACAAAGCAGGATCAGGAGGTAAAAGCTCATCACATACGTATGGTGGCTGAGGAGGAGGCAAAGCATGTGCAGCACGTGTTAGGGGCTAGGTCTGACCTGCTAAATCTTCACCCCTAGTTACCTACTGTGCCAGCTTGGTCCCATTTCCTAAAATAATGGCCCAGTGTGGGACTGGACACTCAAGTCATGAGCCTGTGTGGGGCATTCCTTATTCAACCTGCAACCTTATCTGCTGTGCTTGTGTTTGTGTTGGGTTAAGGAGGGCACCAGGTAGAGGTGGAAGAAAGGAAACATTGAGGGGAAGACAGGATGGTAAAGCTAGTCTTCAAGAGTTTGAGTGGAATTGTTTTTAATAACGTGAATTGGAGTGCTACATCTTCAAACAGTAAAGGGATACTGAAAGCATCTGTAATGGCTTGAATGAGAAATGGCCCCCTAAGCGTGTGGTGGGCATATGAAAACTTAATTGCCAGCAGGTGATGCTTTGGAGGAGGTTGTGGAGCCCTTAGGAGGTAAAGCCTTGCTAGCTGAAGTATGTCCCCAAGAATAAGGGGTTCATACTTCATAGCCTTACTCTACTTCTAGTTCTCTGTGGTGATATTTTGTTTGTGCTATAACAAATAAAGCTTGCCTGAGGATCAGAGTGCAGAGCTAAACTGCTACTCAGCCATAGAAGCCAGGTGGTGGTAGCACACACCTTTAATCCCAGCACTCAGGGGTCAGAGGCAGAGGGATCTCTGTGAGTTCAAGACCATCCTGGATTACATGCGATTGAGCCAGTCTAAAAAAGACAGAGCTAGGTGGTGGTGGTTCATACCTTTAATCCCATCACTCGGGAGTCACACACCTTTAATCCCAACACTAGGGAGGTGGAAACAGGAAGGGATATGGCTGGGCAGAGAGAGGAATATAAGGCAAGAGGAGACAGGAGCTTAAGGTATTCAGTCTGAGGACTTGCAGAGACAGGATACCCCATTCTGTCTGAGGATTTTGTAAAGGCACGAACTAGTGGCCTGGTGCTCCACTTCTCTGAAATTTCACCTTTCACCCCCTCATGTTTGGCTCTAGAATTTTATTATTAAGACCAATTAGAAATCACACCAGGTTTTCCCTCTACTTTCTGCTCCAATCACCTGCTACCATGCCTCTCCTCCTGTAAGGATGCTCCCTCTGGAACTGTGAGCCTGTTTATCACAACAAAACGTAACTAATACAATATCCTGTAGGAGTTATTTCTAGACTAGACAGTAGTGGTACAGGCCTTTAATCCCAGCACTTGGGAGTCAGAGACTGGCGGGTATCTGTGAGTTAAAGGCCAGCCTGGTCTATAGAGTTATTAAAACAATATTGTCTTTTGAACAGATAGAAAGTGAAAAATTAATTCTCATCTGTTCTTCTAAAATGTGCCATAAAGGCCCCTGGCTAGGAGCCATCTACAGATGGGGTCCTCAGGCCCCCATCTCTTAGAAAGGACCTAAGAGAACCAGTTGAAGAGGAGGAGGCACGGGAACACCCTGGGCACAGCTAAGGATTTCACAATCCTCATGGCATCTGCGGGCATCAGCATCAGGCCTTGAAAGCAATAATGAAGCTGACCTCTGCCTGCTTAGCCCTTCAAACAGCATTTAAAAGTCTGGGACAATTGCGAGAATGTAATTCAGTAGGATAATTTTATTGCATGGTGCCAAGCATTGTCTCAAGTGTTCTTGACAGTTTGGAATGTAATGTGTTGTTTCTCTTATGCTCTCTCTGTTGTTGCCATCTCTTATTCACAGACGCTTCATGGCTTAGGCACTCAGGCAGTGATCACCTTTCTGCTATTTACGTCGATACTCTACTGACACTAACAGTATGTAAAAAGATTACAAATCCAAGAGTCATTAGATGACACCGAGTCACGGCACAATAGTAGAGTTCATACCTAAAGATTATTGGTAAAATATGAAGATGACAAAACAAAAATATTTAAGAAAATATTAAATTAAAATTTTATCTTATTATTTGTTAGATACAGTTATATAAATATGAATATAAGATTGCGTTCTCTGCTAAAAGAATGAAGACAGCAGACTGGGAGTTTCAGGCAGTTGGAGAGACAGAATATGGATGCCTGAGTCTAGATAAGAGGGGCAGCAAGTGTCTTTCTGTCTGTGTGTCTGTAGCCAGAAGAGGGCATCAGATCTCATTTCAGATGGTTGTGAGCCACCATATGGTTGCTGGGAATTGAACTCTGGACCTTTGGAAGAGCAGGCAATGCTCTTAACCGCTGAGCCATTTCTCCAGCCCTGGGAGGTATTCTTATCATCCTTGAAAATAAAAACCCAAGTCGACATGCCAGGGAATCTCTAACTGGAAAAGGGAGGGCAAACGGATTGAGTTCAAACCCAGATGTGTGCACAGCAAGATTCTTTATTAAAAACAAAATCAGACAAAACAAAAATACAAGTATTACTCCTTCCTATTTTCTTTCTTAGCAACTCAGATTCAGTTAGACGTTCAAATCTTTTTTTAAAATTATTCATGAAATGCTTTCTTCAGACTAAAAGAGAAAAAAGAATTTAATTTTAACTTTTTGTTAATCTATACTAATTTCTAAGGATTTTTCTCTCCAGTGATTGGAGTATTGAAACAAGAAAATAAACTTTGAGATTTAAAATAATACGAAAGGAGACTGGTGGATGGCTGAGAAGACAAGTGCACTTGCTGCCACGTTTGGTGATGTAAGCGCAGTGCCACACGGTAGAAGAAGAGGGCTCTCACAAGTTGTCTTCTGGCCACCATCTATTTGCTGTGACACACCCACGTATTCTCCCCCCCCATACAATACACTCTAAATAAATGTAAACAAAACCTAAAATAATATGAAAGATTGATATGCTTGATTTAATGTAAAAAAAATAAATGATTAAAATACACACACATACATAATTAAGAATAAGTCATGAATTTGAGGGTAAGTTGTGGAGACACAGGGGGAGTTGGAGAGGGAGAGGACATGGGATAGAAATTATGCTAAGCCAGGACACGTGCAGGAAATTCTCAAACACAAATTTCTTTTTTATTTTATTTATTTCTTTATTAATTAATTAAAGATTTCTGTCTCTTCCCCACCACCGCCTCCCCTTCTCCCCCTCCCCCAACCAAGTCTCCCTCCCTCGTCAGCCCAAAGAGCAATCCAAACTGCCTAGGATCCCACAAAACCAATAGGTGCAGTAGGATCAAAAACCCATTGCCATTGTTCATGAGGTCTCAGTAGTCCTCATTGTGCACTATGTTCAGCGAGACCGGTTTTAACCCAGGCTTTTTCAGACCCAGGCCAGCTGGCCTTGGTGAGTTCCCGATAAAACATCCCCATTGTCTCAGTGTGTGGGTGCCCCCCTCACGGTCCTGAGTTCCTTGCTCGTGCTCTCTCTCCTTCTGCTCCTGATTTGGACCTTGAGATTTCAGTCCGGTGCTCCAATGTGGGTCTCTGTCTTTGTCTCCTTTCATCGCCTGATGAAGGTTAATATTCAGGAGGATGCCTATATGATTTTCTTTGGGTTCTCCTTCTTATTTAGCTTCTCTAAGAACCCGAATTATAGGCTCAATGTCCTTTATTTATGGCTAGAAACCAAATATGAGTGAGTACATCCCATGTTCCTCTTTTTGGGTCTGGCTTACCTCACTCAGGATAGTTCAAACACAAATTTCAAACAGCAGCAACAACAAAAACATATGTATAGACCAAAGAGAGCAACACAGATAATGTGCACTCAAAGGGCTGAATCTGGGTAAGTTCCAACACAAAGCAAGCATGGCCAATAAACAAGAATGAAGAGAGACTTCAGCTTTCACAGTAAACTTGCCACTTTCAAGTTTAGCTCTATCACAGATTTGCTGCTGGAGGTGACTACCTGCTCAGTTGCTAACTAACGGAGGACTGCAAAAAGGAATGGTCATGTCAGATTCTCTGAAGTAATTACAGAAAGAATCTCCAGAGGCAGACAGTCATGGAACTTATTTCAGGGAGTGACTATTTAGTTCCTTATTTTAATAACAAGGAGATGCTGAACACATTTCCTCAACTGATTGCAATTCTTAAACATACTTAATAGCAGCAGCATGTGATATTAGAAAAGTATCTCACTTAAATTGTATTTTGTTGTTCAGTACAGGATGATTTTTTCTCTTACATTGTTTTATTAGCTCACAAGAATTAAGTTCCACCTAATTCTGCAACCTTCTTCAAACAAAATTTGTTTTTGCTGTTTTTCATTCCACATTCTCCTACCTCCCTCCTAGATATCCTCCTACCTCTCCTCCTCCCATTCTTGTGTCATATGTGACCCTTTGTCCCCTTTCTCAACAGGCCTAGTTCTCCTCTCATTGATTCCTTCCTTGTTTTAGTCTACACACACTCTTAGTACCCTGTATTTACATGAGTGCAAACATTAAAGGATCTGCATATGAGAGAGAACATGTGGTATTTTTTTCTTAGATTCTGTCACCTTGAATAATACCATATTTTCCATTTTTACTATCTTTCCTGAAAATTTCGTAACATTTAAAAAATTTTTTTGAAAAGTTTATTCTTCAATCGTTTCTTATATGTAAACAGTGAACCTGATTACAGCCACACCCACCCTCTATGAACCCTACAACCCCTTTTATCTTTACACAAGTCTCTTCCCCCTATTCATGTCATTTTGTTTTGTTCTGTGAGTTTAACCCTGGGCCATCTTGGTGGCCATGGATTCGGAATCAATAACTGGAGTCTGGTGAACTCAAAATGGTTGACAATAATTAGAGGTACACATCCTGAGTCAGGATGTGGTTACTTGGTTCTTTTGACACGAAGATGACCCATACAAATAGATCCATTCCACCCTGACAGATGGTCAGGATGTGCAAGCGTACTTCTGCTCCTCCTTTTGTATTAGGAGGTTACCTGCTGAATGTCTGTCTTCAGGATATTTGATCTAGGGTAGCTTCACCGCCTAAGCAACAGAATGCTGATGACTTGATGCCTCAAAGTGTTAAAGCAATTAACTGTTCAAATTGTTCTTTGTATCATGTTAAAGAAGTCTTCTATTGTCTTCTTTCCTCTTTTGTATTTGGGTATAAAAACGTATGAAAAATTAAATGCAGATGAATTTCAGTACTGGAACACCCCCCTGGTACTATTCTATGGTTTCTGTTTTATTATTTTTCACGTGTCTTTATATTTTTTTACTTGTATTTCTAAGTTCTCATGCCCCTATCCTGGCAAGAAGTGTTTTTATCTAGGCTGGTCCCTGACAAATGTCTTCCATTCTCCCAGCTACATCAGTAGCTAGAAGTTTAGCAGTGAGGAACACAGATAGAGTACTGTAAGTCCATCCCTACCCATGACTGACGGTTGACAAACCTAGTTTTATGCAGGCCCATTGCAGGCAGCTGCAGCTGCTGTAGGTGATGATGCGTCAAACTCAGATTATAGCGTTTCATGACTATTCTTCCTAATTTCTGGCTTCTATATTCTTTCTGCCCCTTCTCTGAACCTCCTAAAGGTGGTATAAATGTCCCATTTAGGAACGAGCACTTAACCATCACTTATTCTCAGCACCGTAATCAGTCATGAATCTCTCTAGTTATTGCAAGGAGAAGCTTCACTGAAAGTAACTTAAATATCTATATACAGATATTTAAGGAGTGGCATGGTTGGAGCCATACTAATTAGTCTAAACAACATTTTGGCCTATGTCCTTCTCAGTCATAAGCCATTTTTTTTTCTGTTCAAGTTGACATTACCAGGGATGAATTGTCTTCTGCGAGTAGGTCTCATATCCAATCAAAAAGCAGTTGGTTATTAACCGTAACAGTTGTGCCATTATTGAAAGGTAGGCACGTATTGCCTAAAAGGTCGATCTTTTAGTTTGTAGGGGGCCACAGCTGTGTAAAACAGTTGATACCCTTTCCCTCCCAGTAGCCTGCACCTTTGAGTACCATGAATGCTAGCAATGAAGGAACAAGCTTCTAGTTCAGTCCCAGTTTGGTTTCTCTGTATTTTGTCTTTAAGGCATATGATGCCTTCAGCAATAGGGTCTTAGTGTGTTCTGGTGGAGGAAGGGTAAGAACTCTGGGGCTCCTGGGACATCCTTCAGTAAATTAACAAGGAGTTGTACCATAGCTGGCCCTAGAATTTTTGATAGTTGGTGGCTTTTAGAAGCAGAATTATCCAGCACTGTAGAATGGGAAAAGATACTTTTAAAGAAATAAATACTTATATCTAGTTTTATAATATTTTAAACTTTTTCATAATTTGGCCTATCCAGACTTTAAATAAACTGGACTTAACAAATGCCACTTCCTCTAATGACATGGGCTGCAGGAAACAGTAATTACAACCAACATTTGCTGAATGGGTAAATAATGAATGATTCTGCAGGGAAAGATTAAATAAGGCTGTAGAAACAATAATTATAAAACACAGAAAACTTCTGGGGGCCTGGGATGTACCTCAGTTGGCAGAGAGTTTTCCTCCCCTGCACAAATCTCTGGACTTGATCCCGGCAACACAGAAAACCTGGCCTGGCAGGGCATGTCTGTGACACATTTAGCAAGTGTAGCCAAGAGGATCAGAACTTCAAGACCATCTTCGACTGCTGCGCAAATTTGAGACCAGCTTGGTCCTGTCTCAGAACTGAAAGGAAAACAACTGTCTCTGTACATTAGAATACAGGTTTTACGTTTCACTTTGATTTCGTTGTTAGAAGCAGGTGAGTTCATCTAGACGGTTCTGAATCAAGCACAGATTTGGACGCAGAGGCTTCCTGCTGCCGAGAACTTGTCTTTTCATCACTAGTCATCCCTGTGTTCTCTTCCAGGTCACATATTTCAGTGTCACCGGCGAAGCACTCCTATTTTAAAAATACCACTTTGAAATAGAGCCATGCAGAAAAAGCTCATTGTGGATGCTATCAAACAGGGGCCGCTTCATATATACAGAGGAAATGACTAGATCCCCTTTCAACTATTTCTTAAAATTATCTGATACTTGTTAATTAAAATAGTTAGTTCTTCCAATCTAGTAATTCCATCCTAACCCCGATGATACCAAGAAACTGTATAAAATTATTTGTTGAGTGGAGAATTTGAGTTGCTTAAAAATTATAAACCCAAATTTTTTTGCCCATTTTAAAATTATATTTTTATGTATACTTACTATCAACAGTTATGGTTTTTTAATATCCAGACTATTTGGTCCCTTTTCTTTTCTTTTTTAAATGTTTTGTTTTAACTGATTTTTATGATCCTTGAAGTCTATAAAAACATTGGTTTCATAAGATGCTCTATTCATGGAATAGTTGGACTCAATCACGGCATTAAGTGTGGCTTTGTGTGTGTGTGTGTGTGTATGTGTGCATGCACATATGCGTGTATTTGAGTCCCGACTCAATATTCCAGTGTATTTGAGTCCTGTCTTATGTATCCCAGAATTTCCTTAACTCACTCTGATGATGGCTTTGAACCACCAATCCTTTTGCTCCACAACAGGCAAAGACTTCAGACCATACCACAAAGTTTAGCTCACATTCCTTGATGAAAATGCAGGAGTATAATTAAGTTTCTAGAAAACCTGAAGAAAGGGATTTTTCAAGTTTGAAATAAAGTTTACAGACTATACTACTCAGGGATTTTAATGACTAAACTTTTATCCATATTTCATTAAAAATTTTCAATGACTATTGAATACTATTGGATAGTGTATAATAAAGTGAAAAGATTGAAAGAAAAGCATTAGTTCCAACTTATGGGTCTTTAATAAGCCCGTGGTGATAAATCAACACTTTAGTGTTTCTGTCAGCAGCAACTCATTCATTAAAGGTTTGGCGGAACTGGAGGGCAATTGAAAACAGCCACACAAAAAGCTGTCACGTTAAAGGCAACATTTCCTGGGTCTCTGCCCTCCAGCTTGCCTTTTCCTTTCCTTGTGCGATTATTGCTCAAGCTAGAAGCGTCAGCTCTCCCCTGTGGGCCAACGATTCACGGAGAAGACGCACTGCTTATCCTGTCCTGTTATCTTGCTGCTATTCTTGTGCGTCCATCTTTCTATTGAAGATGATGTCATCCTGACACTTGGTCCAAATGCGAGCTTAACCACACTCAGGAGAGAAAACTGTGTGCCTGCCTTGTCTGGGCACAAGAAACCACTACTCACATCCAGAAAGACAGAAAGGCAGACAGGTAGGCAGGCAGGCAGATAGCAAAACAACCATCTAGGCTCTGCTCAGGACCCAGTGATCTCACTTCTCTTCCATCTGTATGCACAGATGATGCTTAAACACTGCTGGTCCCTCCTTCTCTTCAGTATCTGGATACCTTATTGCATGCTTACTTAGCATCAGTCTCTCTCATTTAAATGCCTATTGCCAGAATCCAAGCTCCAGTCTTCATCACTCCCCACTAATATTATTGGTCACTTAGGACCCCATCAGCAAGGGCACCTTGGAAATTCTCAAATGCTCATCACCATGTCATGCTCTTGTCATATGGAAACAAAGCAGTTAAGTGGGGCACACAAAATGAGGGGCTCTTTCTAGTATTACGATGTCAGGCTCAAACTCATTTGAGAGGAGAGCAAGTTTCCTAGAGCCAGGTCCAGGGAAAATACGCAGACGCTGCAATTACAGTCACTTCAGATTCAGGACTTCCTTATGAAAAGTTCAGTATCCCCTCCCCATGGTCATCTTCCCAGGTGTTCTGTGGGCCAGAGGGAGAGCCTCGTGATACCTTTGTGTCTAGTGGCCTGTTTTGAGTCAGGTGTGTGCATAGCTTCCTCATTGGCTCCCAGGGCCAGACCTCTCTCCACAGAATGGACAAGGAAGAACATCTGGGCAGAAACAGGTGAGATGTCGTAGCCACAGGGCGGGGGTGGGGGTGGGGGCGAATTGCGAATGAGGTCTAAAAAACTCACATGAGGCAAGATTATTATTTTCCTTAAAGGCATATATTGAGTTGAAGACATTTCCATAGAAGAGAAACTTTCTATGTTAGTTTGTATTAAACCTGTTGGCTATAAATTCTACTCCATCTTGCCGAATGTATCTGCAGGCTTGTGTCCTTCCTCCAGTTGATAATTTGGGTTTCTTTTCTTGATAATTTGGGTTTCTTTTCTAGGGTGCTGCATGTGTTTGAAGCTGTCTCTTTTAGTTTCTCAGAGGTAAGCATCAGGGTGACACAAAAGGCAGCTGACGGGTCTGCAGCCGGTGTGGATGCGCCCTGGAGAAAACGTACTCTAGGTGTCCTGTTGCATCTTCCCTGTAGCATCCTGGTACACACGTGGTTCTAGAGCACTGTGCCAGGTTCACGAGGTCGCTACTACTCGGTTGGTTCTCTGATGTCCTGCTAAGCCTGGGTCCTCTCTGCTCAGAGCCCACGTCCCTGGAGCTTGGGAGGCGGTGTCTCAGCACCATTTAAACAACTCTTCAGGTCATCGCAACCTAATTGTGTGGGTTGCTTGTCTGTCTGTCTGTCTGTCTGTCTGTCTCTCTCTGTCTTCTCTTGTTCTTATAATTTGGTTTAAATGTTTGGGGTAAGAGTGGGAACCAACTTTCCAATTTTTTTTTTGATCTCCATGTCTTAATATTTATTAGTTTGTTTGTCTGGTTTGCCTGCTTTTTTTTTTTTTTTTCCAGGAATGGGGGTTAATTTGTCTAATAGCAGCTTGTGAAAACAAAACAATGTTTAAGCTAAATAACTCACTAGTGGTGATGGCAAGGTCCTAACACCTGTGGCTATACACTTGGGTGGTTTTGTGTGTGTGTGTGTGTGTGTGTGTATATAGTAATATATACTATATATATTGTTATATGTTGTCATAGTTTGGTACAGCTGTGGGTCTATCCACCACCAGCTAGGCCCTCAGTTTGGACTAGGTGTGTGTAGTTCAGGGAAGATGGCCTCAACTGTCCTTCCTCAGCTACTGTTTCAGTGTTTCTTTATTTTTTTCAAAGAAGTCTCTCACTTCTTGGAACTCAGTAGGCTAGGCTGGCTGGCTGGTGAGCTCAGGAATTTATTTATCTCCATTTCCCTCCTGCTAGGATGGCAAATAGCTTTTCTTTCTTTTTTTTTTTTTTTTAAATCATGCATTCTGGGAAACAAATAAGGGCTTTGCCCACTGATGTCCCTAGCTTTATTTATTCATTTATTTTTTTAATAACAGAACATAAGTTTTGTTGTTTTCATCATAACATTTAAAATCTTTTCTATACAGAAAAATTGGCCTGACTAAAGTGTGCTGTTCTGTACACAGCAGCTTTTATTTTCTTTATATATTTATTATTTATTTATTTTGACCAACCTGTGGAGATTTGAGGACAGCTTCCTAGAGTTGGCTCTCTCCTGCTGTGTGGGACCTAGGGGATCAAACTCAAGTTGTTAAGCTTGGCAGTAAGTAAGCACTGAACCATCTCACTGGGGGACCCAGGGGAAGTTCTTGTTTTTTGACAGTTTCATCATCTGCAGCAGATAACTATTTGGTACATGTTAAATTAATAAGGAAATGCTGCGTATACAAATCAGCACATTTCTGTCAAGTTAATTTTTCATATAAGCACCAGAAACTAAGATTCTAAATATTATAATGAAAATCACAAAAGATACATTATATACTCTGTATTATGAACACCATTTTTTGTTGTTTTGTTTGTGATTCAAGATCAGTATCAAGAAGGACCATTGCTTGGAACATAGGCACTATTTTAAGCCATCCCTTTCCCATTTGGCTCTTCTTGTGTTATCGGGGTGCGGGACCTTGCACACACTAGGCAAATGCTCAAACCCTGAGCTACATTCCACACCCCATTTGTTGATTTCTAATCCTCACCACTGCATGGCAAGGGTTGTTTAAAAAACATCAAGGAATGGCAAATACATTCTGAGGGAGAAAGCAAAGAAAACCTCAACCACAAGATGCACAAACATGAAGGCCCTTGATTCCATGGCACCTCGCAGCAGCTCAGCTATGCCCTGCTCCCCCCTGGAGCTTTTGTTAAGTTGAAACTCAGTGAAAATTTTGACAGGGCAATGTGAATCACAGTAGGGGAAAACTTTCTAAGACAAATCTCTCTGGGGACCAGTCGGCTGGATTCTGTTTTACAAAGTGGAACGTCCCTTGGATTCAAGAGCAGCCTCACTTCTCATTGTAGGAACCAGCCATGATGAGCTAAATATGAACAGATCACCTAAAGGGAGTGCTTTACTTCCAACCATTCTCACCTGCCAGAGTAGGACTCAGCCATCAATAAATTTAATAGAGGCCCGAGTCTCAGTAGTTTACCCTGAAGCAATACCTGGTTGCAGGAAGAATCACAAACTGAGATTACCTGAGCCCAAGAACAGACCATCCAAAGGAAATGCCTAACGTTCCAACCGCTGTAGATAGGATCACCTGCCACACACTCACCAGGACACCACTAGACAAATGTCAGTCAGTCAGGGGTCCTGGACCTCAAAAACCCCTCACCTCCACCTTTACTACTATAAATACCCAACTCTAACTGAGCTCGGGGCTCTCTGCTTATTCCAATACGATGGGCATGCGGAGAGACCAAGTTTGCAAACTTGCATAAAATAAAAGCTCTTTGCTTTTACATCTGGGACTCGGTCTCCTTGTTGGCTTTTGGGGGACTTCACGGATTTGGGCGAATCTGACATTTCATGAGCATTATATTTTTGAATCCCTGTAGTTGAGGTTCACACTGCCTCAATCAGAAAAAGGCTGCGTATTGAAATGGAGCATGCTGTCCTAGATGCACTTTGAAGAAATTACCTTCAATTGCAATTACATCTCTCACCCAATCAAAAGCTTATCTAGCTGAGTGAAAGGGGTTGCTTGTTCCTCTCTGCAGGATTCTGGACTGTTTGCATGGATTCCCTGCAACTTCTGGGCATGCTTTGGGTTGGCGATGACTCATTGAACAGAAAGGCATCTTTCACTGCTAAAGAGGAGAAGACGTGTTTAAACAGAGCATCCTTAATCCTTCTTAAACAGGAGGTTACCCAGATGACAGTTCAGTCCTTGTTATGCCGTGCTTTCATGCAGGTGAGTCATAATTAGAAGTTACAGGATTTAGGTATTGTAAAGCCAAACAGAAAAGTGAAAAAAATAAAAAAAAGAAAAAAGGAAGAACAAGTTGGCAGGTTAACGATGATCCAAACTATAGGATACTTTCAACAGTGTATTGTTATAATAAGACAATTTAAAATTTGAGTACTGTGCTCCATAATGTTGGGGAATGCATTAACATGTGGGAGGTGTCTCAGAGGAGCTGTAGCCTGTGGTCTCAGGTCTTGTAGGACGAAATCCAGGGCCTTGTGGATGCTGAACACTCAGTCATTTTCACTTTTCTTCATGGAAACTCTGATACTGGCTCATCTTGGCTAAGAAAATCCTTAAAAGGAAGATTCTTTATGCACACAGCATGCTTCAAGATTCCCACCCACAGACTGGACAAACTAGCAATCAGACACTGGTATAAACAATGAAGAGAACTGGGGGGGGGGGTGGCTGAGTTAGAAGGAAGCTGGCTTTGATGTGTTGTTATGAACACACCTATATAAAACATAACTGGGGGTTCCCTGTATGTCAGCAAGTGGTTTGCAAGATGCATCTGTGCATATGTTCAGATTACACCTGCTTTTGCTGATGAGGGGACAGGTGTCTGTGTGTCTCACGTGACATTTACTGATGTAAATGTGTAATCAGATGACATTCACTGAGGAGGGAGCTGCAGTCTCAAGTTGAGAAAGTTAGTGTGCTTTCCATAGCTATAAGAGAACAGAAGCCAAGTCTAAATCCCGAAGTTGCCCCATCCACTGTTTATTCTAAGTCAATCAGCTCCTGGTGACTGACTCAGCTTTCTGAATTGTTTTCTCCATAATGTTTAAAGACAAAGAATGCAAAGGAGGAAAAAAGTACTATATAGAAGGAAAAACTGTCAGGAGGGCATTATTAGAAATGGAAAACTGAAAAAGTAACTGTTTGAAATAAGAAAACCATGAAAGTCAGAAAGGACAGTAAAAGCAGAAAATTAGGTCTCAGGGAAACATCAGAGACCGAGCACCAGGGTCCAGAGTCATCATAGTGGACAAAGACAAAAGTGAGGAGAAATTAATCAGGAGCATACCAGATGGACCCAGAAGATACAGCTTGTGTGGTAGAGACGTTTGAAAGATGGGAGCTAGAGGGGAGAGGAGAGAGAGGGAGGGAAAGAGAGAGGGGAAAGAAGGAAAAGAAGGAAGAGGGGAAGAGGGAGGATGTGGAGGGAGGAGGTGGAGCAAGAGAACCAATAAGAAAAAACAACGAAAACAATGAACAACAACAACACTGGAGACCTTCTTTGAATGGCATAGAAAGTATCCCTAAAACTTTTGAAAGTGAAGGAGCCCTGACATATGTTAGTAAGCTGTTACTGCTAACTGATGAAACGTTTTGTTTCCGTATTAAAGGTCTTAACCTCGTTCTTTGCTCTTCCTAGGGTATATGCTACTGTCTTTTTCATGTCTTTCTCCTCTTCTCTTGTTGCTTATATTAAATCTATACTATTTTTTTAATAAACTCCAATTTACCTCATTAAAAATAAATGAAAAAAGGAAAGTCTGAAATGACACATACAAAAATGCTAGAGACAGTCACTCTTCTGTCCCCCCTCCCCCTGCAGATAATACATCATGTAAGAATTTCAAAATGCACAACTATCATTTAATTGAAGTGATAGACGAGTAGACTGGAGGGATGGCTCAGTCCTTAGGAGCACTGGCCACACCTCCGAAGGGACTGGGCTCGATTCCCAGCACTCACATGAAGGCTCATAACTCTCTTTAAGTCCAACTACAGGAGATGCAGCGTCCTCGATGTGCACCAGACAGACAAGTGACACAGACACTAAATTGGGCAAAACTCTGATACAGTGTGATAAATGAGGTAGCGAAAGTAGGGTTTGTTCATTCATTCTGTCTTTGTGACAGATGCTAGGAATTGTTCTAGGTCTGAAATAGGTTTTCCATTCCCATTAGGGTAGCTTTTTTTAAACCATATTATTTTTATGATCTACTTTAGGAAAATACCACAATTGTGGATGGAGTGTGATGGGGAACAAGGTAGAGTAAATAAAAGTATTCTAATAGTTTCACTTTTGGCAAAAGGGATATATGGATGAATTTTGGGGGGGAGAAATAGGGATTATTTTATTGATATTAAAAATAGAGAATTCAGTAAGATGCAGTGGTTTCCAGCACTTGGGAAGCAGAGGTAGGTGAAACTCTGTGAGTGAAAGGCCTGGTCTCCAGAGTGAGTTCCATGACAGTCAAGGTTACACAGTGAAACCCTGTCTCAAAACAAAACAAAACAACAACAAAAGACTTAAAGATTTAAAGGCAGGGTTTCAACAGACTATGACAGAGAAGAAACAGGAGATTGTGCAGTTTAAGAACAGACAAAGGGGCAGGCGGTGTTGGCACACATCTTTAATCCCACCACTTGGGAGGCACAGGCAGGTGGATCTCTGTGAGTTCGAGACTAGCCTGGTCTACAAGAGCTAGTTCCAGGACAGGCTCCAAAGCTACAGAGAAACCCTGTCTCGAAAAAAACAAAAAACAAAACAAAACAAAACAAGAGCAGACAAAGGAACACAGGGACTGGGTTTATATTACCAGCATCCACGTGAATGTCTAGTCTGTGTGGTGTCCTGCCTACAGTCCCAGCATGGGAGACAGACACAGGGGATCCCCTGAGCAAGTTATCTTGCTACGCTAGTTTAACTGATGAGTTCTGTGTTCAAGAGAAAGACTCGGCATCAAATATATGCTGGAGAGTAATCAAGGAAGACAGTGGGATTCAACCTCCAGCCTTCATACGCACACCCCCATGAATGCTACACAAGGAAGACACACATGTATGAACCCCTACACACACACACAGATGGGGGAAAGAGCAAAGATTCTCCACTCTGGGAACTTGTGGTGGTTTTTCACAGTGAGACAGAGACTTCTAGGCTGTGTCTGTATGACCAAATTCTTGCCAGCGGAGTAGGAAGAGAGATGCTCTGAAAAACTGGGGACAAAACTTGAAAGAAAATGTCTTGCCTTGGTTTTGCCCTTCCTCCAGTGGAAGATAAATGTGTTCACAGGTGAGCTGCGGCCTAGGATCTGAGTGCAGCAAAACAAATTGTGGAATTAACCAGGAGACATCTGGAGCAGGGCCACCCAGAACCTGGACAGCCCTTCCTGTGACTCCGAGTACGTTAGAAGTGATAAAGGGCAAATGCTTGTTCATCTCCTCCCCCTCTTCCCCTCCTTCTTCTATATTTTTTAGTGTATGTGTGCTTTACGAGTGTGTGTGTGTTAGAGAGAGGGGGGGGGAAGAGAGACTGTGCCTGCTGAGGTCAGAACAGAGAGCTGCATTGAAGCCACTGGAAATGGAATTACAGATAATTGCAAGCCGTCATCCATCATGTGGGTACTGGTAGCTGAACTCTGGTGCCCCTGTAGAACAGCCAGTGCCCCTAACCAGTACGCAATGTCTCCAGTCCTGACAGTTTCTTAATTACTTTATATGGTAACCTTTGGTATAATTATCAAGTTGGGAGCATAGGCCCCAGCCCCTTCCATCTATCCCAGCCCCCAGGCCTGGTCTGGACTCCAAATCCCAGCAGGCCAGGTCCTGACCCTTCCCTGGGGGAGGGGCCAGGACCACTCCCCAGGGTATTTAAATGAGTTTCCAAAAGAGGAACATGTGGTCCCTTTTCCTTCTTCCTGGTGGTAGCATTAGCAGCCTCCTAGTTCCCCACCTCCAAGCCACCTGAGAGTGCAGAACTTGCATTAAACCTGGATATTTCTTAATTTGGCTTGTTTTGATTTGGCTTGATTGGGAATTTTGCGTCTGCAGGGAGCTCGTGTTAAGAAATATTCCTAACAATAATGTTACAGAAATTCATACTGGAAGTGGTACAGATACCACAAAGAATAAGTGATGTGATTTTGATCTGAAAATCTACTAACAGCAAGGGCAAACTAAGGTGGGCTGGAAAGATGATCACTCATTCACACGCAGGAAACAACTGACAGCAGTATTACATGTGATGGTATGCAAGACAAATTGTTCACTAAACTAGGTGAGGTGGCTGGACACTTCCAGAAAGAGTGTGTGATGAAGCATGGGTGGAGTATGGAAGTTAAAAAACAGGTGTGTTAAGGAGTAGCATTAAAAATAGATATGCAATCAAAGATAAGGAGACACACTTTCTGTTTTCAGGACCCATGCTGCTGAGCTAGCAATTGGCATAGCTTAGTAAAATCCTCAGAGGCAAGCAGTCCTAGGAGAAAGTCAACTCTCCAATGTGCCTTAGAAGAGATGGCCAGCTCCCAGAAGACAGGAGAGCAGCAAGGGCCATGGACGAAGGCGCTCTTCTCAGAAGGGTGAGGAGCCAGGACTCATGTCTCCTACTACACGTCATGTCTCCTGCTTCATGTCTTTCTACACCCTGTGCTACATGCACCCTTTTGTTCCGAATGGTACTTTCTGTCACAGTTACTCTGTTCCTGTTTATTTGGGAGGTGGGGCAGGGGTCAGAAGAAGACAACGTATTGATCTGATGAAGAAGCCTGTGTTTCAACCAAGGACCCTGAACTTTGATATGACATAAAGTAACAATCAGATTTTGGATTACTTCCCTTAGAAATCAAATAGTGCCTTTTATTTGTGGAAATGAATCAACATCTACATAACTTGTAGCTAGAACCACACTTTGTGTAAGCCAGGGCTACTTTCTACCTAACTCCTTCTCCTGACTTCTGAAATAACACTGATTAAGCTGAGTGTGGTTTTCTTTACACTTCCCAGGGTCCTTTGTGATGGCAGCAGGAATGTGGTTTCTCCTGCAAGTGTAATGGAAGCAACATTGGTGGATATAATTTCTGCTTTATCTTTTTAAAGAGAAGCAAAAACTCATAGCCTAGGGGTTGAAAGATGTGTGATGTAAAAGAAGGGCCCAGATCTTGGAGTAGAGAAGACCAGAAATGTGGATGCAGCCAGACCAGCTCATGTGCAAACTCGAATTTTTATTCTGCCAGAAACAATCCAGGCTTGATATAAAAGAAAATTAATGAATAAGAAGATTAAAAGAAAAGCTAGCTTGGCCTTTACCTGAGAGTTAGAGTTTTTTTTCCTGGTTACTAGATACTCATGTATAGTCAGTAAGATAGTTCTAATCTGGCCTCATTACCCTAAAGACCAGAGTTGGGGTGACTCTGCCATGTGCGCCTCTGTGTGGATGATGAGAAGAGAGTCGAGGGCTCTCTTCTGCGATGCACAGGATACATAAATTAGGACAGAAAAATATGACAAATGATGCCCCAAAAGAAGTGCTCTTAAAGCTAAGAGATGCTTCCGGATTCTCCCCTCCTCTGTTGCCTTCCTTGAAAGAGAGAATGGCAGCATGGTTAAATGCTCCTGTGTGTCTGTATCCGAGCTATTGCTTGTCCTCTTCTTTGATCGTTCATCAGAAGAGACAGCTTAAAACTATGACAGGCACATCGTGCACGCCAGCAATACTGATAGGACTCTGGCTTTTAGAAGAACATGGCTGAACCTCCAGCTGGCTTCAGTGAGAGCTAGGTCCTGTTGTAGAGCATTCGTTCTGAGTACCCAAGGTTATTCATGACCCGGGAGGAGGGCAAACCCTTCCCCCTTAAAATTGTACAATCAGGTCAGGAGGCAACAGACTTTGCTCCTGGAGGCAGATGGCTTTATTGGAGTGGGGGCTGGGAGAAGCTCGGCCAGCAAGCAGCAAATGTGAAAAGGCGGTTGTAGTCCAGGTCAGGGCGGACACTGGACTAACCAGCCAGTTAGCAGGGACCTAACAACCCAACCGAAGAACACTGTAGACATCCTTGACTGGGAACCTGTGTGTGTGCATGTGTGTTTGCATATGTGTGTGCACGTATTTGTGTGTGGTGTGTGTGCGTGCACGTGTGCATATGTGCTTGTGTGTGTGTGTGTTAAAGCCCAGAGAGGTCCAACAACAAGGAAAAACTTCCTTATCAGGAAAACTGCCCAAATCAAATATGTTCCTAGAGCAAACTCTGATCTAAGCATGCCGTTGCTCAACCACTCACAGATGACTAAATCAAAAACAAAACAAAACAACAACAACAAAAAACTTTGTAGAAAATTAGGTTTTAAAAACAAATCCAGCAGTCATGTACCATGGGGTCAGAGACTTCTCAACTCAGGTGTGCTTCTTGCAACAACCAGAACAAGTAGCAGAAGGAGAACTCTGGAGAAACAGAGAAAGAGGAAATCAGAACCTGGACTTGTTATATAGTATCTAAATTTTCAGGTTCCTATGAAAACGTAGAACAGGAAAAAAAAATAGCAAAGCATGAACCGCACTTAGTATAAAATGCTTTTCCTGTGAAAATTGTCTCTGGCTGGGATGGCACTTAGCACATCAGCACCAGACCGGATGCTGCACGTGTGCTGAAGAATCCAAGGACTTAGAGTGCATTTGTTGACGTGACTACAGGAAAAGGCAGTGGCGGCGCCTCAGAAATGGGGAACATAATATAATGCATCATTCAGAAAGAATTCTAGAGCTAATAATATGCAAATAAATGTTCATAGGATCCAATAAGCTGGAAGAAATCCAATTCTGCATCAACTTGTGAATGATAAAAAGCAGTATGCCCCTTCTGAATACTATGCAGCGATTAAAAGGAATAAGCCTTGAACCACTTGACTGCATAGATGAATCTCAGAATGCTGTGCTTTGCTCCTCAGTGACGTGCTACAGCTCATATCTCCTCATTTAAGTAAGTAAGCCCTTTCCTATAATCTTAATTTAATAACAGCCTCATCAGTAACTAGAAAAAATTCTATAAATCATTTACCTTAATCTTTCTAACAGAAAGATGGGACCATTGAGATGAAAAACACTCAAATACAGCTCAAAGTCTGACTATTAAGTAAGTAATTTGATAAAATAATCCACATAACAATCAGAACTCCATATGGTTAAACTAGATGTGACTGGTGAGATACTTTTGGCCACATAAATGAAGTTTGATCTTTTTCAAACTTTGATTTTCATAGCCTGCTGACAGTTGAAGTGTTGAAAGGCCGGTGTGGAGCACGAGATCTAAGTGATGTCTCAGAAGAACACAGAAACTTTTTTTCATTTCCTGTGATGCCAATAGTTAGAAAAACAACGCTCTTCTATCTTAGCTGTTCATTACGAGCAGCCAAACTGCAAATTCACCATGTTCTCCTGAACCCACCAGAAAGTAGAAGTCACACAGCAGCTAAACTGAAGAGTTAAGAGAGACAAACTTGCAGTTAGAGAAGAATGGAACCCTTGCTTTAAAGGAGTAGGGAACAGGGATGCAGTCGGTTGTTAGTATCAGAGAGTCAAGCAGAAAGACCACCCACCCAGATCATCATCGCCAAATTAATTAAAGCAAGCTTTTTTACCCAGGTACATGGGCCGCCTCTCCCTAAGAGTAAGGTTAGAGAGCTCAGCATTGGATATGAGCTATACTGCAGAGGCAGGAGGTTTCCAAACGGGGAATTTGGAGGACAAAATAGGTGGGGTTACAAGAGCAGAACACAAGCATAGCAAGTGAGTCATAACGACCTCCTGAAACAGAGACATGATTACAAGGTGGTCATAAGGTAGACTTAACAACAGGTGGTCATAGCAACCTCTTGAAACAAAGGTAGGGTTGCAAGATGGTTATAACTGTTTGAAACAAAGACATTGTTGCTGTTTCCTGTAACAGGCAGTGCAGAACCATTTATAGTTAAGATTACAGGTGAGGCATAGTCCAATCCTTGAGAAACAGAGATTCAATCATACCTAGGATGAGCTTAGTTTGTCTTTACTATAAAGTGACTTTAATCTCAAGATGGAAGCAGGCTGGTTCATCACAGGCACCAGTAAGAACCAGTTGAGCAATTTGGTTAAGGAACTAGCAGAAGTTGAATGTGAGCTGCTGAGAGAGTGAAGACCCTGGGGGCAGTGGATGCAAGAGATGTTTACACATACATATTTTTCTCCAGAGATTTCATCAAAATAGGTTAATGAGAGCCCTGATAGAACATTCTTTGGTGGTGGGTTCCCCAAGAATGGGATAAATCCTGCAGGATAGGCTGGAAGCCCTGATCAGTCTTATTTCTCATCTTCATCCTGCAAGTCTTAAGTCGCCTATTGAGGTGCACACCTGTATTCCAGGCACTGGCTGGAGTTGTTTTGGGGAAAAGCTAATGCTTTCTGCAAAACTGAAAAGCTTCCTGGTCTTGGAGGAGAGGCAAAAATATGCTTGGAGTGCAGAAAGGTAGCTGGTCAGTGGGAGGTTTAAATGCTCTTGTTCATTGAGTGTAACCATAGCAACTGAAAACCACAGACTTAGCTCAACTCTTACTAGAATGAATGACTCAGTCCTTGAAAATGAAGGTACATACTAAGAAAAGGACACTGAGAAGACTATATCCTCAAGATAGTGGTCACAGTGTGTGCATGCGACTGAGGCTCAGTCAGAATCCCCACAAGGGAGGGAAGACTCCATGCTAAAGGTGAAGCAGGCTATGAGGAAACCCTCTCAAGATCAGCTCCCACTGTGAGGCAAGGCGTCTTACACTGTAACCATAGCAACTGGAAACTCAATTTACCTCCTTTCTCCTAGTTATCTCAATCATTAAAGCTACAGATCTAGTACATGGAAAGGCATGTCTTCACGTAAACTTAGTTTTCTCAGTTCCTATTCCCACACAGACATTGGACTTAAACACACACACACACACAAACTGTAATAAGAAGTAAGCAAAATGAATAAAGTACCAAAACCAAGCAATAACGGATACAACTTCAGGAGGTAATGGAACTATCAGGAAAAGACTGGTTAAATCACTAAGACTCTAGAGGAAGAGATAAACAAATAAGAGCACTGGCTGTTCCAGCAGAGATGGAAACTGGGTGCGGTGTACAGTGAAAACAAAAATGAAGAGCACTGTAAAAATACAGATACCCAGATGCTGGTGAAAAGACTTGACACACTCGAGGGAAGAATTATTCAGTGTGAAGACAGACTAAGAGACATTAATTATACCGAAGCCAGATTTCTTATTTATTATCAGTGAGAATTTAAAATGGCACAACTATTTTGTATTCTGAAGGTGCCTGCACACACAGGTGCGTGTACTCAAACAGACACTTATACATATGCATACTTTTTTAAATAAATAAAAATTTAAAAGCAACATAATAGATAGATAAAAGCAATATGCTTAAATTTCAAAAAGATTTGTGAAGTGAAAGAAGTCTCCCCCCCCAACACCGTTTACCATAGTTCTCCATGCATCAAAAAGGAAATTACAGAGCTGAAGACCCAATCAGCACCCTAGGGGATAAAGATGAGAGGGTAGTATGAAGAAATCTAGAGAGAGAAAACAATTGTTTTCTTTGATTATTTTCATGGAGGATAATGTGATGATGTGTTTTTTCACAATGCTTAGAATTCAGTGTCCCAAAGAGTAATTCTTACCATGACTAAAATTATCTTTTTAAAAAGTTAAAAAATATAGTTTGTTTGTAATACTGTATTCAGAATTTGGAACTGTGTGATTTTTACAGTTAGAAATACTTACCAGATACAAGATAAATACAACTCATGGCTATTGTGTAACAGGCTACCAGGCCTTAACACAACTGATACCATGTTGGAAGCACCATTCTGAGCTTAGCAGCACATAGGCCCCAAAACCTGCCAAAACAGGAACAAAAACCTAGACTTTTCCAGGATCCAGGAAAGTCTCTAAGTTTGTTAACCCTGTTTATGGCTTCTGTAGTTTTGTTTCTCACTGTTCTTGCTAACTGAGAGATGTCAATCATGGTATTGTTTTTATGCATAAAAGACAAAGAATGGCAAGGTTTGGTGTTGGCGAAAATTTCTGTCCCACCAGAAGCTCCCAAATAAACACACTGGAGCTTATATTAATTAAAAATGCTTGACTGATAGCTCAGGCTTGCTACTAAATAGCTCTTACAACTTAACCCAGTTCTATTAAGCTATGTGCTGCCTGAAGCTTGTGGCTTTTACTTCTATCCCATTTTGTGTGTCTGACTCATTCTGCATCTGGCAAGCAACCCTTCTGACTTCAGTCTTCTCCTTCCCAGCATTCTGTTTGGTTTTCCTGCCTAACCTTATCCTGTTTAGCTATTGGATAGTCAGTTTGTTTATTAAACCAGTTACAGGAACAAATCTTCACAGTGTACAAAGGTATTATTCCACAGCATTTTCCCCTTTACATTTAATTAAAAAGGAAGGTTTTAACTTTAACATAGTAAAATTATATACACAAAACTAGTTATCAAGTAAGAGTTACAGTTACTATATTTAATTTATTTGTATTTGACAAAATTAGAGAAATATTTTACTATTTTATGTTTATGAGTTTAAAGTTTTGTACTTAATTTACCTTTTATCATATTTAAGGCAAACTTTAACTATAACTGTTATTCTTTCGGTCCCTGCCCTATCCATGCCTACTCCTTTTTAACCTCTGACCTCTGCCCACCATTGCTCTCTCTCCCTGTTTTCTCCTGGTGTACACACGGGGCTTTGCCTCTCTCCTCCTCCTCCTCCTCCTCCTCCTCCTCCTCCTCCTCCTCCTCCTCCTCCTCTCTCTCTCTCTCTCTCTCTCTCTCTCTCTCTTCCTTAATAAATACTTATGCCTATTTTTGTGTCTATGTGTCTGTTACCCGCCGCCAATGCCCGCGTGGCGCATGCCCTCCCGCTGGTGGGAAACTGTATCCGCTTTTCTCATGGTGGGCTCCACCAGCCCAGGGATCGTTTTAGGAATAAGAATAACTATTTAGTCTTCATCTCCATCAAAGACTCCAGAAAGTTACCTAATGACAAGGATATCAGGCTGCCTGGATAGTCACACAAAGTTCCTCTTCAGTGTTGGGCATCCAACTCTGGCCTATAGGCCTACATATCTGACAGACTTTTCTGTGAAGCAGGAAAATTTTAAGGACTGTCCTACCTTGTCTTGGCAAAATTTGGCAGTAATCTTTCTTGCCACCTCCTGGTTCAGTTTAGACAGTAATTGTCAACAATTGAGGCCAGGGCATTTTTTTTTGCACACATGGCTAGCTTTTGTCATAATAAAACAAACTTCATATGGACTTTTTTTTGATGACCATCATCCTCTTTGAAGTAATTGATGTTGCCAGGAGCAGACAAGTCTCACTGTTGAGAAAATCTAAGTTTTTAAAACATTTTAAGTGCCTATTCTGTTGGTCTTTGAAGTGTTTGAAGATTACCTATCTATCTGAAAATGTATCTCTGTATACATAGAAAACCTAACTAATATTACTTCAAGTTTCACTATTATAAATGACTATTAATCTATATTTTGGGGAGGGGAGATGAGATAGGGTTTCTCTGTAGCTTTGGAACCTGTCCTGATACTAGCTCTTGTATACCAGGCTGTGCTCAAACTCACAGAGATCCACCTACCTCTGCTTCCCAAGTACTGGGATTAAAGGCATGTGCCACCACCACCTGGCTAATCTGTATTTTTAAATTATATATTACATATTTGAATAAGTTGCATAAGCACAATAACCCAAACATGATTAGAAACATACATACAGTATAAAAAATTAATTTTAAATTTGCATCAATATTCAGGAATCCACACCAATGTAAAATATTTAAGACTAGTAGTTGCTTTTTTGGTTTACAATCTACCTTTTTATCTTATTGTTTCTACATCCTATCTCCCCTTTTTCCTTTAGAAAGATGCCTTTGAATTTCACCCCTTTGTTAAGCTTTTTTTCCTGACTATGAGCAATAGAAATTTGTAACCAACCTGCCTTGAATAAGAATAAACATCCATAACCTAATTTTTGGGAGTGTGGCCATAGTTCTCTAGAGTACTTCCTGTTGACTGAGAGTGTTGGTACTCTTTGAACCCTGAGAAAACAAGATAGTGGTTTAGTCTTGGCTGGAGTAGACTGTGTGTGTAAATCATCTCATCCAGCAGCTTTGAAGCTGCTTTGGAGCTGGATCACTTGGACCATCTGTTTTCATTGGCATCTGGACTCCTTGCTCTGAAAATACATAAACTTTTAAAGGTAACATATATATCTGCATTAATATAAGTGTATTGTGCCTTGTACATACGTCAGCCAAAGATGTCTTTTTTTTTGTTATGTATTTGAGCAGGTAACATGTACATCATATGTCTAGTAGTTCTTTTAGGTTTATTTCTTTATGTCTGTATTTAGGATTTCAGGGGGGCGTCCTCAGTCACACCTGATTTTTCTTAACCCAGAATGAGTTCACATCTTCTCATTTCCTATGAAATAAACCCTTCTCCCAAAGTAACACACCTTCTGACTTAAATTTTTAAGTAAAAAAAAATTTTTATTGATTTTTTTATTGAGCTCTACATTTTTCTCTGCTCCCCTACCTGCCTCTCCCCTTCCCCCATCAACCCTCCCCCAAGGTCTTCTACTTCCCATGTAGATTAAGATCTATGTAAGCCCCTCCCTGGTGTCTTCATTCTTGTCTAAATTCTCTGGGATTGTGGTTTGTAGGCAGGTTTTCTTTGCTTTATGTTTAAAAATTACTTATGAGTGAGTACATGTATTAATTGTCTTTCTATGTCTGGGGTACCTCACTCAAAATAATGTTTTCTAGCTCCATGCATTTTCCTGCAAAATTCAAGATGTCACTATTTTTTTTCTGCTGGCTAGTACTCCATTGTGTATATGTACTACATTTTCCTTATCTATTGAGGGGCATTTAAGTTGTTTCCAGGTTCTGGCTATGAAAAACCATACTGCTATGAACATATTTGAGCACATGTCCCTGGGGCACTATTGAACATCCTTTGGATATATACCCAAAAGTGGTATAGCTGGGTCTTGAGGAAGGCTGTTTCCTAATTTTCTGAGAAATCTCCACGTTAACACCCAAAGGGGTTGTACCAGCTTGCACTCCCACCAGCAATGCAGAAGTGATCCCTTTACCCCACAACCTCTCCAGCATAAGTTGTCATCAGTGTTTTTGATCTTGACCATTCTTTCAGGTGTAAGATGGAATCTCAGAGTTGCTTTGATTTGCATTTCTCTGACTAAGGATACTGAACATTTCCTTAAGTGTCTTTCAGCTATTTTAGATTCCTCTGTTGAGAGTTCTCTGTTTAGGTCTGTATTCCATTTTTAAATGGGATTATGTGTTCTTTTGGTGACTAATTTTTTTGAGTTCTTTGTATATTTTGGAGATCAGACCTTTTTCTGATGTGGGGTTAGAGAAGATCCTTTTCCATTCTGTAGGCTGTCATTTTGTCTTGTTGACTGTGTCCTTTGCTTTATAGAGCTTTTCAGTTTCAGGAGGTCCCATTTATTAGTTTTTTTCTTTCAGTGTCTGTGCTGTTGGTGTTATATTTAGGAAGTGGTATCCAGCGACAATGCATTCAAGTGTATTTCCTACTTTCTCTTCTATAAGGTTTAGTGTGGCTGGCTTTATGTTAAGGTCTTTGATCCATTTGGACTTGAGTTTTGTGCATGGTGATAGATATGGTTCTATTGTCATTCTTCTACATGTTGATATCCAGTTATGCCAGCACCACTTATTAAATATGCTTTCTTTTTTCTATTTGATAGTTTTTGCTTCTTTGTCAAAAATCAGGTGTTCGAAGGTGTGTGGATTAATATCTGGGTCTTCTGTTCAGTTCCATTGGTTCTCCTGTCTGTTCTTATGCCAATACCAGGCTGTTTTCAGTACTGTAGCTCTGTAGTAGAGTTTGAAGTCAGGGATTGTGATGCCTCCAAAAGTCCTTTTATTGTACAGGATTGCTTTGGCTATCCTGGGTTTTTTGCTTTTCCTTATGAAGTTGATGAGTACCATTCTTTTGAGGTCTGTGAAGAATTTTGCTGGGATTGGGCATTGCATTGAATCTGTGCCTTTGTACATTTTAAAACAGGTTGTAACCCATTTAGAGTTCTTTTTTTTTCCATCGGAATCTGTCTTTACAGTGTATTTGTAATCTTTTTCTGACCACATGAGTTTTTAAAGGGCTAAGCAGTGTGGCTTCTGCTTTGGTGGCTGGCTCTGTTCTGCTTGATTTCCTAAGAGAGCTTGGCTTTATGGCCCAGATACTGGGAACCGTGTTTACCATCTCAACACTGGGGAGTTGTTGGTTCCACACTGATACTAAATAGTGCACTGCCCACTGTTTATAAACCCCATTTAAGTGTTAGGCTCTTAAAAGTCGTGCCTGTTTTTGCTGCTAGCACTGAGCCAGGAAGCTGTTTCTTAAAGGAGCCATGCCTCTGCTGGCTGCTAGCAAACATTCTACCACAAAGTTGTGCTTTATGACTCTCTTTTCTGTGTTTAGAATCCTTCTTTAAAACTTTATGTGGCTATATGTGGCCCTGGACTTTGGGTGCCATTTGCTGGCAGAATTTCCTGTCCTACCAGCAGCTTGGCCGATAACTCAGGCTTGTTACTAACTAGCTTTTACAGATTAACCCATTTCTATGTGCTGCCCTGAGGCTCATGACTTTTACCTCTATTCCAGTTTTTTTTGTGTTCAACTTGTTATGTGTCTGGCTGGCAACCATTATGACCCTGCCTTTCTTATTCCCAGAATTCTCAGTTTGGTTTCTCTGCCTAACCTTATGCTGCTCAGCTATGGGCCAGTCAGCTTGTTTGTTAAACCAATCACAGTGACAAATCTTGACAGCATACGAAGGCATTATTCCCCATTTACCCAGGGGCGACATGTTTTGAGCTAGGTTCCTATGTACCCACTCTCTAGCAAAACAGACTTTCTAGTAATCTTTGGTGGACTTTCCTTGAAATATTCAACTGTATCCAGGGTGAAACCATTTGGAAATCCTTTCTCAGATGATCTTCCTCACAGACAACACTAAATTACAGCTGGGAAGAGCATCCCATTCTGCTGATCCCAGACAGGTTGAAAACAATGTACATTCTAACTTTCACTGAAAGGTAATTGTTTATTTCTCAACTACTCACTTAGCATTTTGTTTAAATTAAGCTAGTCCTTTCTTTCTTTCTCATAGTTAACTACTGTCCACCTTTCTTTATCATCCTTTGGAGTATCAGGTTGTTCGTTCCCCAAGAATGCTTGTGCTAAACTCATGAACTATATACGGGACAGACACTGTTCTTACCTAAGTGCAATCCTAGTGACTGTCCCTCTGTGGGATAATTTTCATAATTACATGGCTTCGCTGTTCCATTTACATTGCCTGGCTTTCCAAGGAATAATGAAATAATGATTGTAATTATAATCAGTCTTATTGTGAAAGTCCTTTGACATACTTCCTCAGTTATTTGAATAATGTGCACACACAACTGGAATGGATAAAACAACTGAATTTTCAGAGCCATCATTAGCGTATATTCATTTCTGGCTACCTTGGTCATAAATGGGCTTTCTCATATTGTCCATTGAATAGCCTGATTTAAGTTCACCAACCCAGAGTATAAGTGTATAATTTCAATTTAAAGTGTGGAGGTTAGGGGCAAGTCTGGAGCTAGGACACTACCTCCTGCCAATTAATAGTATGAATGCTGCCAATAAGGGGTTGGAGGTGCCCGTACTGGAGATGAACTTTAAGACAAAGGGAGTCACGGAAATCAAGTACAAGAGGGGTTTTAAAGGTGTCCATGAATTTTCTGCTGCTGGGAACATGGCACCATTCTCTTTCCATAAACAATCTGGGATTTAATGGTTACAATCAAAATATATACTTTTAAAAATATGAGATAATTCTTGAATTCTTAAAATTAAAAAGTACATGCTAACTTAACTGTTCTTAGCATTACCTTGGGCAACAAAAATCCATCGTTTGAGGGTTAAGGATGAACCAAGGATGTAACACATGTCTGTGATCACAGTACTCAGATTTGGAGGACTGCAAGTCCAAGGCCAGAATGGCTCACATCATGAGACTGTCTCAAAACAGAATCAAAACCAAATAGGAACAAAAAAGAGTCAAAGCTGATAAATTGGGTTTGAGCTGCATATCAAAAATAGAAAAAGAAACTAATGAAACTTCTTTTAAGGCCTTGTGTTGTAGACACCAGTTCACTCAGAACCAGAGCCAAGGGCATCCCTGGTTAAGACCTTCCCTTGCTTTTTCACCATGCCTGTTTGCCATTCCTAACCATGCAGTGTCTCCTGGGAGAACCTGAGTCTTCTGGGCATGCCTTCTGAAGTACTTCTCACCCTCAGCAGTTCTCTCCATTCACAAGGAGCCTGACTTTGAGCCCAGCTCCTCTGTTTCCGCAATCAGTCCTTCTAAACATTTCAGTGTGATCCTAAATGTATTATTTTGGCTCTTTCGTTCTCCATAGTTTATCCTAAGAAATTGCCACTTAAGTAAATATGAAAACATAGAAAGCAGGTCTTATTTTATATAGGCTTTAAAAATAACATTTGTTCATTGGTTTTATGTGAGTGTTCATGGGTATGTATGTGCCACAGTGTACTTGTGGCGGTCAGAGGATAACTTGGGCATCCCAGAAAACACCTTTACCAGTTGAGCTGTCTCTTGCTCCCCAAAGAATTGCTTTCAGTACTAGAGTAGCTTGTTTCCATGACTCAGCCAACAGTAGAAAGATAATGCTAAAAATAAGAAGCAATGCGAAGAGTGATGTAAAGATGGATTTTAAGGTGGCGAGAGAAACAGTAGGACCAGAGCAGGTCCTTGGGATGCGTTAGAGGAAGACAATGTAAAGTCCAACTATGGTGTTTGAAGTAGGAGAGGAAAAACAGAGACAGACAAAGAAGAGCTTATAGGCCTAGATTCCATCTATAGAATTCTAGCAAGGAATGGTTTGAAAAATGTGATGGCAAAGGATAAATTTCTTCCTTCCTTCCTTCCTTCCTTCCTTCCTTCCTTCCTTCCTTTTTTTTTTTTTTTTTTCAAGACAGGGTTTCTCTGTGGCTTTAGAGACTATCCTGGAACTCACTCTGTAGACCAGGCTGGTCTCGAACTCTCAGAGATCCACCTGTCTCTGCCTCCCGAGTGCACTACTACTGCCTAGCTGTAACGGTTAAATTTCAATGACCATAAAATATTTAGCCTGTGGCGTACAGAATGTACCAGTGGTGGGAGTTGGGAATAGTTTGGTGGCACTGGCAAGCTTTGCATTTAAAGAGATTGCATTCAAAACCTGTATTTGGCACTGAAGACCAACCATATGGCAGCAAGCAGATGCTTTAATTTCTCCCTGAATACATAGTACTTTCACACACAGAGGTTAGCACACATACCCACAAAGAGGGTTGTGATGAGGGTTGAGAGCTAATGTATGGGAGGCACCTGTTACACAGGCTTCCCGGCCCATGAATGGAAATCAAAATTGTTATGACCACTGTAAAGAAAGGCCTGTTCTAATTACCCATCAATGATTAACAATGACCCACAATAGAATAGACATAATGGCATATTTACATGGGGCGTTTTCTTGTGCCCCAGGGAGATGACCTGACTGACTGAGTCCATTCCTGGTAGATTGCCACCAGGGGTCCCCGGGGGTGACAAAGGTTCTTGGATGCCTGCTTATTTCCTTGAAAGTAATTCCGAAGGGAGACATGGAAGGTGAAGGGAACTACAAGCTGACGGGTGGAGGAGTAGGATGGGAGTTAGAGTACGGGTGCAAGGCAGGACAGGGGAAGGAGAGTCTCTTTAAAGGCACAGGGCAGGGGCGCACTGGCTGCTGAACAAGCCAGTACAGTAGACAGGGTGTGGTATGTGAGCTGCGAGCTGAAGAGGCCTTTCACCTTAGAAAGAGGGTGGATCCTGGGAAGGGCAGGCGGCCAGAGGGTGGGGACGTGGGCCAGGGAGGACTGGGAAGGGACAAATGGGAAATTGCTGGGCCTGGTTGGGTGGAGCTCAGCCAATAAATCATTTGCAGTTGGTAGACACGGCATGTGTCTTCCTTTACGTAGTTGCTCCGTGAAAAGGGCCCTCCTTCCTTTCAGTACTCGTTTGAGTCACTCAGTTACTCATTCCTGAAGGCAGCTGGACAGCCCCACGCTGCAGAGTGGCCAACAGTAGCATCTGTTCCACTTAAGCAAGGACAAGCAGCATTACACATCACCGAAACCATCAGGGCAGGACAGGATTGTTTCTAGAATTAATTAAAGGACAAAGATGTGCTGTTAACGAAGTGGAATGTGCTGTACATATGTAAATATGGCCTTAGATTCTTCTGATTTAAGCAAAGCGTGCTTTGATAGGAATCCTGTTGGAGCCAATCGCTTGCTGTGCTTGGTAGATAAGAATAGGAAGGAGGGGAAGAATGGGGCTGCTGGATGTATGGCCCTTATGTGAGCAAGAGATGGGTTCAAATCCCAGCCCTGCCTCTTGACTGGGGGGCTTTAGGAAGTTGCTTACCCTCTTCAGAGCTTAGGTTGCTCTCCACCAAAGAGGCAGGGCAGGAACTGGATGCAGTGTGTAAGGTAGTTAACATCAGAGAGAATAGTAATAATGGTGGTGATGATGATGATGATGATGATGATGATCCACAGCTACTATTACTTTTGGAGTGCTATACTGTTTGCTCATTCCCAACATTAGCTCTCATTTCCTCCAAAGCTATTGAGGTAGGAGCATCTCAATGAGTCCACAGAGGAAATGAAAGAGGATACCCAGGCTCCGTTGCTTAGCAGGATTCCGAGGCTACAGGCAGCTGAGCTGCTATTCACAAACCATACCTGGTGTCCTGTCTATGTGAGGCGTGGGCACTCAGGGCAGACTGGGTCAGACTGACAGCGTGTGCTCAGTCTAACACTTCATTTCATGAGACAGAATCAAAAGGTCACATGCTTCACCTCCCTAAATTGGGTGATTTTTTTTAAAAAAAAAAATATGACTTAACTGACTCAAGACATGCACATGTCGATGGGGTGCAGAACACACCAAAACTACATAAAGTTTAAAAACTAGACAGGGCAAATGGCATAAAATATGACTAAATAGACACTCTTGACAATGTATCTGTGAAGTTTCCCCAAATACTCTCCAGTCCCAAGCACCTCAGCAGAGAGCTGGGCCACAGGAAAATGAGCAACAGCTGTGCCGGACTGCTGACAAGGAGGAAAACGCTTGCTGAAGTCAGTGATGGTTGTGACAAACAATTGTCACCAAATGTCCTGTTCCTTTCTCCCTGTGAAATGGCTGTGGCAACCACAATGCACTTGTCATGAGAATAAGAGGCCCAGTGCAGACAGATGCCTAGAAGTTTCGTGAACCATCAGATGTCCACCCTCAGCCTGCTGCCTACAAGCTGTCCAGGGTTGCTGTGAATATAGCCCAGCATAAATCTGTGAACTTATTCAAAACACTGCTCTTTATTTTTTTTTTCCCTCAACTCAGTTGTGAAATCAGTAACTGTCAACTTTGTACACAACAACACGGACCAGACATGCTGAAAGGTTCACAGTCCCACCCATGGCTTCCAAATGTCTTCCTGGTCTCTGTTACACTGCCGCCTGGGACCCACTGATAGAAGGATCTAGTTCAGTTTGTCAGTGTGGCTGGCTGACTTGCTTCTTCTTCACTCCACGTCTCCACCTCAAACTCCCTGTCAAGGCAGACGGAGCTTTTCTTAGTTTCTTATATGCACCATTACCCTCTCCTCCAGACCTATGCTCCTGCTGTGTTCTGGTTTGGATCATCTTAGCCACTTAGCCAGTTCATCCTCACCCACTCCCTGAAGGTCATTCTTCCCAGCCTGCCTTCCCCACCCAGCCAAGTGGGGGCCTGAGGTCCCTAGTGCATTCCTCCAGTCTGTTCCTTGTTCCCTGCCAAGGCTGTCGTCATACACTCTTCATGTTTATTTGTGTCCACCTTTATATGACAGCTCAGCTTATCCCATGTTCCTGAGGGCAGGGATTATAGCTTTCCTGATGCTATCGATCCCCAGAGGCCAGTCTCCCACGCAGCGGGACAGACTCTCCATAAATGCCTGTGGAATGAGTGAAGATACCCTCCAGTGCACTTGTTGTTTGTGAAGCCAGTGTCTCAGGAAGAAGATGGAATTTATGAGCACTGCTTACCAGCAAATTGTAATTAGTGCTAACATTAAGAACATGTATGTAATTATTTCTGCATTTCTTATTTTGGAATGATAGTTATTTTGGCAAGATCTGGGGGTTTGTGACAACTGAGGAATTATGAGCAATATCAAAAGTGGCAGTAGGTGGCTCCTGTTCATAGCTTATGCGAGTAACACTAGAAGTAGACAGCTTGATTGGGAACTTTTCTTTTAAAAACAATACAACTTTAGAAATAAAGGGAATTGCATTGAAGAAAGAAAAACCATAGTAGCTCTTAAGTATACATTAAATGGCCCCCTTGTTTGGCCTGTATATCTGAAATGCATTTGGAGTGTCTGAGGCCCAGTTCTTGGCTTCATTTCAGACAACTTGGAGACTATTGGCTTCTCAGACACGGCACAGTAGGTATGAACTCAGGGACCGTGTTGAATGCACTTGCGCATTGATTTCTCTCATGCGTAGTTTTCATGTTGTAAGGAAACACACTGCCATGCCTAGTGGCGAAGCAGCTGTTGTAGACACAAAGGGAGTTTGTGCAATCGGACATCTCGGGCAACAAGTCTGGCACTAATATCTCAAGGCTAGAGCAATTGCACGCGTGCCAGCTGAAACCTGCCTCTGGAGCCCCTGCCGACCCTTCCACACAGTAGGCTGGCTGCCTTACTCAAACAAGGAATGTTCCTGTCTACAGTAGAGATGGTCGTGCCAGGAAGGGGTCCATCTGAGAGCAGAATATCTAGGTTAGAACTCTGAACAGTTGTATAAATGTTGTTGTATGTAATGTTCCTCATATGAAATTAGAACTATGAATCCAAATAGGTCTCCTGAAGATCAAATTCATAATACGGATAAACTGTTTAATTCAGTGTTGAACCATAGGGAATGCACTTTGAACCAGTACATCAGTATAAATCTTTCTTTGTTCTTTAAAGGAAGAACAGGGTTCTTCTTTGTCTTGTGGTCCTAGAGAGATAGCGTCTATAATCGCAGAGAAGGTCTGGCAGCAGGAGCAGGAACAGTCAGATGATATTTCATCCACACAGACAACTCGCCATCAATCTTAACCATGTGTCTTCTTCATTATTAAGAATCAAATAGTATTGCCTTTTAAAATACATGGTAATAAGTAAACAAATGACTTTTATTCACACCTGAAGTAACTAATAAATTATTTAATGTGTGACTCTAAAATACGTAGGCCCTTGGTTCAGAAGCTTTAGTTGGTTTCTGTTTCTCCCTCTAGAAATAGGAGCATTAACTGAAGGCTAAAGAGAGCAGCTGGAAGTGTTTTCTTTAAAAACATCTTTTTAGATGTCTTTGTCTTATTTTTATGTATATGACTGTTTTTACCTGTGTGTCTACATGTATATCAGGTATGGGTCTGATGTCCTCAATGGCCAGGAGAGGGTGTGAAATCCCTTGGAACTGTAGTTACAGATGATTGGCATGTGGTGCTGCGAATAGAACCCAGATCCTCTGCAAGCGCTCTTACCCACTGACCATCTCCTTAGCCTCGGAAGTGCATTTTCATCTGAGGGACACTAGCTTTGATCAACTCTATTAATACTGTGTTACCACCCCTGATTCCTCTTTTCACATGAAATGAAACAGAATGAGTGCAGTAAGCCGGGGCAGGAGAGACAATGCTGGGGCTCTCTCTTTCACAGTGTGAGAGAAAAAGGATTTCACAGAGACTGCGTGTTGTGGGGGTCACCAGAGGCTGTGCTTGGGTTTGGCAAATGTTGGGTAACAGATGCACAATTTCAGTTGAGATGAGGAATTTCAAAGGAGTTGTTTTACATCATATTCACTACTGATAATAATAGCATATCAATTATTTCCAAATTGTTAAGAGAATTGATTTTGAAGGCCTAGTCTTCACGTCACACCAGATAATGAAGTTGGGAGGCCGTTTGCTTTAAACAGCATTATTGGAGCATCCTACACAGATGTGTGAAGCGTCATGTTGGAGGTGACAAGCGTGTGTAGTTTCTTCAGTTAAATTAAACAAATAAAGGCACAGACGTTTCCCCAATTGCACCTCTACCCCTTCAACTAGTCACTATTGGTCACTCAGCCTTGCCATTGACTGGGAGAAGCTGGGTATTGCTTTCCCAAGGCTGCTACCCCCTCACCCCCATTGTTGAGTTTTTGGAACTTTTTCATAGGTGGCTCAGGAAGATAATAAATGACCAGACTGTTGAGCAACTGGAGAACTCCACAAGCTTAAAACAAGACCAGCAACAAAATAACTCAGCTATCCGGATGATATGAAATCCACAGTTTTGTTTCAGATGTATGTGTGTATGTCTCTGTATGTCTGTCTGTCTGCCCCTCTTCCTTTGAGAGCTGCTCATACTCGGAATTCCTAGAAGGGGAGGCCCAGGCATTTCGTGAGCACTGAGAGTCACAAGTGTAGTAGTTTCTGCACAGCTTAGCATGTTTCCTCTTTGCATTTTAATCATGCCCAACCTTACACTGGGAGGTGTCGCCACTGGATTCAACACATAGATTTTTTTTTCTGTTAAATCGTGGGTTGAAGGTATTGTGAGCAGAGATGTCAGCTCAGCTTCCTGAAGTTGACAGACAGCATTCAAGTGCTCATGAGGAAGCACACAACAACATAGAGTGAACACAGATGGTTTGGGTATGGATAGCGATCTCTAGGAAGGCGTGCATGTGAAATCCCACACTTGGCTATGATGAAACCACCACCACTCAGTCAAGTTGCAGATGCCAACCAAGTTTTTCCTGATTTTCCTGGTTCGCAATCAAGACTTTCGCCTGGGTTTGGTCTGAACTTAGAGGGCTACTGGGGCAAGTCTTGACAAGGAATAACTGTGGGCTTGGGTGGCAGGGTTTAGAATTTCACATGGATGGGTGCCCAGAAACCATCGCCAGCAGGGCACCTGGAAGAGACTTCCAAGTGACTAGGACAGCTGGAGTACAGCTTTCCCACCTAAAAACTGAGCATTAACTGCAGGCCAGAGACACAAGGAAGATTTTCCACCTGAATATTCACGTCACACCCAAATCCTGTAATTTATGAAATGTCAGATAGTTTAGCTTTTGCACAGTGCAAAAGCTTTGATTTTTAAAGGTATTTATAAGCATTTTTTTAAACTTGATTTTTTTTTTTGCTATCTAAATATGCATGTCTTTATGGGGACAAAATTGTTGGTTCCCTGCCGAAACATGGATTTGAATATCCCCAAAGAATATTATTTTGTTAGGTATGGTTCCGTTTCTGTGACAAGGAAGTTCTGGAGCTGCCACCTCTTTGAAAGCTTCTTAATGAAGTCAACCGTTGCTAAGAGGAGCTCAGAATTCAGGAATCTTGGAAGAAAATCAAGTTTTATCTACTTGATACAAGTAGAATGTTGCTGTCAGATTTCTGAATGTTTCAGGACAGGAAAATAGGGGCATTTGAAGAGTAAAGCACAAAGGTTAGAGGCGTGGTGGTCGGAGGTTGATCTGGAGTCAGGAGCAGAAATCCCATTCTACACAGGAGGATCCATGGGGAAATAAACACTATCGGGATGATTATCTTGCTAGTGTGACTGTCAGCTCATTGCTAAGGTTAAAAGTTGGATTTTCAGTAAATAATCTAATTCTTCCCAACTGGCCCGCATGCAGGTAACTGATGCTCTCTCAAGCATCACAATGTTAGCAACACTGTGGAGTTTACATATATGAAGCTGCTTATACTAATAAGGCTCTTAGTCATCTCTCCTTCTTTCCATTGTGGGTCCAATATCTGTAAAATGATATTAAATAGGACAGGAATGGAGTATAGTAATTCTATGGATCATTCAGATGGCAGAAGACATTAAAGCAAGACAATTCGGTAAGTGATTTCTACGTCCTTTACAGTCATTTCCAGTGCATCCAAAGACTCTGGGCACAGCACACACTTTAAAAATAAGTAAAATAGGAGAACACCATGAACACTTTAAGCTGCTTTCCTCATGTGAAGATAGTTTAACCAGTATGAGGGTCTAGGACAATGGTTCTCAACATTCCTAATCCTGCAAACCTTTAACACAGTTCCTCAGGTTATGGTGACCCCTCCCCGCCATAAAATTATTTTTGTTGCTGCTTCATAACTACAATTTTGTTACCAAATTTTAATGTAAATATCTGATATGCAAATGATCTTGGGCAACAAGGTTTGACCCTCCCCTAAAGGGTCGTGATCCACAGGGTGAGAAACACCGGTCTAGGGGCTTCCAATGTGCTTCTGGAGTGAGGCTCCCGAGGAGGGTTATCTTCATCTACTGCTAGTGAGGTTTATCTTTTCCCAGGATGATACGTGAGAGACCAATGGGAGAAAAGCAAGATGTGTTTCAGTTGAACATGTGCCAGCTTCAGTGAGTCACCGCGTCCTCAGCAGACGGGTGGGACTTCTCACTGAGAAAAAAGGCTCACTCCACCCACCCTGTGCACCATGCTTTGCCCGAGCTCAGCACTCTGTAAACTACTTTCTAGACATGTCACCGGGCTCTTTGTGGGTTGACGAGGAAACTGTAAAAGCACTGACCAGAGCAGGAATTAAATCCTACCTGAGTGAAGGCTGACTTTGCACATAGACTCAGCTGTGTGAATGTGTGTTTAATTGAAAAGTTCAGCACCTTTATTTGTGGATTTTGAATTTGCTAGAAATGGTTCAGCAATACATAGGTTATACTTTTTATGTCCCATTTGCTTTTGATGAAAATTATAAAAATATTTGCTTATATTTCTTTTTTTAAAGATTTATTTATTATTTTATATGCATTGATGTTTTGCCTTCATGCATGTCTGTGTGAAGGTGTCAGATCCCCTAGAAATGGAGTTACAGGCAGCTGTGAGCTGCCGTAAGGACACTGGGAATTGAACCTAGGTCCTATGGAAGAGCAGCCAGTACTCCTAACTGCGGAGTCATCTCTCCTGCCCCTATGTTTCTTTTTCACATTGTTACAAGTTTATTATAGAATATGTAGGAAAACCCTTAAACTTCTGATATTAAAAGGCATGTGTCATGAAAATAGTTTTTTTTGGGGGGGGGGCAGACCCTCATTATGTGGTATAGACTGACTTCAATGTAGTGATCCTCATGTCTCTGCCTCCCGAGTGCCATGACTATAAGTTGTGCCAACACAGCTATCTTGGCGCTGAGTTGTGTAGGTATTGATAGCGGACACCCTGTACAAAATGGTTGCTAGGACATTAAAAGTAATGACCTAGTGTTATGATTAAATTCTGAATGAATACCCAATAGAAACCACTGAAGGTCTCTCTTTTATTTTGGGGGTTATAAGGATCTCGTATTATTTTGTATCCAAGAAAAATATCAAAGGACAAAACCACAGAACTTGGAGTTGGTCAAATGCTACCAGTAGCCTTGTGCCAGGTAGAAGCACAGGCCAGGACTGAATTGTAGAGAGAACATTTTATGTAGGATTTTGTGAACCCTAATTGTCCAAGACCATTTTTTTCCTCATCTTAGTTGTGTCCTTGCCCAATAGTTCAGTGAGTCGTAATAAATGCACCAAGAAAGGTATTTCTAATGGTGTCTCTTTGATGTTGAGTGTGGTACATGTGCATGGTGGATGCATGTGTGGTGTACATGAATACGCACACGGAAGCTAGAGAAGGGTGTCACTGTCCTGCTGTCTGACTCTCCACCTTCTGCTTTTGAGGCAGGGTTTCTCACTGAACCTGGCTCTAAGATGGGGTCCTTCATGCTCCAGAGATTCTCCTTTTCTGTTCCCCTGATCACTGGGGTTACACCCGGGTTTTTTCATGGGCGTTGGGAGCCAAACTCTGGTCTTCACGCAGGCACATCAAGCACTCTTGCCTTCTGTGCCGCCTCACCAGCCCCTGTGGCACTTTGTGACATCCCAGTTAGACCAGAGAAGAGAACACTGGACATTCCTTAATGCTGGTGTGTATGTTCTCTCTTAACCCTCCTTATCTCCCTTGAATGGGACGGCCCTCCCTTTGCTGGCCAATTCTGCTCCTTTTTACCTCCATGGTTTTAAGAAGATAATTTAAGCATAATATTCTCATCAAGTTGTGAGTGGCTCAACGGAAGCTTCGGTCTTCTTAAACTTGATTTAAATGACAGTTTAAGGATATCCATGTTTCTGCTGGTGAAGGCACAAGTTAATCTGTTGTAGGAGTGACTGGAGAAAAAGAGAGGGATAAAAAGGCACAGCAGCTTCCAGACAATGGTGCAGTTCTTCTCCTGTTAGTCCATGGGCCCCTTCTCTTTTTCCTAATTCTATGTTCTGTGATGTGGCAAGCTTTCCTTTTTAAACTCTAGCAGTATGGACTGTGTTTCTATAACTTGCTTATAAATAACACCTGAAATGCTCTATGTCTCACATCCTCCTTAGGCTAAACCCACAGTCTTTACCTGCCCCACGTAATGCTGGGAAGAGGGAGACGGCCCTGGAAATTTTGTTATTGGCTATTGCCATAGAAATTTTTATTTCTGGATATTCTCTGCAAAAACAAAAAGCCAAGAGGATGGCCACAGGGCATGAAAAGCATCTTTGACAGTATAGATTCAGTCAAAAGGAGAAACAAGAGAACAGATTCCAGAAATGTCACTTTCCTGTGGTTCATAGCTATCCTTTATACAACTAGAGCTACAGTTTGAGTATAATAAACTAATACTGAAACGTAAGTTCAAAATGACAGTAATTTGGAATATGATTATACTTATTGTAATCATGTTAGGCAATTTCTTTCTGAGACAGGGTCTCGTGTAGTCCAGGCTGGCCTCATACACACTATGTAGCCATGGATGACCTTTAACTCCAAATCCTCCTGCCTCTGCTGGGGTTATAGGTATGTGAGATACTGCTTTACTTCTTGCTGGGGATGGAAGGCAGGGCTATGTGCATGTCTGATAATCACTCTACCTGAACTACATCCCTGTCCCACTGAACACATGTTTTCTAACTCCCAGATAGTAAAGATGTTCAAATACGCCTCTGGTTTTGACAGCAGTGGAAGCACACTTGTAGTTCTGGCGACTGGTCAAGTGAAACTTGTGACGAGCATGGTGATGCTGAGACACGGTGTGTTTTCATCTGGATTAGTCTGGTTGACACCGTCTTTTTCAGTTCCTGTGTCTGTAATCCAAAAGTTTGAGTCATTTCATAGACCCAATACATTTTTCCTTGGGTTTGCTGAGGTCCTGTTTCTTGCATCATCTGAAGACATGGCTAAAATGTTGTACGGCCACGGGTGCTGTTGACTGCAGGGCCAATTGCTGTTTGTGACTGGCATGGGAAAATCTACAGGAATGTGTTTGCATTTGTAGCCACCAAACACTGAGTGCGCATAGTCTGCTATGCTTGGCATTTGACAGAGGGATTGTGGGATGGCTGAAATGACCATGGGAAATGGTAGCTCTGTGTTAACATACACAGCCTCATCAGAAAACATAAGGTTATTTGTACTTTTCACTGATTTTGATTAGAAGTTTAGAAAAGGAAATGCAAACCAGATTGATTTTCCTGGGAAATACGGAAGTTTTGAGGTACCAGAATGAATGATGCATCAGGTAGATCAAAATGAAGATTGCTGGTCCTGGCTGCCTCTTGAAGCAGAAACTTTCTATATAAGAATATGATGAGCATTGACGAGGAAGGGGCTCATGAGCCCCACCCTAGCTGGGGCTCTTTGGACAGTTGATGGCTGCTAGGGAAGAGTCAGTTTTCTTTAGGGTGTGTCCCTGGTTGATGCCCTATGCTTCAGTGGGTGGCCCCACACCCATCCAAGTATGTGCAGTAATGATTGAAATTACTGGTATGCTCAGGAAAAAAAAAAAGAGGACATGAAGTTGAGATGGGTCTGGAGGGTATGAAGTGGATCCAGGGGGAGACAAAGGGTAGGTTGTAAAAGGACTAAAATATATTGTATACATTTATAAAAATTTTCAAGAATTAATAAAAATATTGCAATAAAAAATAAAATAAAAATTAAGATTAAATATGCTGATTAAATAATTAATTTGGCAGTTAACCTATAGAGTGACAGGAAATTCTCTGTCTTCTGAGGCTCCTCATTTCTTGGTAGGCTATTTAGTGAGAATGTTCATTGTATTTAACTGAGATAAGTCTGAACAGAAAATTTTGTCCCTCTCTGCTTTAGTGCCTGCTGTCTGCAGATGCCAGGATGTTCACTCTACCAGATGAGTAGTGAGGAGGAGGATTGGGATCTTTGATGCACCCTGAAATTGTGGAAAAGTCCTCATGTTGGTGAGAACTTGAAAAGGTGAGCATGATGTTTTGATAGTCCTACATTTATTCGGAACAATTCATTCTAGAATTTTCCTTCAGTATGATCAAAGGGGGAGAAATGAATGGATTGAGAGTTTAAATTCTGAAACATTTCCCAGTCTCCAGACTTCTTGTGGGACGAAAAGATGGATGTACTGTATCCACGTGTATCACTGCACTGAACTCCCCCAGAACACGGCTGTGGGTACCATTCTTTGCATTCCTTACTGGTTGCGTGAACAGGGTGAGCACAGCTGGCAATTGCTCACCATACACTGTTGCTTGTTAGTTCTTGTTTTCTGAAGATAGGTCTTTAGATGTGGAACTCTGTCCTCGTACTAATCTGTAAACTTGTACCCAGTCTCGGTTAACTTGTACCAGTTTCAGGTAAGGCAAGGCCCAATGTCATAATTACGTGCCAATGAAAGGCACACACTAACACTATCTGTGTAAGCCTGGGTTTCTGGTCAGCATCATTTAAGAGCACCAGGGAGTTCTTGCTAGGAGCAGACTAGCTTAGCCTGGAAAGCCATCATACCCCAGTTCTTTTCTCACAACCTCTGTCACTGTGTTGTGTTAGGAAATGTCATTTTACAACTTCTGTTCAAAAAGTTTTCCCATTTTTCTAAGGGATGCATTTTCAGACAAACCCTCTGGGATTCTGTCCAAATTCTAAGAAAGAAATTCTAATAGTCTTAGAACAGAAGTAAAGATGTTTCTCAGTCCTCGTGTCTTCTGCTCATAGGGTGGGGCTCCCTTTGATGGTACATTCCCTTAGTCTCTCAAGGTTGGAGAGGCTGGGAGTGTAATTTAAAGTTTATTGAGTCCCCTGGGATTGCTATGCCTTCATATCTCAGGAAAAGACAAAATGACTGTAGAATCCCTTTGAGGTCCCTGGTGAGAGATGACTTGATAGTGTAAAGTACCATTATAGCAAATAGACCCTGAGATCCTGTCCATGAGTGAGTCTAGAGTCAACATTAACACAGTGAGGAGAATGACTTCAAACCTCCATTGACTCAGGTTTCTGCCAAGGATGCTCATTGTATTTGATCAGTAAATGCTTTCTCAATCCAGAGCAAGCATTACTTTTCATATGAAGATGACTTAGCAAGAAACTGAAACTCGTTCTATCGGCAAAGACGAGATGAATCAAGTTCTGACACGGGATAAGCCCTGACACAGGCAGAGGCTTGTCCAGTGACACACATCGGCGTCAAACAGGAGAAGACTCTAGGTTTGTCAGCATTTCCCAAAGGACAGAAGACCTGATAATATTAATGTGCCAGCATCTTTAAAAACTCATAAGTCTAAAAGAAATTCTAATTTTCTTATGCATTAAACTGAAGAACAAGGAATTTAGTGTTGGCTTTATATATGTGTAACCTTGCATACTTCAATTATGAAATGCATGGTGACAGAATGAATTGATTATTTTCCATAGTCTATTTTCTTTAATTCCTATTAGCTTATGGATTTGAGGATCATTCCTTGGATTCCATTGTGCTCTGGATGGAAGGGGTGTGATGAGGTGATAGATAACAGAATTATAACTTACCATTTCACTTAGCAACAGATATTTATGCCATAGGTTTTTTTTTTTTTATGGTTAGGTGTGAGAAAAATGTTTCTTACTGCAAAGTAGATTTTTAGTCAATTTCTTGGTCAAAAGGCTGTTCAGTGAGGGATGTTCGCATTAATATGTCTTGTGTTGAGAAAGACACTTTGGACAATCTTGAAATACTGACCGAAGGCAATGTAACAGCAGATGCATGGACTTTTGATACTGCTAAACTCTCTGTATATGGGTGCGGTGGGGTGTGGTTAGTTATACCAATTCTTTTTATGGGTAAATTTGGTTCTTATCAGTAGGAAATGAGACTGGGCTTTCCAGGCTGTTTTCTGTGTCAAAGGGGAAATGGTTCACAAGTTCCTTGTTTATGATTGTAACCCGAGGTGTTGGGGATTTAGCTCAGTGGTAAAGCTCTTGCCTAGCAAGCGCAAGGCCCTGGGTTCCAGCCTCAGCTGGTTTGTGGGGGGAGAAGAGAAGTTAAATAGTTGTATTAACCTGATATCTAGAGCTGGAGAAGAGTGGAGTGAAGGGAACCTTTCACTCTTGCAAGCCACAAGGGAACTCAACCTGCAGAAGGGTTGCGAAAGCTTCAGCTTGCATCAATGTTACCTGTGCGGCTTGCTAGACAGGAAGTTTCCTTGATCTTGCTCTTTCCCGTCTCAAGATGGCTCTTCTTGTCTGGCTGGAAATCAGGAATTTCTAGTTTACTGAGAGCAACTGATTGTTTCCCAACTTGCTTCATCTAGATGCTACTCAGAGAAATGCTCCACATCATCACACACGAGGACTCGGGCTAGGGAGAAACCAGTGCCGCAAAGGCAACAGGGTGTGCTGCTTCTCATGGCTCGGACTGCGGTGCTGGAAAATGTGTTTAACAAGGCTGGAAAGTCTTATTTACTTGCTGTCCCATCTCATTTCCTCATCTCTGCTATACACACTCTAGCTTCATTCCTTCAGGTTAGACCCTGTTTGTCCTCATCTCTTTAGAATGCTATCTGCTGTAGTTTTGCAAAAGTTCATTTCTCATAGCGAAATCAACTGCTTTAGGATATTCTTGGAATCTACTCCTGCTTTTATTTGAGTAAAGGAAGTTTAGTCCAGTGGCTAAGACTGCCTGGATTCAAATGCTTCTGAATTATCAACTAGCTGGGTGTCCTTTAAGAGGCCCTTTATGTCCTAGATTTGTTGTCTTTAAGATGGGAAAATAAAAGCATCTATCCTATGTCTGCTAATATATTCACTCCTCGCAGTTCCCAAACCTGTGGGGGTGGGTGAATAAATTAACAGATGTAAAACACCTGGAACAGTGGAAAGAACCTGGTAAGACCATTTAAGTGCTACATGCTATTCATTGTGCTTAGACCACTGGGCCATTTGTCTGGCCCTTACTTGTTTGCTGTGAAGGGTTTTACTCTTGGATTTAGGGAAATGAAGAGTATTTGCTCCTTTACTTGTTAAAAACTATTGGCTTCTTTACAGAGAGATAACGATATAAATGCTTTACAGAAAACCACAACCAATCAGTACACAGAGTTGTGATTCCAGTTCCAACAGATACATCTACAAAACATGCCCATGGGTACATGGTGGAAGAAGAGGCAAAAAGGCTGTAAGAGCCAGTCAATCAGGGGATTTCCTGTAATATAGTATCTCCTACTAACGTAAAAGGCTATACTTGTAAAAAAGTTTCACCAACCTGACCACCCAAATGTGAGTTGAATAAAGAAGACACCATCAAGCCCCAGGAAAAGCCTACGAGGCCTCAACCCTACACAAAGAACTACAGGCAACCAGGGGAAATTGGTTGTCTAGTGCCAAGTGATCAGCACTGAAAAGAAACACACAAGTGACGTTATAGGGACTCAACAGGTCATATTTAGGAATGTATATGCATATACAAATACATAGTGCATACAATAATAATTGATTAAAAATTAATTTGAAAGAAAGCAGGGAAGGGCATATGGGAAAGTTTGAGGGGGGAAAGAGAAGGGAGAAACTAATTAAAATGCAATGTCAAAAATAAAATAATGATTAAAAGGCATAGTGGTGAGGTGAAAGAAATTGCAGAAAAAGTGTGATAGCACAGACATTATTGGTAAGTGAAGCGGAGCTTTTTATAGCCACATGGAAAAGTGAATTCAGAAGACTCCTATTTCACACAGTTTGGCAGCTACTCCTAATAACGTGTTTTGATTCATCCATTCATTTATTCATTCACTTGCTCACACAGACAAGGTCTTGTTACACAGCTCTGGCTGACTTGGAACTCATTATGAAGTCCAAACTACTTTGAATTTGAGATGTTCCTCTTGCCAGTGTCTCTTGCTTGCTGGGATCACAGGCTTAGCCACCACACCCCGCATACTTCTTTAAGCATCTGAAGAGATGTTTTATCACTGACAACATTTTATCAGCTCCACAGGTATGTCACTTCATCCTTATCAGATTGTCTCCTCGGGACCTCTGAGGTGGTGGTGATCTTTGCATTTTTCTAGTTAAACTTTGCTTTAAGAGTGAATACGTTTGTTTCTCTAAGGGTTCTTAGAGAAGCTAAATAAGAAGGAGAACCCAAAGAAAATCATATAGGCATCCTCCTGAATATTAAACTTCATCAGGCGATGAAAGGAGACAGAGACCCACATTGGAGCACCGGACTGAAATCTCAAGGTCCAAATCAGGAGCAGAAGGAGAGAGAGCACAAGCAAGGAACTCAGGACCGCGAGGGGTGCACCCATACACTGAGACAATGGGGATGTTCTATCAGGAACTCACCGAGGCCAGCTGGCCTGGGTCTGAAAAAGCCTGGGTCAAAACTGGTCTCGCTGAACATAGCGGACAAGGAGGACTACTGAGACCTCAAGAACAATGGCAACGGGTTTTTGATTCTGCTGGACCTATTGGTTTCGTGGGAGCCTAGGCAGTTTCGTGGATGCTCACCTTACTAGACCTGGATGGAGGTGGGTGGTCCTTGGACTTCCCACAGGGCAGAGAACCCTGATTGCTTTTTGGGCTGACGAGGGAGGGGGACTTGATTGGGGGAGGGGGAGGGAAAGGGGAGGCGGCGGTGGGGAAGAGACAGAAATCTTTAATAAATAAATAAATAAATTAATTTAAAAAAAAGAGTGAATACGTTTGTTTAAGGGAATGCCTTGATAAGCTTATTGGTGACATAAAAGGAGGTTTTGAAGGAACACGAATAGAAATAGATAAGGAGACTAAGGTACGGGTCGTCCCCTCACCATTTTCCCTTCCTTATAACTGCATGTTGCCTCCTCTCCCCGCAAGCAGAAGGTGAGACCCATTGCTGAAGATAGCACACACTGTTTTTGTGGGACACAGAGAAATAAATGGGGCACTGAACTGGACTAATGCCCCTTTGCCTGCTGCATAGCTTTCATAGAACTGGGGGATGCTATGCAGTCTAGTAGGGAAAAGTCAGCAATGGGTTTATCCAGCGGTAGACCCCGTGTCTGCAGTACGTACCTGCCAGGCTAGAGGTGCTCACTGTGAGATAGTGGTATGAAAGACGCAAGCTTAACCAGCCTCTTTCTGGTTGGATTTAAGACCTGCTTTGCACTAGAGAATTCATATCTGGTGCTGTAAACCCCGACAAAAGCCCCTGGCTCTGGAAAGTATAGGCCCTGGGGGAAGCTGCTACTGTTGTTTTGTTAAATGGACATGTTGTCAAACTGCCTCATAAATATTTATGTTTATAACCATAAATTAGTGCTGATGTCAGCCTTGGTCAGAGAAGTTTCTGTTTGTAGTGGGAGATGGTTACTGCTGAGTCGGGCTAAGAATAAGTGACTGTTGAGCGCTTAGCTTCAAACAGGACATCTCTATCGCTCCTCCAAAACTCAGAGGATGTCACAGAAGAAGTGGAAGGATTTGAAGAGCTGGAGGCTGGGAAGGAGAGCTGTGAAATGGGAGTCTTTGGACATGCTATGGCTGTTGAACTCATGAACTCACAGCAACTGTGGTTGTCAGCACAAGACTTGAACAAGATGGGGCCAGTCAAGAGTCCATCATGGATGGGGGTAGGGGTTCACAATGCCCTTTTTTCTGTGGCGAGCGGTTGGTAGGCCACTCTTCTCTGGTCTGTTGTTGTTAGGGGAGGAATAATCATTTGTTTCAGTATTGTAGGCTCTAGTAAGTTGTCCTTGCTCAAGTAAAAAGCCTCCATCCATGTTCATATAAGCAACTAAAATTGAACTCAGTAGGTCACAAAACAAGCAAGTAAGCAAGCAAACAAACAAAAGACAAATGTAAGCAAAAGGGGAACCTGTTGAGAAGCAGGGATTCAGCAGTATTTGAGGGGAAGAGAAAGCATAACGGGGCAAAATGACAGAAACATGTTAAATACATGCATGAAAGTACCTGTATTAGGGTGCCTGCATTAGTTCCTTTACTGTTGATGTGATAACAATCTGTAGACAGAAGTCTTTATTTTGCTTTAGAGTTTCAGAGAAATAAGAGTGTGCCATGGTGGAGAAGCAGGGCAGGCAGTTGCAGAAGCAGAAAGGCTAGAGGTCACATCTCATCTGCAAACATGAAGTAGAAACCTGGCAATGAGATGAAGCTAACTCTCAAAGTCCAACCCCAGTGATTTATTCTTCAACAAAACTCTATGCTTTAAAAGTTTCATGACCTCCCCAAACAGTGCCACCAAATGGGGATCAAGTAGTCAAACACATGTGCCAATGGAAATGTCCCATTCAAGCCACTACAGTGTCAAATAATCACTATATATGTATAATATAATGGTATAATATATAAATAACCATGGACTCATATGTGTGTGTGTCTCTGCAAAACACCATAGAATCAAAGGAAAATAGAGAAAACAACAGAAACATGGAACCTCAGTAGAAAAGATTAAAGAAAAGTTACGAACCCCCCGACTAAGCACTTGAGAGTAGCAGAAGCTAGCTATTCAACTGTCCCCATGATTGACTGGGCAGATTGTAGGCTTTTCAAAGGCGTTCCTACTATTGTAAGATTTTGTTTTGTTGTTTTGCTTTCTAGTGCCCAACACCTACTCTCGTTTCTCTAAACTCCCAGTGAGACGTGTTATAACCCCACCCCCTTTACTGTGTAGGATAGTTTTGTAGGGCCCATACTAAGGAAAACTGTACCTTTGACCACACCCTGACACACATGCACACACACACACACACACACACACACACACACACACACACAAAGTTCTGGCACTCCAGGTGCTAAATATCTGGGAGGCATAGGACAGGTTAAGAAAAGATTGGGAGCACAATGGAAAGCTGCTTCCTGGTGGTCCTGCAGCTAGGAAGGCCACCTCCCTTCTCCTTCCCTGCTTAGTCAACCACATATAGTGGCCAAGTACTTCAAGTCACACACTTACCATATAATTTATACATATTATCCCATGTTCCACAAGAAACACCAGGTGGAGACTATTATTATGCCTTGAGATGGATAAGAAAGCAGAGGCAAAGTCACACTAATTCTCTAGTTAAAGATCTCACAGCTCAGGAGACCCAGGCTGGCAGAATCAGTGTGAGAAGAAGCCTGCCCAGATGTCAGAGGCAGTGTGACACCCTTGGCACCTTGAGGATGGGGGTAGACGATGACCTATTTGTGTCTGAGGGCAGGAAAGTTGAACCTTGGGTGGGATGGGCTTCAAGTTGGATCCAGATGAATACATATACTTTGTGTATCCAGGGAGCCAGGCAGGGAGAATGACTGCTGGCCAAGGACATCATCCTCAGGAAGCTCACGGTGTGCTCCTTTCCAGACTTTTGCCTGTTACTGGGTTATGGTGTCATTGGAAAAACAACTCCATTTAAAGCATGTTCAGTGAGGATATACTTAATCAGCAAACAAGAGGGGGCTTTTTACAGAAGAACCTTGGGAAACATAGCTTTATAATTTCTTTCATTTAAATATTTATACTCAAACGGCTATGGGTCTGATTACTGCACAGAAACTTAGTCAAAGTCAATATTTCCTTTTGTCTTCTTTACAAAGTTTTTAATCCATCCTCAAGGCATTGTTAATCATAAGTTCTTGACCTTGATGGTTAAACATTAACCCTGCATCATATTTTTCTGCTGTATGGTAGACCTTTGTCCCAAGCAAATGCAATCAGTTTACAGGTAGATAAAGCAATTCAAAATGGCTTCAAAACAATTGAAAAGGGAAAGAAATGAATAAAAATCAATATATTGAAAAATAAAAATATTTCTAGCTCACACCTCCCTCTCTCTCCCCCCTCATACACACATGTCATATGTGTGTGTGTGTGTGTGTGTGTGTGTGTGTGTGTGTGTGTGTGTATGGTGATGGGGATCAAAATTCTAGGCAAGTATTCTACTAATTGACCTATATCCCAGGGACGATTTCTGGTCTAAGGGACATCTTTACAATTCTCCCTAGCCTGAGCTGTAGAACTCAGTAATTAATATGTGTGTGTGTGTACTTATATATACACACACATCTATATTAGATATATTATACACACACGTATATAATGATATCTAGGTGTTTTGGGAGGAAACAAAACTAGAAAGAAACTTTTTTCTAGGAGATAGCTTTCTGTCAGAACAAAATAAGACTTAACACTATGGCTAAAAGTCATCTTCCATTCACCCCTCTCTATTCACCAGCTTCCTTTACACCGGGACAAACTAAAATACATTTAATTCATAAATATTCAGTATAAAATAGAAGGGTCATAAAATGGCCTAAATAAAAAATACACAGCATCTCTATGCAGAAGATTATAAACATTTACTAGCTTTTATAAAATGATTGCTTGGCATCTTAGCATCCTTGGTTTGAAAGACTAAAAAGTCTGAAGAAGTCAATTGTTTATGCAAACATCGATGGAATTAGAAACTTTGAACTTTGGTTCTATAGCTTAGGCCAGGGAGAACTATAATGATGTCTCCTAGACAAGAAAACTTCCTTGGGATGTAGGCCAGTTGGTAGTTATGGGGGGGTGGTTGTAGGCCAGTTGGTAGTTATTGGGGAGGATATAGGTCAGTTGGTAGTTATTGCTTAGTGTCTTGATCCTCATCACCACATGGAACTAAGCATGTGATCTGCTTGTCTGTCCTCTCAACTGTTGAGGTTACAGATAAACATAGGCATGTTTTTAACATGGATTCTGGGGATTCACACTCAAGTCCTCATTCTTGGCAAATGCTCTTACTCACAGAACCACCTCCCCAGCCCAGATTCCAACATCTTATTCCAGTCAAAGGGCCTCAGCCGGTATCAGTAGGCTCATATTTATGTCACCATTTACTAGCTCTCTGACTGGGAAGAAGTTATTTAAATTCTATGGGTCTCAATTTACTTGTCTATAAAATGTGATAATAATAGACCCATTTCATGGACTTGTTATGAGCATGAATTGAGATAATACCTATACAGAATTTAACAGTATGTCTAATGTGTAGAAGTCAAACAATAAATGAGAACCATTATAATTAGTGTGGTATTTGTGGCAATGGTGATGATTTTAGTCTAGTTCACCCATCTCTTACCTTTGACCCTTGGTTTGTGTTGAATATGACAAAAGATCTCAAATATCAATTTACCATCTTGTCATTTCAATTGGACTATTGAGTATCCTGAACCAGTAGATAGTCAATGGTTCTGAAACTCAAAGTTATGAGCCTAGATTTGAGATGGCGGTGTCAAATGTCTTGTGTGACATAGGATGTGGTATCATCCTAGACAGAAGGTCTCTGTGGCAGGCCATCCACTGTACTTTCTTGGGGTGAAATCTCCCCGACCACTTCCAGTTTTGTGAAGCTGGTTATGAGCTTTTCTATTGACTTTTGTGGTGTGACCAAAACAATGTCAGTGAATTACTTTTCTAGTTTGCTAGCTGGTGTCCACTCCTTTGGAGGAACAAGTGCATGGTTTCTATTTTGTGGGGATAAGGTCTCATATAGCCAAGGTTAGCTTTGAGCTTGAGAATGAGCTTAAACTTCTGATCCTCCTGTGTCCACCTCCTGAGTTCTGGGATTAGAGGCATATAGCACTACTTTCTGGTGATGGGAATCAGACCCAGGACTTCCTGCATGGTAGGCAAGAACTCAGCTATTTAAGTTTTATCCATAGACTCTGTTAACAGCTTCTTGAAACTTGATTTCCATTAAAGCACATGACTTCTTTATTTCTATCCAGATGCTCCTCAGTCTTATGTTCCTATGATGTCTCTGCCAAACTTTTATTTTTTTCTCTCTCCACCATCTTTCTGTTTCTCTCTGTCTTGTTTCAAGAGAAGTGCTCCTTATGTAGCCTAGGCTAGCCTCAAACTTTCATCTCCCAAGTACTGGGTTGATCTCTTAAATAATTTAATCTTATCCTGTTTTTCCATCCCCTTCCCATACTTATGCCCGCCCCATCACAATCTTCCTTTGATGGAGTTCATCCATGTCAAAATCTTTATCTACTTTGACTATAAACAGTGCCTTTTACATTTTGTTAACTTCCTGAGTCTCATAAGTGTCCCCCTTTCCTTCAGAATGGTATATTTCAATTGGAAAAATGGGTTTTTAAATGAATAATTTTGGAAGGTCTCTACAACTGATTGAAATATTTAGATCTGATGCAGGTTACTCATGGGCATCATGTTGGTACTACACAAGCACACTTACCCAAGATTAGACCTTAGCACAAGAACTGAGCACCACAATTTGCATGGCTGTAATCCCAGTGCTAGCAAGGTGGAGACACCAGCATCCTTGAGATGTGTTGGCCAGCTAGACTGATGGAAGGAATTCCAGGTTCCGTGAGAGACTTTATAAAATCATAAGGTGGAAAATGGCACAGTGCTCTGCACCACACCTTGAACTCTCGAGACACAACTGACAGTGCAAAACCAGCCTTGTCGGCAGAAGACCCTAGCCACCTGCCACCCATACTCAGCCTCTCCTTTCCCTTTTCTTAGTCCCTAATCTAAAAGAGAGACACTCTGACTACTTGTATGGTTTGAGTTCTCAGATTATCCTAAATAAGTATGTCTGTGCTAATAGCTGGCTTCTGTTTCTTGACTCACATATATGGTATCCTAATTCATAGATCTATTCATAAACATTTGCAGTCTAGAATCAGCATGCAATTCTAGAAACATATATCTCTCTTTTAGGAAGTAAGTATGTAGTGACTGATACAGCTACAGAAGGCATTTCATTAGCCAACAGACAAAAGTGAGTGGAGCAACATCAAGTCAAGAAAAACAGCCAAGTAACACGTTTCGGGATGATAGAATGTGGGGTCTCATTCTTTGTTTCTCTTTCTCACTGTGGTCTCCTTTGTGTTCAGAGTTGCTTGTCATGTAGCTATCCATGCTCTACTGACTTTTTAACTTACCGTCAACCTACGTGTGTATTCTGTTAATGCTATAGGAAAGAGAAGTGTGTGCATTGTATGTAATGTGTGTGATGTGTGTGTGTGTGTGTGTGTGTGTGTGTGGTCACTATCGGGGACAGAAGAAGATTATTGCAAAGCACAGAAAATGAATCATCAGTGTTATGCTGATTGATGTTTAACAATTGACACTGAACAAAATTAGAGACCATTAGAGACAAATCCCTTATTCAGAATGTTTTGATTTGTGTGGTATAAATTCTTGAGTGTCTTTCTGCTTCTACGTTTAACTAATGTCTCAAGACACTGGTACAAGACTGCACTGAAGGCTGCTCTTCTTCTGACTTCTTCTAATTGCTTCACATCTCTGAAGTGATCTCATGAGCTTCTTGCTGTGACAGAGTGACGCAAACAGCATCACTGTCCTTCCCTGCCATGCCAGGTTACTGTCTCCCTTCTCTATAAGACGTGGGGCTTGTGCGATAGCTCCCCACTCCCCACTGCATGTCAGTCTTTTCCTCATCGGCTTCTTCTGACAAGACTAGAGCAGTTCCAGAGTCATAGAGGGGAGACACTAAGTGTCTTTTGAGAGAAGTTGTTCCTACCTTGACCAATTTCCCCTTCAGCCCATTTTGCCCTCTTTCCTGTTTTTATCTTTCCAGCTTACCCTCTTTCTAGAGTTTTCCATTCCTCATGCAATCTAGCTCCAAACTAGATGTCAGCCTCCAGTAAAGGACATCCTCTCATCTTTCGTAATCTCAGAAACATTTATAGTGAGGAAGACAAATTGATTTGTCTCCCTTACTCTGTACGTGTGTACATGTGTTTATACATGTGTGCCTTAGGCCAGAAACTGATGCTAGGTAGTTTTCTTCCAGGTATCCCAGTCTACCTTGAACTCCTGAAACACTGAAATTCTATGCCTAAATATGCATGTGACCACATATTCCTTTTATTTTATTTTATACATAGACTCCCTTTCTGTTTGCCAGTAGTGTCTTCATCATTGCGCACAGTTTCTCTTTCCTGCTCATTCTGCTTTCTTTACATTTTATAGCAGCATTTTGGATACAATAGATGATTATTCATCAGTTCTAGACACATGGTGGAATAGCACTGTCTGATGACTTGCAACATATTGAGCCCATTCCAACCTGAATCTGGCTCTGAGAGTGGAATCTGGGCGTTCCCAAGCTCAGCATTTTTTTAGATTCATGTTCCCTGACCTATGACATTGCGGGAGGGTTGTCTGCTACCAATTGATTGCAGAAGCATCATAGCATAATGATAATTGGAGGCCAGTCACTAATTGAGGCTATTTCATAGAGGGTGGATGCTTTAATGAGTGCAGTTTCTTTTGTTTAATGGTAATCACTCTTAATTCATTTGCACAAAAGAAACCATAGTTAACACAACTGTAAATTGGACAAGTGTGCTCGTAATGGAACTTCTTCTAAAAATATTCACAGATTATTCCTTTTCCATTGCATATTTATTCTATAAATTATATTGTGCATATATATCATGTATTATTATATCTATAACTATAAGGACCCCATTTACCTTATTAATGAGAATAGAAATAGAACTGCATAAAATATTTATTTCTAATGAATGTCTTGCTATTATATGGCACAATTAAGAATATTAAAGATTTTAAGTGTCATTTTCAATTGAAATTCACCAAGAGAGTTGCATAATTTAGACATATGAGTGTCTTAGCCTATCAAGTACTTCAACATCAAATTCTGAAAATGCTTAACTTAAAAGAGTTAATTTAGAACATTGTGAACATAAAATACCTCTAGCTCAAGAAATAGTACTAAATCCATACTAAAATTATGTATAAAGTTGGTCCTTATAATGAGTAAATGTTAGGAATGACTTAAATGCTCAGTTAAATCAGTTGTGATGCATTTACATGAAGGAAATCATGCTTCACTTAAGCAGTTTGAATTAAGTGTGGGTGCTAAATGGTGGGGGCCCTAATTGCCCTTGGATGGGTGCTGACATTTCTTTTCTTAGGCCTGATAACTGTTTTGATAATAATTTGGAGTGATCATTTTTATTTTATGTATAATTAATTAGTAATCTCTGTAAGAACCCTTAAGAAGTCATTCCTAGTAATTTTCACAAATAATTTCTTTCTATATTTAATAACTTTTTACACAAACAGTTTCCAAGTTCAATGGAATTGAAAAGCCTTTCTCTCTAGGTAGTGAGAATATATTCTCACCTTCAAAGGCAGCATTTAATAAAGTGATGCTTAATACAGAAGAAGACCAACTGACAGTAAGGTTATAATTAAAAATAGATTTTAAATAATCAACTTTGAAGGTCACCAGAGAAAATTAATGTTTTTTTTTGTTTGTTTGTTTCTGTAACATACTGAAATCAAAAGACTCAGGATGCTGGTTTCAATAGCTCAGACGTCCTTTTTCCTTTGTTTATATGTTTTCCCCATAGGGTTACAGCCAGTATTTCCTCCACTGCAGAATTTGGCTTTTCCCACTCATGTATAGCTTTATCAGTATATCAGTACAGTATTCTTACAGGTCTAGTCTTAGAATAAATGAGCTCACCTGGAAGATACCTTAGAGTTGTTTAAAATAGTAACTGTTTGAAGGTCTTGAATTTTTGTCTCAAGTAGTTCTTTTTTTAAATTGACCTCATGTAATCAATTTCTCCGAAGTGTGTTGCCCTGTCTCCTTAGAACTTACTGTTTAGGTCATCGAGATGCCTTCTTGATGTACCTTAAGCTAATGATTAAAGAAATACACGCACCCTGTGAAGCTTTACATGTTAAGCTTTCTCTTTATGACAGTAAGTTTGTGGTAAACGAGAGATTATGCAATATTTGCATAATAAATTAGACTCTGAATTATGATCTTAGGATCTGCTACTTACTTTGTTTTTAAGTGATAAGATCTTTAATATTTTGTAGTGTCCTTTTTTATCCTTTAAACTTTTATGCGATCTCCAAAAAGTGGACTATTTTTGGATTCATGAGATTTCTAGTTCTTTTCTCCTTAAATGATACTCCTTCTTAGCAGAGCACAAAGTCTGTTATGTAAATATCTTTCAGTATTTGTCCAGTGGGTGCATCTGTTTGCACAACTGTAGGTAGCTTCAACAAATAAGGAGATGAAATAAAAGGTACTACTTTGGTGGTGGGCAGACACTGTCTACGTGTATTTTTTAGGACAAAATCTCCTTTATCCCAGGCTGTCCTTTAACTTTCTAAACAGCCAGAGATAACCATGAATGTCTGACAACCTCCTCCACCTTCTGAGTGCTGAGATTACAGGCATGCACCACCACTCCTGGCTTATGTGGCGCTGGGGAATGAACCCATGGCCTAAACTGTATGGCCAGTCCACCTTACACATTTGTTCAGGAACACAGGGATATGGTTTACTTTCCCAAAGTTCTGTCATTTGCTCAAAGGAGCACTTGTTGGTCTATTGGAAACCCGAACTTAAATGTCTGCTATGGCTCTTGATTTATAGCAATCGTCCAGAAAATGTGAACTTAGTTCATCCTCATACCTAACACCGAATACCTGGCACCATTTTGTCATTCGCCCCCAGCTTCTGTCACTGCTGTCCAAAACAACTGAGACTGAACAACTTGAATTAAAACAGAAGAAAAGACACTAAAGTCCCCACTGCAAGAGTCGTTGGTGTTTACAAAACCTGAACGCTGTGACATCATTACACCAGCCCTCTAGGTCAGCTTCCATATATATTACTTGTAATACACAGTTAGGGAGAATGGAATGATTTCCTGTGATTAGTGGGGTAGATTTTAGTTGTTCTGCAGGGCGGGGGGGGGGGGCTAACAATACAAGAATAAAGTTTCCAGTGTAACAAAAAGAAAGCAATAAGGAAACTATGTTCTTGTTACTTTATTATTATTATTTTGTTTTTATGAGGTTGATCTACTTTGGGATATTCCTTGTGATGTCTAGAGGACTGACTCCTTGGAGACAGAAAATAACAGGGGATAAACACAATGCACTGGGGGCATCAGCTGGAATGTCATCTCTCTGGCAAAGCTGTAGAGCTTCATGGCACAGGCTATACCTGACTGCTTTGATGGGGAGATAACTCCAGATGGAAGCGATTGCACAAGCATACGTCCTCTGATTTGCCAATGCACCCAACAAGGCATCCTTTTTTTTTTTTTTTGCATGGGGTTTATGCACAATTTCTGTTTGCACCCGGGGGGCAAGGCAGGTTAATAAGGCCAAGAAGGAGCGGAGGCTGTGGGAGGACATAATAACTGGGAGGACTTCACAGCCTCTACCTGGGGGGAAAGGGAGGAGGGCTGAGGATGGAGGGTGTTGTCTTCTGCTTCTGACTATGTGTTAAGTGGCAGGAGAAATTTTGAAAGCTGCTGTGAGGAGGAGCCAGTGGCTGAGCATGGGGTGTTTTGTGCCTCACTCTCCCCACTTGTAGGAAACCTCTCTACATTCAAAGGTAGTTGGACTGGAAGGAGGGAGAGCGGCCAAGGAAGAAGGCCATTCCGTCGCTCCTCCTCCTCTTACTTATCTCTTGTCTCCTGACTCTCTTCCAAAGCCACCTCAGCTGTGCCAACGTGGCCGCAGAGCATCTTGACAAGTAGCAGCCTTTGCCTGGCCTCCCTCTGCTCTACCGGCCACTCTAGTAGCTCTTCACCATCCCTGGCCATTGGGACCTCTTCTGATGGCTGTGGCCTCCGCTGCCCCAGGGAGCACCTTCTCTAAGCAGCTCCTTTTCTCTCTCCTGGTGAGTAACCTCCAAGGATTAGGGAAGTAGGCATGCTCTCACCTGCTTCCTCCTGCCAGTTGGGTCTTGAAAGTGAGTCTTGGCAGGAAGGAAAGGCAAGGAGGATAGAGAGAGGGGGAAAAAAACCTGATGTGAGAACAATTTGGAGAAGAGTTGAGGGGCTTGGGACCTTGGATGGGAGGGGATAAGCTTTCTCTTCCAGCTCCAGTACCTGCATCCTAATGTCTTTCAAGGGAATCCCTCATTCAGGTTTCTGTGTCCCCCCGCCCCCAAGGAGTGGTGAAATACCTTTTTGGAACTTGGTCCAAATGTTTCTGAGATTTGTTTTAGATACTAAGCATATATAACGCTCATGCATTTAACATGTTATTCTACTGAGCAGCAAAAAGGGAAGAGAATTCTGGATGCAGCTGTGAATTACTCAAGATGTTCTTAGTTCACTAAGGAAGCCTTAAAAGATGGATAGAATGTTTCACGTGAGGTTGTAGTTCAACTCAGCAAGAGGAATGTGTCAGTCACTGGAATAGCCATGAAGCTGCCTTCCACTTGGGTTGTAGTCACTTTGACCTGTTTACAAGATGCTGCTATGTTTGCTTTTGATGGGGAAAGTTTCTTTAACCTCCATCTAGAAATTCTGCACTGTGATTCCTGTTTTTTTTTTTTTGAGTTTTTATTTTACCAAAAATATTTTATTTGTAGATTATGTTTTCAGAATTTGGGGATTTTCATGAATGAGCACAAACATTTTCTTCATATGAATAATTCATAGTGCAGGTTTGATGATCCACTTCCATGCTATGACTACTTGGAGAAGAACACACAGAAACCACTGGAGTTAGCATTGCTTAAGTAAAATGTGGCTAAACCCAGTTCCTTTTTGCTTTTGGTTCTGGTCCCTGCCTGGCCCCTTATCCCTTGGCTCATCCTTTGCCCTTTCACCCTTGACTCCTATATTGACTGGGAAGATCACAGCTCCTTTCAAGCCATTTAGGCCCCAATTTCACTTGGAGGCAGAGGGACGACTGGTTTTCTGGAGACTTCCATTGTTTCTGTCTACAGAAGATGCATTTATGAGGAGGGGTTCTTAAGAGAGGGAGGAACTAAAATGAGGATAGGTTTGGAAATGTAGATTTATCCTATAAAAGGTACGTACATGGATATTTGCATATATAAATGTATGTGTTTGTGCATCCCTTTCTAATTATGAAGGGCTTTTCTCACATTGCACCTGTAGACAATTGCCTACCTAGACTTTATCCCCAGCAAGACTGGAGGCATGGTCTAGTGTAATTCTTGGCATTAGAGATGACTATACTTTTAAAAGTCAAATGAATAAGAAGGCCTCTTGTTTTCATATGTGGTTATTTAAATTGCAGCTGTATGCAAGTGTGACCTATACAATGGAAGCTTGCCACATATATGCCTACCAGAGTTGTAAAACAGATTCACAACCTGTTTTAAGCCGCTATGATACACCTAGTAGACTTGAGTTGAGGAAGAAGGATACAGCATCCTTAATATGAACATTAACTGTTTTGTTCATCCTTATGCAAATATTGAGTCCTGTAACTTTAGAACTTGGTCTTTGCGAAAACCTGATCACAAATTGATCTGTGTGATACTAGAAAATCTAAACTGTGGTCTTTTTTTTATGACCATGAAATTATTTTAATAAAGAGGAAAGTGGATAAATATAAAGTGACACAGAAGAAATAAAAATGTTTTGTAGAATTCTACAAGCTCATAACTTTTACTCATTTTTTTTAAAAAAAATATAATTTGTTTGTGTGCCTTGGAATTCCTATAACAATAGCTGTGCCTTGAATATTATTAAAATTCAGAGAATTTATTTAAATTCTATTAATTTAAAACATGTAGCTAGGTGATTTGAAAACAGATTTTGAAGTTTTTTTTTCCTTTCTAAGACAGTCTGAGCAGTGAGTGGATTTAATGACAGTGGATTAATTCTAAGTATTATTTTTATGAGCCTCAAAAATGTTTCAATGATTTCTCATTTCCTCAACAATAACCTCAAAGAGCAAAAATAATAATAAAAAGCTGTTGGAGAGTTAGTGCATCAATGTATATCGAGTTCTAGAATTCAGTTCTTTTTTAAGCTGAAGGCCTGTGCAGTTTGTCGGCAGTCGTGCAGGCAATACTCTATAAATCTAATGGTGTATAACACATTTTGCTGCAATTATATAATAGTATTGTAGTCTTAAAAACTAGTCACTTAATTTTTTCACTGATACTAACTGACCCTGGAAATTTTAAAGACTGTACCAATCACTTCAAAATGAATGTTAAAAAATAGAGGATTAAAACGTTTGTTTCTAAAATTACTAATAATTTTATTGACAAGACAAAATTGTAAAAAAAATGTGATCCAGCATGATACTTGAATTTGTTCTTTTTTTTTTTTTAAAGGTTCTGGTGTTATTTTGCAATGCCTGTCAAAAAATTTCTCTTCAAGTTCCCGCTCATCTTAAGGCTGAAACACTTGTAGGCAAAGGTGAGACTCTGTCATGGGAACTGGACAGTTGTTACTTACTGCGATTACTTTTTGGCTGCCCTTAGAAGCCTTGGCACGGAAGTTATGTAATTGCTGCTTGGCGTTAAAACTTGCCATACACTGGAAAGCAGCTCTCTTTTTATTCATGGTAGTTGAGAGTAGCCAAACTACCAAATTTGGTTTTGTATCTTTCTTGCTAGAAAAATTAGAAACATCACAGAATGAAGAAAATCCTCTTGGTTTGAGCACAGGGAAGCATCGAAACCAGAAGCTTATCTCAAATCAGCTCTTCAGGCACCAGAACCCCTGTGTCAGGTTTCTTGACTGATGAAACATGAAACAAATCTCAAAGTTGAAATGCTCCATATAAAATCTGCACTTGTGGTCGAGAGCAATGAGTACATATTTACTGAGAATTTATATGGTCTATTCCACAGACTAACTTGTGAAAGTCAAACAAGATTTCAGTGCATTTTGCTGTCACAGCCATCAATATGCAATAAGCACTGAGCTTATCAAACTCAGAAAGATTTGATGTGAAGAGTATTTGCATTATTAATGAGAAATATTACACAAGAACTTACTAGGTTTCTCACCTGTTACAACATAACTTTTATCTTATTGCCAAATAAATTTTAACTTAATCTAAAAATCTACTGACACCATATTATGATGAATGCAATTTAAAGCTATATAAGTCTGTAATGTTCTATAGAACAGAAATTTACATATAGTTAAATCATGTATATAATATATACAAATTACACATGTATTAATCATATATATTTTGTTTCATAGAACATTGTATACATATATATTTCTGTTTCATAGTGTATTATATGTATATAGTACATTGTATGTATTTATATATGTATATACATGTTTACATATGCTATCTATAAAGATATAAATACATATATATTAACCTATCTACATCCAGATAGCTTTTGAATCATGATAGAGTCACCACATCCCCTTAAATCCACAATAAGTTGAAAGTAAGGGAAAATGCATTCAGCACACCTAGTCTACCAAGCATTGTATCTTAGCAACAGGGCCCTGTACAGTTGCAAACATGGTTCCTTACTATCCCCTCATCTGAGGATCACTAGGAGCATCTTATAACTCTGGCCACATATTCCTAGCTTGAAAAAGAGATCAGTATTAAAGCCCCATGCTCAAAGTCAGCTGCTCCCACGCATATGTCATTTTCACACTGTCATGAAGTTGGACCACATGTGTGTCATTTTCACACCATCATGAAGTCAAGGACTTGTGTTCACAAACCTGTGGACACTGGGGAAAGTAGAAGCAAACCAAATCCAATAAAGTTGCAGAACAGTTTGTTTCTTAAATGAATTCATGATGAAAGTAATGGGAGGGACAGGGATGTAGCTCAGTTGGAAGAGGCTTCACTTTTCTGGATGAGGTCCTGGGTTGGATCCTCAGCATTGCCAAAAAGGAAGGAAGGAAAACAGAGGGGGGCAAAACTCCATTAGTCTAGTTTTTACAGCCCCCACATTTCAGAAGGGCAGGTGTTCAGTGTCCCGCCCTCTTTCTGCTCCTCCCGTGTTACTGGCGGTTGGCATTCCCGTAAGACTCGTTCCCTTCCAGTTGAGCCTGACATTGCTGTGGAATGTCTCCCTGCAGTGAATCTGGACGAGTGCCTCAAATCAGCCAGCCTGATCCTGTCCAGCGACCCAGCCTTCAGAGTTCTAGACGATGGCACAATCTTTACAACACATGACCTGCTCTTGTCCTCTGAGCAGAGGAAGTTCTCCATCTTCCTCTCAGACAGTCAGAGTCAGGAGCAAAAGGAAATAGAAATTGAACTGTCAGCAAAAGAAAAAAAGGTAAAGTCAGTTGGGGCCAGAGGTCCTTACAGGGCCTCCATTGCGTCTGCAAGGCTAACGTCATCCTTGAGTGATTTCTTTGTCTTTTGCACTCAACATTCTCACAACCGAGGACTGGACTGTTAAAGGGAGTGGCATATACACTATTTACACAGTTGGTATTGCTGAAGAAGACCAAGGCCCGTGAGCAAAGTCGGAATATCAAAGGATTCAGATACATTTTGAGGTGTGGTGGGAAGAACAGCTAACCTGAGGAACAAGAACAAGGCTGGGGAGTGTCTCAGAGAACAATGAAGCCGGCCACGCAGTGCCACCCTTCCCTGTGGCTTCCTTTCAATGGGGCTTATGTCACTCATCAAGGGGACCTGCTTGCATAGTAGAAAACTCTAAGGCCCCTGTCTTTAGAGTGGCTATGTGGCCCGGTCAATAGGGGTATGTGCGCCTTGAATCCACTGTCTTGTATTTAAGAGTAATGAGTCCTAGGCATGAGGAGATTGCCACCCTTCACAGCTGCCTTTGAGTAAACTCAGTATAATGACTTAGACTCTTAAAACTACTGATTAAATTCATAAACAGATTTCTGAACTAAACCTCTTTTGATTACAAAGACCATTCTTCATTGAATTTAATATAAGCTTTGTACTTATAAAACATTATTCTTTTTATCCAATTGCATGAAAGTTTCTTGAATAGATGCTGTTCGCATTTTTGTGGTGGTACAGAAATATTTGTAGACAAGGTTTCCATGGATTTCACCTGTACTATTCTGTATGAAATGAAGCCAGTTCTTAAGTATTTTGCTAATAGATCATCAATGCAGAGCCAGGAAAAGTCAATAACTTCACAAAGATGTTTATATCACTGAACAACCAAATTCTGACAGCTGACTGGTTACATCAGGAAATAGATAGAACTAGGGAAAAGGATGTAGTCTGAGGTCAGTGTGTGTGGGTGCATGTGTGTGTGTGTTTACTGAAAAAGCATAATACAAATTCTTTAGAGATTGCCCATGATACTGTCATGTATCATCCTTACTTATTTTCTCTATCTTGCAGTACATGGAAAACCACAGTTTTGGCAATGCTAAATAATGCTGTATTTCATTGCTCATCAAATGTAGGTATTTAGGAAGAGACATATGGAAGACCCAGTGCACAAGCGCAGTAAGAGGAGATGGGCTCCAATTCCGTGTTCGCTGATGGAGAACTCATTAGGTCCATTCCCACAACACGTTCAACAGGTCTGTCCCATGGTTTTTTAAATTTTCAGATGTGTTAAATATTTTATTCATTTATATTTATTCATTTTACACCCCAACTGCAGGTTCCCCTCCCGCCTCTCCTCCAAACCTCTCCACCCCTGACCTCTTTTCTGTTCCCCTCCATCCACTCCTCCGATTCTGTAGGCCTCACATGTATGCCTATTCAATGTTGCAATCAGACTAAGCACCTCCCCTCATATTAAGGCTGGGCAAAGCAACTCAGTCTGAGCAATAGGGTCCTAAAAGTCAGCAAAAGAGTCAGACAGGCCCCTGTTCTTACCGTTAGGAGTAGCACGAGAACACGAAACTAAACAACTAAAATGCAACTTTAATGTGGCTCAGTGGTAGTATGTTTCCAAGCATGCACAGGGTCCTACGTTCTATCCCCACCTCCCAATAAAGTACATAAATAAATAATGTATGAAATACTGAATGAAGGATTTAAGTTATTAGCAGTACAGGTATCATCTATTCATCACAATGAGGAACATATAATGATTCCATAGAGTTTCTTCATTTCTTATACTAGTTTTTAAAGTGTGTGTGTTTAACACTTTACTTATTTATTTGGGATCAGGAGCATCAATGCACCATAGAAACACATGTGTATGGGTCAGGAGATGGCTAGCAGTAGTTGGCTCTCTCCTTCCACTATGTAGGTGCCAAGATTTAAACTCAGGTGGTCAGGTTTGGCAGCAAGCACCTACACTCTTGAGCCATCTCTCCAACCCTAGATGCTAGATTTCTAAGCATTAATTTGCAGAGAATAGGTCTACCAGTTTTGCATAATTCAACTTTGGCTTAAATAAACACTTATTCCCTAAAACTTGGCTACTTTTTGGTTTAGTAAGTGGGCTGACTCGCTGTCACACACTGATATAAAAGCATAGCGCAGCTTTGGAACAATATGCAGTCTGCTGAAATAATTGTGCATGAAGTTGTATCACTGAGATTGTACAATTTTCAACGCTAAATAATTTGAAATCACAGGAAGGACAGGATGGCAAAGGCACACTGCTCTCCAGGCCTCAGAACTGTATGGAAAGGAAAACATTAGAGATCAAACAAGGGACAGAGTCTGTGGTTTCACACATGAAAAGATGAAGATAGGATGCTGAAAAAAAAAAGGAAGATGTTGGCTTAAGGAGCAAAGGAAAGAGAGAAAGTGATTGAAAGTAAACTCACACAAGAGTCTAGATTAAGATATTAATCAAGATCTATTTGTTTTGCTGGGCGGTGGTGGTGCATACCTTTAATCCCAGCACTCAGAGCTTCAAAGCTATGGAGAGAAACCCTGTCTCAAAAAACAAAAACAAAAAACCAACCCCAAAACATATATTTGTTCCTCTCTAAATAATCTCTTCCTATTGTAGATTCAATCTGATGCTGCCCAGAATTATACCATCTTTTACTCCATCAGTGGACCAGGAGTGGACAAAGAGCCTTTCAATTTGTTCTACATAGAGAAAGACACTGGGGACATCTATTGTACCAGGAGCATTGACCGTGAGCAGTATGATCAATTTTTGGTAAGATTGCTGAAATATTTATTTAAGAGTAGGTGTTTATTATTCATGTATTGATATTTTAAACATTATTTTTTACAATATTAAGTTCTAATAATTTGTTCAATATGTAGAATATTATTAGTATTCAATATAAACTTTAAGTTCCCTTGGCACTAGGCTGAAAAACAGACAGTATGTATAACAAGGGGGGCAATGGGTAGAGGAGAGAAGGATGTGTAAAAATACCATGACAAAATTTTCAAGCACAGACATTTATCCGTATGCTCTGGAGAAGTGACAAAGATTTTCTTTGGGCTCAAAGTTCTCTATAATAAAATACTTCAATTACTGTTGCCCATGTTTTTATGTCATAAAACACATGAGATCTAGAAAACAAGATAAGCAAAACAACTGATTTTGGGCTGATGCCCAGAAAGTCTGACCTAGTTGTTCTGAGCTGGAGGCCATAACCCAAGGGGTACTGAATGCGTACATAAGTCGGTTGGGTCCACCATTTCAGGCCTTGCTAAGCATGGTGCTACTTCCTCCTTCTCTGTTCTTCAGAAATTTAACCCTTTAATAGTATTTTGTCTTCCTAGGCATCTAGAACTTATTTACCAATCTGTCTTATTCTTCTACCTAAAGACAAATGTACACATCTACTTAGCATTCTAATTTTTAAGGGGTGTACAAGAGATATCCTCATTGTCTTAGGAGGATGATGTCGAGGGACATTAGTTAAGTTCTTACAATTCCCAATTTAGTTACCAACTAAGGGAGGCTGATAGCCATATTCATAGCCACCTATGAAAGAAGTTAACTGCTGTGAGAAGGAGGAGTGGAGGACTCCCAAGAAGGTGTATTTGCAAAAGAATGGCCGACCTATTTGAAGCCAGGCTTGTTGTTAGACAGGCATGCCATTCCAACAAGCAGAGGTGAGGCCAAGACAGGAGGATTTTGAATTCAAGGCCAGCCTGGGCTACTTAGTGATAGCCTATCAAAATAGTAAGAGAAGAATGGAAAGAAAAATGGGGGGGGGTAGAGGAGATGAGAGGGAAGAGGGATGGGAAGATAAACACCTACAGCCAGCTCTAACCTGAGTTAGACTGTACTTGACATTTGGAATGTGAAATACAAAGGCAGAAGACTAAATCAAGAGGAGACAAAGAGGAGGCTGGTGTTTGTTCTGGAATATTCATCAGAGAACTCATAAGGTAGCATGAGTTTTAAAACAACACAATTTCCACTGTAGATACTTCAGCACGGAGCACAAAGGGTGGGCTCTTGTGACACTTTCTTATCATTTTATGCCTCTTCAGTTCTCTAGATTAAACATGTTTTACTTCTAATAATCTGAAACGCTTTCTGAAGAATGTTTACTGAAGCTATAGCAGAGAGAAGCCAAGCACCATGTAACTTGTTCATTTTGAATTGCCGAAGGGTTGGGAGTGGGACACAAGCATTGGGCAGAGGAGGCCAGCAAGAGCTCTGCTGCAGAGCTGTCTCTAGCCCAGCATGCTTCTCATTTTCATCTCTGCTTCTCTTGATCCTGGCGATTGACCCCAGGGTCTTACCTATGTAAGCTAACTGTGTATCCCACACCAAGCCCCACCGGAACTGCTTTCACCTTTCAATCCACACACAACTGAAGCTTGCTAGAGATGGCACAACCATTTGCTGCCTTGACAGCACCTTCCCAGAAGCAGAGCGATTACCCAGAAGGCACTCTGCCGGAGACTTAAGAAGCCATCTGCTGTGCTGTTGAGGGATCTTTTTCACTTAACACTCTGACAGAGTTCTGATAAGGGCTGGCTTTCAACCTTCTGTTCTTCCTTGTTTCTTACTATAAATACTGCTGGGGGATTGTTAAAATAAGATTCTTTGGTATTTTAAAAGTTTTTATTATTGCTTGACATTTTCATACATTTATACAATGAATTTTTGTCTTTGTCTGCATTCATCCCCAATTCCTTCACAGCCCCTCCCCCAGCCTCCTCAGCCATACACTTCCTTCCTGTGAATCAACATTCTGTGTGCCCAGAGCTCCTTTCTTGCTGTGTACTTTGCCAGTTTTACACTTTTATGGGAGAGCTGAATAAAATAATTCGGAGTCTATATTTAACATTAGGTTTTGAGCAGTTTCCCTTTGAGAACTACCCTGCTTTTCTAATGTTTAGGTCTAAATTGGCATTAAGAAATACCACTTGCAAAATATGTTTTTTTTAAACTAGAATTTACTAAGTGAAGTATCACAAGAAGATATAAACACAAGGCAAACTATAAACTCACTAGAAACAGAAAGGAATATTTTGTCAAAGGAAAAGTTTTAATTAATATGCTCTAAAATTATATATCAATGTTTTAAAATGGCCGTTTAATTATTTTTAGCTTACTATAAAAGACTATATAAATATATTTGTCCCTTTCTCTTTTATATTTAAAAATTATACTCTCCCTAACTCCTCTTAGCCCTCCCTACCTCCCTACTCATCCAACTTAATCTCTCTCTAAAAAACAAAACAAAACAAATAAAAAAGACACAAACAAACAAATAAAACAAAAAACTCAGAAAGACAAAGGTATCAAAATGGGAAGAAAAAAAACCCCTCACATGAAAAACATGGCCTTTGTATTGTGTTGGTTAACTGCACTTGAGTTGGAGCCTTCCTTGGAGTGTGGTTTATACAACCAATGATGGTTTATTGAAAAATACATAGTTTCTCTTTCTTGCAGGTATTAATTGTGAATAGCTTGTCCATTAGAGGTAGCATTTGTGCCCACTTCTCCTTCTAGTGCTGGAATTTCTCTGTTTGACCCTGTGCTGCCCTGTGCTTCCACAGTCTGAGTTCACCTGTGCATCCGTCCTGCTGTGTCTGAAGGACACTGTGTCCTTGGAGTCATCTGCCACCTCCAGTTCTTGTGGTCTTTTCCAACAATTCATTATAAAAAGTTATACTGTATGGCTTATTCTTCCAGTACATCTTATATCTATCACCGTTCTTTGTATCTTAGTGAAACATAACCTTCAGAAGTCGGTCTTCTTAATTTTAGGCTGCTACTAGCTATCCTTCCTACCACAGAGGTGTTCACAGAGGTGGATGACACAGCTTTGGCAATATCACATGCGAACATAACTCTTTAGAGACATGAAATATGCATGCTCCAGAATTTTGTACTGAGGGCTTTGATGCAACTTCCTGATCATCCACTTTTATTTAATTTATACAAATGTGAGATTTTAATAATAAATGGCTGTATTTAAAATAATTTCATTTAGCCAATGACTAAGAAAGACAATTTTGAGGCTAACTCAATATTTATTCTCACTGTGTTCATGTTCTATCTTCCGCCCCATGCTGTGTTGTTTAATCTTGGCTTCTGAAGATTTTCCGAGCAGGTCATTCCATTATTACAGTAAACGTGGGTTTTTTTTTTTGTTTGTTTGATTGTTTAATCATTAAATTTACTTAATCTTATATGGATTCATGACAGAGGGCATTTCAACAGATTGCTTTCTATGTACTTTTTCTTATAAAGAGCAAGATTTCTTTACCCATTCAAAATTATTCCACAAATCATTTCTCTTTAGTTGTTGGAGATTTGTACCTTCGAAAATAATCTACAAAACCCTGGCCTCTTTTTCCCTTTTCAACCAGAAGCATCCTGTGGAAAGATGCTGATCCCGTTCCCAGACATGAGTTCTATCCTTTGTCATTCTGTGTGTTGTTATGGCCCTTGTGGGCCTGTTCAGATTTGTCATTGCTTGTCCCAAGTTCTCACTCAGTCTACACTAGTTATTCTCACTGTCAGGCCAGACTTCAATTCCAAATCCTGGGTGGAGCTCTTTGAAAGTTCTCCAAGATGACAGACATTTCAACAAAGGAAAGCATAAAAGGGCTGAAGGAAACATATTTCTCCAGAAAAAATGTAAAGGGAAAGGCTATAAAAATAACAGATCCATGGCACTGAAACCATTATAGCAAGTGACACAAGGTCACGGAGCCCAAAGAAGAGGGTGTAAAAGCATCCTTATATGCAGCCCAATATCGGTGGACGACATATTATTATTTAAAGCTACATGTAGGAAACATGATTTCCAGGGGAAGGGTAAACAGGAGGAACTCACTGGACATTGAGAGATGTCTTAATGCCGTAGTAATAAGGTAGAAGAATTAATACAGGAGGCTCAAGCCTAAGGAGTAATTGCCTTTATAAAAGGAAAAATGACTGACTGGAATAAAAAGTGTTTTTTTTTTATTTTTAAAAATTTATTCTATATAAGGCACTGTGTTGCTGCGTTAGGTAATGTGGGGAAATACCAGTGACTCTCCAGCTTCACGTCTGAGGACATCTGTCATCTAACAGATAATTTTAGGTTTTTATCTAGTCTTAAATTTTAAAATCATCCTTTCGTGAAAAAATATCCATTCAACCTAGCAGGAGAGGAGAGGAATTGTTGGAAGGCTGAATAGTGTGATATTTGAATGTTTTAAATATGGTGGTGAGGGCGCAGTGTGATGATTGGTGCTGTGATTATGATGATGTTGCGCTGGTGATGATGGTGATGATGGTGATATGCGATGACAGGTATAGTGGTGATGATGGATGATGGTGATGTGGTGATGATGATGCTGAGATGGTGATGATGGTGTTGATGGTGCTGATGGTGGTGATGGTGGTGGTGATGGTGATGGTGGTGATGGTGGTGGTGATGGTGATGGTGGTGATGGTGGTGGTGATGATGGTGATATGGCATGACAATTACAGTGGTGATGATGGATGATGGTGCTGTGGTGATGATGATGCTGAGATGGTGGTGATGGTGGTGATGGTGATATGCCATGACACTTACAGTGATGATGGGTTCTTAGAGTAAGGATGTAAAGATACAGCATAACCAAGGCAAATGATAAATTATTAATTGGGGGCTTCCTTACAGTTTTAGAGGGTTGGTTCATAATCATCATGGTGGGGAGTAGCCCCAGGCAGGCAACCATGGCACTGGAGCACTAGCTGAGAGCTCACATCTGATCTGAAAATTGTGGGCAGAGAGAGTAAGACTAGGCTTGGAATGAGTGTTTGCAACCTCAAAGCCCACCCTGGTGACACATCTCCTCCAACAAAATTATACAATCCTTCTTTACAGTCTACAAGCTGGAACCAAATGCTCAATATGTGAGTCTATAGGGGCCATTCTCATTCACACCACCACAATGGCTACGGGGATGATGATGGTGATGGTGATGGTGATGGAGGTTATGGTGATGGTCATGATGGTGATGATGGGTTGGTAGTGACAGGGATTGGGATGGAAGTGTTAGTTAGAATAGTGGGCTGTTTAGTTCAATATCTACGTACTGAAAATTCACTATGCACCAATCACAGAGTACAAAAACAGCTGGATAGAATTTAGAGGTAAAAACCATTAAATCCTGGCAACTTGGATCAAGATTATCTTATTGTCATGTAGTTTAGGCGATATTAATATGTTTTTATTAACATTTTATTAGAAATGTTTTTGTTAGAAAATATAAGTAGAGGTATCACCTAGATATAATTGTGATATATATCTGTGTATATTAAAATTGGAGCATGTTGTAAGCTTTGATAGTTGTTATTATAACCATAACTGCAATGAGTCTTCCTGTGTTCTAACATGTCAAAAGTCACACAATTAATTCCAAAAGCACTTGGAGCTCATGGTATGGGAGCACATGGGACTTTGGTAGGAGAATAATGAGAAATGACTCTTCAAGGTGGCTGAAACTGCATGGTGCATGCACACAGTGATATGCATTTTATGCATCGCATTATTGCTTAGCTACACATGCCTGTGCATGTTGTTTTTAAGCAACACCTTTTGCCCTACTTCTGGGCTTGCATTGTGCATGTTTTGTCACGTAGGAACCAGCTGATAATGTTGTCTGCCTTCCAGGTGTATGGATACGCAACCACTGCTGATGGCTATGCTCCGGACTATCCTCTCCCCTTGCTGTTCAAGGTTGAAGATGACAATGACAACGCCCCATATTTTGAAACCAAACTGACAGTTTTTAGTGTGCCTGAAAATTGCCGAACTGGTAAGTTCAAACATTTATAATTTATTTTTGTATGTACGTCTTATGCGTGTGCATGTGTGTGTATTTGTGTGTGAATGTGTGCATTTGTATATGTGTGTGTGTGTCTGTGTGTGCATGAGGCTATCAAGGAGTGGCTCTCTGCACAGTGGATTTGGGGTCTTAAACACAGATTGCCAGGCTTAGCAGCAAGCCCCTCAGTCATAAGTGGAGATTTCACAACGATATAATAAAAAGATATTTGCACTTTAAAATGCTGCAAGGTAAAATGCTTGCCAGGCATGCTGGCACATACCTTAAACCCCAGCACCCAGAAAGCAGATGTCAGTGATATCTGTGACTCAAGGCCAATCAGGACTTTGTAAGGCTAGCCTTGGCCACATAGAAAGATACTGTCTCAAAAGTTTAATTTTATAATTTCATTTCATGTTGTTTTGGTACTTTGGATTATACTCATCTTTTGTTTACATGCTAGAAATGGTTTTTCTATTAAAGGTTAAATTGGTTGGAGCAAATTTTCTTTTTTAAATTGTTTTTATTGAGCTATATATTTTCTTTCACTTCCCTCCCCTCCTCTCCTCTCCCCTTTTACCGTTTCCCCTGACTTCCATGCTCTCAGTTTACTCAGGAGAGCTTGCGTTTTTCTCCTTCCTATGTAGATCCATGTATGTCTCTCTTAGGGTCCTCTCTGTTGTCTGGGTTCTCTGGGGTTGTAGGCTGTAGGCTGGTTTTTCTTTGTTTTATGTCTAGAACCCACGTATGATTGACTACATATTATGTTTGTCTTTCTGGGTCTGGGTTACCTCACTCAATATGTTTTTTTCTAGATCCATCCATTTTTCCTGTAAATTTTGAGATGGCATTTTTTTTTACTGCTGTGTAGTACTGCATTATGTAAAATGTACCATATTTTCTTTATCAATTTTTTGGTGGAGGGGCATCTAGGTTGCTTCCAGGTTCTGGCTATTACAAATAATGCTGCTGTGAACATAATTTAACACAAATCCTTGTAGTATGATTGAGCATCTTTGGGTATATACCCAAAAGTGATGTTGCTGCGTCATGAAAAAAGTTATTTCCTAATTTTCTGAGAAACTGCCACACTGATATCCAAAGAAGCTGTACCAGTTTGCACTCCCACCAACAATGCAGGAGTGGTCCCTTTACCCCACATCCTCTCCAGCAATAAGCTGTCATCACAAATGTCCTTAAATTTCATCTTGTGCTTGGACTTAGGTCATATCTTTTCCTTTTTGTATCATGACCACAAATCTAGTAATCTTTATTTGATTCAGTTTTCCCTAAGGTTACTTGGTGTTGGTGGTACAATATTACAGAAATATTGTAGTGGACAGAGAACTGCTGGGTTTTTATTCAGCTTGGAAGATTCTAGAAGAGGGTATCTGGCTGGTACCTCAGAGAGAATATATGAGGCCAGGATCGTGCCCTAGGCTTCGGGAAAAATGTAAGAAAACTGCCTGGTGTTTACAACATTTGTAATAAGTGTTGTTAGTTATGGCCCTCTGCGTTCTGTTGCTGGGTCATGTCCAGATATGATGCTTCCCTCTCAAAAGTGACTGTGAGGCTCTAATGTCCAGTCTGTGATTATTCTCTGAACAGCGCATTTGTGTAATTCACATTTAATTCTCTCAAGTGTGTGTTGACAATCTAATGCAATTATATCTGTATTTTTTGTTTATAACACAATTAAATTATGATTTAAATTTTTGACAAAATTGACTTCATCTAAACAGGAACTTCAGTAGGACAAGTGACTGCCATAGACAACGATGAACCAGGAACCCTACACACTCGTTTGAGATTCAAAATCCTACAACAAATCCCAGATCACCCCAGGCACTTCTCCATACACCCTGACACAGGTGTGATCACCACCACCTCCCCTTTACTGGACAGAGAGGTAAGGGCTCAGTGCCTTAATTCCACAGTCACTGTGTTTAAGCCGGTAATTACCGCCAGCATGATTACAGGACAGCCCAAGTGCTTACTCCCTAAGCATTCTTCCCAGGCTAAGCCCAAGGATTCTCTGGGGACTTTTTTTTTTTGCCTCTGCAAAGATGTTGAGATAGTACAAGGTGAAGACAGGTCTGACTTGCTCTCATTGTGCTGATACATGGTCCTGATAACATTGCTCTAATTTATTTCATTTTTGATTTTGAAAACATAACGTCACTATAATGTATGCCATTTTTAAAAGTAACAAAATGCTTTGTTAAGGCAGTTCTAGAGCCACTGGTAAATAGAGCATCCCCATGCTGCACAGGTCCACAGCTAGAGGGCTACTGTCTATTGGTACTTCTCCCTCTTTAACTCCTGAATCACTGATGTATGCAAATATACGTCATTTATAGCTATACACACACACACACGCGCACACACACATAGGGTGGAAGAGAAGGAGAGCGATTCTTCATAGTCCACCCTTTCCAGACTGTCACAGTCTGAGCCATACAATGTGAAGTCTTTCCAGACTGGCTGCTCTCTCCTACTATCTTCACTACCCCCATGCCTTTTTAGAGCCCAGTAGCTGATTACTTTACAGGACAAACTATCCTTCCATCATCTCAATATACCAGTCTTTTTACTCATTTCTCAGCTAAAGAGTACCTGGGTTTTGCTTAAGTTTTGCCAATTATGGATAAGTTTAAATTTTACACGTAAACATCTGCGCTTGGGTACTTGGCACAAACATCCACGTTTTGGTAGTTGGTTCCCTTTCCTTTGTCGTGACTAAACATCTGACAAGATCAACTCAAGGAAGGAAGGGTTTGTCTGTGCTCAGATGTGAGAGCACAGTTCACACGGCAGGAAGACGTGGTGTGAGGCTGCTGGTCACACTTCCTAGTCAGGAACCACGGGGAGCTGAACTCTCCAGCTCTGCTCTCTGTCTCCATTTCTCCTTACACTAGTCTGGAATCTTAGCCTACAGGATGGTGCTGTCCACACTGTCAAACCTCTGGACACGCCCTTTCAGGTATGCCAGGAGGTATGTCCCCTAGGTGAATCTAAATCTAGGCAAAGAGATAATTGAAATTAGCTGTACTATTTGTTTGATTTCTTGTTTTGTATTTGTATTTATAATGTTATTTATTAAATAATAATCAGGGATGGGCATGCAGTTATGTAAACACAGACATATAATTTTAAAAGCATATTTGTAATATCATCACAGCACAGAGTATATATGATAACTCCAAGTGAGGGAAAATATTGTTTCCTAATAAAACCTCTCTCTTTCCTTCCTTCCTTCCTTCCTTCCTTCCTTCCTTCCTTCCTTCCTTCCTTCCTTCCTTCCTTCCCTCCCTCCCTCCCTCCCTCCCTCCCTCCCTTCCTTCCTTCCTTCCTTTCTTCCCCTCTCCCTCCCTTCC